>NW_022589727.1:18595664-18964886 GCF_004348235.1 Phoca vitulina
TGCTCCCCCTGCTTGTTCTCTCTCGCTCCGTCACGTAAATAAATAAAATCTTCAAAAAAAAAAAATGTGATCAGAAAAAAACTGATAAAAGACAAGAAAACTAAAAGGACCAATGTGGACAATCCATCTCCTTACAACTCAATTAAAAAAAAAAGTTAATCCAAATATTCAGTTAGAGTTTAGAAACTGATACTGAAAATCAACTGATTTCAGAGAAAGTGTTGCTGCGTCTTGTAAGGGGCTTTCCAAAACTTTTAGTAACGAATACCGACAGAAGGAAATCAGATTCTGCCTCTTCCCAACAGCTTTCACTCTACCAATGACGACGGTGACTACTTATAAAGGCAAAAAGGCCAAACGGTGCTCCAACTTTGAACGTCTGTTCCTAGGAGGTCAAGCATTCAAAGATGCAAGAAGTGAGTAAATGGAGCTATTCCAGGTAAAGCTAATTCACCAAGTTGCCAAGAATGCACCTCACATAATCTATGCTGCTAGCTACCAATCAATACAAAAAATGCCTCAGGCTCCAAATACTTAAAAAAAAATTTTTTTAAGTCAAAAATGACAAACTAAGGTCACGAGTATTTATCCCTTGAAATGTCTTTCTCCAAGAATTCCAAAGGCTTCAAATACAACAGAACCATAACTTTCATGGCATTAAAATAATAAAGGTCCTTTAACGCTGTTTTTTTGCAATTCATTCTCTTCTAAACATACTTCTAATGTCCTTTTCCTTATGCTATCTTTAAAGATAGGTCCTGGGGCACCTTGCTGGTTCATTTGAAAGAGCATGTGACTCTTGATGGGGGGGGTCATGGCTTCGAGCCCCACGTTGTGTGTAGAGAGATTGCTTAAATAAATAAAACTTGAAATAAATAAAGATATGTCTTACCACAGTCTTTGAGGTCCTCTGGACAGCCAATATCTTATTTTCTAAGGAAAACTTAATGCACTTCACTTCTCCTTTGTCTTCCATTCTTTAAGGAAAAAAAAAGTATCTTATGAGTTAAAGTTAATAACCGAATACTAGCATCTAGCATTTTGTGAGAAAAGTTATATACTCAGGAAGCAGCAAATCTTAGTTGAAAATTATGTTTCTGAAACTATCAGGACTTCTTTTCAAACAACAAAATCCAACTGGCAACAAGTTGCTGATGAAATTTACAGTTTTGTGGTTAACAAGTGACTGACGAATTAAGAACACGTGCATTTTCCCTTGAGAATCATCTTAGACATAAATAAGTAATACCCACACAGCAACCTTCTCCAGAAACTACCCTCTTTCCTCCCCATCGCTCTCACAGCAGAGTGTGTGAAGGAGTGTAAGCTTTCCTGTTTACTTCCCAATCTACAGGACCTCCAACAGACGTTACAAACGGAAGTCAAGGGATGGATTACAGGGCAGCACCAGCAAACTTTTGATTGTGGTGACGGTTAACACATGTCAAAACTCATCAACTGTATGTTAAATATATGCCGTTCATTCCACCACGATAAAACTTAAAAATACACAAAATTGCTAAAATTTTTACCAATAAAATTAAAATTTAAAAGAGGGTAAATCCAGTATCTTCCTCCTCAAGGCCTACTAAGCCCCCAAATCTGGATCATCACGGGCTCACTCTCATTTTCCACGCCCAAATGACCACCAAAACTTACCCAAGACCTTCCTAGGCACCTCCTGAGTGCCTGTGGGATAGCAGTCTACTCCGCCTTCGGGCTGCCCTTTAGTACGCCTGGCTCGGACTATCGCAATCACCGCTCACTGGTATCCCTGACGTTGATATGCTCCCAACTAACGCAGCTTCAATGGGGTGAACAGCATGATCTTTCCAAGCACTGATAAGATCATGCCATGCCCCATCTTACCAATTTTCAATAAGAAGATAAAACCCTAATTCCATCGTAGAATACATAAGGTTCAAGCTGACTCCTGCCTGTGGCCAGACCACCACCACCTCCCCTTCCCCGCAAGGACACCTGATGTCAGTTACACAGACCTGGAATTCCCCCAAACACCATGCTTGCTCGCCTTTACACTCGGTGTTCTCTCCATCTGAAAGGCCTGCTCTCTTCCCCATGTAGAATCATCCCATTCAAGCTTTAAAGTTTTGCTCAAAGGTTCCCTCCTCTCGCAGGCCTTCCCCATCCTGGGCAGTGGTGTTTCCTGGCCTACCCCAGGATAAATGTCTCAGCTCTTTTGTCTGCCCAAACTCTGAAGAGAGGGTTATTACAGCACTTTTCGCAATCAACAGAATGTGTCCACACACTTGTCTCCCACACTAAATTTATGAGTTCTGCAGAAGGGTGCCCGGCTGATTCATAACCTTCCCATGCCTGGTGCCTAGCACAGGGGCTACAATCAGAGTTTGTCCAACAAATGAGTGATTTGTTTTCTACTTCAAAAACTGTTTTCTATTAGCACAGGACACCTGCAAAAAAACTTAAGTCACCACTGAACTGAGGGCCCACATTGTACTTTCCCCTTCTGTAATCACAGGAGTTAAAGACCAGATAATTTATCAACCAAACTGAGATACTTCTGAAAGTGAAAGGAAGGGCTATTCATAATTATACTGGTTCAACTTGCATAAACTGGGATATCCAGTCACCTTTAGTGGAAGCTGGGATTTTCTTAAAATACATTATTATATAGGAAACACTAACCAGAAATCTTCACCTACCACACAGCCTGAAAAAACCAGGGCCAGATGAGGAAATGAAGGCCCTCCTCAGTCAAGATGCCAAAAATGGGCACATCAGTAAACTGACTCGCTAATTTCAAGTGCCAGGAAGTGGGTTCCCTATATCTGAGCATTTGATTCCCAAATCGAGAGAGAACGACTCTACACATTTCACTCTGACACTAAGTACTGATCCGTGCCACAACACCGCGCAGCAGGTGTCCGCTTCCCTCTCCCTACACACAGGGATTGGCAAGTGAGTATACACTTCAGGCCTCTTACAGCCAAAGGACAAACCTTTAAAACCACCTTCTGAATGAGAAACAGAAACACATCATTTTATTTACATGTGACAATTACTCTGGGAACGTCAATAGTTACCGAAATGAGATGGGATTCCTATCATCGGGGCCTTTAACTACCACCCCGGTAGCTCCACCTGAGCGAACTGCAAAAACCTGGGACGGAAAAGAAGCAACGTTAATGGTCTGAACTTTGAAAGACTTTAGACACATAGACCAGCCTACAAGCGATTATTTCTACTACACCCCACTCCTGGTTCAGCTGAACTAACGCGGCATCTAGCAATCTGCAGATGCTTGGTGTGCACATCAATTTTAAGGGACAAAAGCGTAGAGACCAAAAAGATTGCTATTCCGGGCGCAGCCCACTGGGCAAGACCCGGCCGGGGTCCCCGCGGCTACACATTTTAATCCGGTACGGCAAAGGCGCCCCTGATGCACTTGAGCACACCCTGCTACTCCGCACACTGCTTTTCCCCCCTTTCCAAAATCCCGAGAGTAAGGGCAGTCTCAACGTCTAATTCCTCGACTGCAAGGGTAACTAATGACAAAGACAACAAAGGCGCCGGGAAAGGGCTGGCGAGCTAACAGCTGACCACACCGGCCAAAGGGCGCTGCTGGGTGGGCGGCGCAGGTTCGGGGTCCACCTAGCTGTCACTTTGGAGAAGAAAGCCCCCGCCGAGGTGGCTCCCGGTCCCTCGGCCCACCCAAGAGCCCGGAGCTGCCGCCACTCCGGCGCCGGGACCGGAGGGGAGGCCCCAGGCCTGCCCCCCCCCGGCCGGCACCCGGCCTGGGTGCGCGCGGGACGCCCCTGGGGCGCCGGGGACGGCGGGCGTGGCGCGTCCGGCCGCGCGGGGGAGGAGGGCGCGGACCGGCCCGGACCTGCTTGTTGGCCTCATCGAAGAAGACGCAGTTGACCGGGTTCGCCTTCTCGAAGTGCACCGGCCGGTCGCACAGCTCCAGGTAGTAGTCCTCCTCACCCATAGCGGGCGCCGCCGCTGCGGCGGGGAGTCCGGGGGCGGCCGCCAGCGTGGAGCGGGGCGAGCGGCGCCCGGCACAGGGACGCTACGAGTCGGGCCGGGCGGTGGCGACGGCGATCCGACCGGGCGCGGAGGCCGCTTCCTGGTGCCACGCCCCCACCCCGTCCGGCACGTGACCCGCCGGCCTCCGCGCTTAAACCGGCGACGGCCGACCGGCCGCGGTGGGGCCTAGCGACCGCGACCGCACCCTGGTTGGCGCGAGAGGCTCCGCCCCTTTCTTGGAGGGCGGAGTCCCAGCACGGCTCGCGGGGCGAGGGCGTGCCCCGGAAGCCGCGCGGAGCCGAGGGCGGGTGTTGGTACCGCCCCTCCCGCCTGCGCCTTCCCCGGCAAGTGCAGGTCCTGGCTCCCAGTCCGTCCCGGGAGGTTTACGCCCGGCGCGCGCCTGTCTGGGGCAGGGCTGCCCCCGGTCTAGGAAAGGCTTACGCTGTCTCTCCCGCGGGTTTATTGAGCCTGTCTCTGGGAACTTAGTAAGTAAGGGAGGGGAGAGCTGTGGCCAGCGCCTGGATGCGTGAGCATGTAACAGGGAAACCCAGTTTAGATTGCAATCAGAAAGCCTGTTTTGAATGGCTTTGACATTTGAGGGAGGGTGGGGGAAACTCCTCATTCAACGGAGATGGAAGGGAGGAAGGAAGGGATCACGGATGACCCCGAGTTGAGCACCGTTCTCTAAGATAAAGAGGCTTGAGAAGTTTGGCAGGGAAGTGGTGAAGATCAAGAGTTGCGTTTTGGACATGTGAATCCGAGGAGAAATGACATCTACATAGATGGATATGTGGGGCTGAAGCTCACCAAGAGTGACAAGGCTGGAGATAGTAATCAGTGTCGGAATACTGATGGTATTTGAAGCCGTGGCATTGGATGGCATTGCCTCACACAGAGCCATAAAGTGAAAACACCGACCTGCAGAGGCTGAGAAGAGCCATCAGTAAAGGACAACAAGCAGAGCTGGCCAGAGAAGTACACAGAAACCTAGGGGTGGGGGAGGCCTCTGGGGCTGAGTGAAGAACTGTTTCAGGAGATGGGGTAAGTCCACTTTGACAAAGGCTGCTGAGAAGTCAGAGAGAGTGCTGAAAAGTGTCCCCCACTTTTACCCCAAGGAAGACACTGATACTTGCATGGGGGGACCATCACTGCAGGGACTGGGAGGCAGAGCCACAGGGCAGGCAGCGGGTTGGAAGTGAGAATGGGAAGTGAGGAAGAGGTGATAGGCAGCAGATCCCTAGTAACCGATCTGGAGAAGCTTGTCCCTGAGAGGAGCGGAGGAATGGACATGGAGGTGGCCCAGGGTGGGAGGAAGTAGGAATGAGTTAGGTTTTTCAAACGAAAGCAGCAGCAAGGCCGAGCATACTGTACTGAGCATAAGAACATTCCGAGTCTCTTGTGGAGCCCAGGAATCTGTAGAGGCCAGGGACCTCTGAGACAGAGTTGGAGGATTATATTTATGAACAGCGGACTGCGGCATCTTTGTGTGAGTGAGAATGGTTTAGCAGAGAGATAACGATGGAATATACAGAGAAGACGAGATATCCAAGTGAGGTGAGATGGGGCAGGACCCAGAGTGCATATGGAGCAGTTGGTCGTTTCTGTAAGCACAGGATAGAAGGAGGCTGGGAGATTTATGGGTGGGAAAATGAAGGCCTTCCTCTCCTTTCTTTGGTAAAAAGAAAGAAAGAATGGGGAGGGAGGAAGGAAGGAAGGAAGATGAAAACGAAGAAAAAAACCTATTCCTGTAAGGCTCCTACCATTGACCATACCTGTCCTTATCTCTGTCATCTACTAACCAGGATCACAGAATCCTTCCACCCACGTCCTGCCGTCACCTATCAGCATACCTGCGGAAGACCCATCCCACCCCGTGCTGTCCCCCCAGCTGCTCCCCTGCGACCATTCTTCACCACCTCCAGGACCCTCCTTTGTCCTACCTTTTCTGCCCAGTCTATTGCCCCCTCCTTCCCTTCCCTCCTCGTCCAGCTGCAATTCCGTGTTCCTCCATGCCAGTACTGGTTTTGCCGTTACCCTCAGCATCCGTGCTCCTCGGTCCTTGTCACACTCGCCTGGCAGAGCCTGAGCCCAGACGCGCTCCACCTGCGTTCCCTGCACCTGCCCCTGCAGGAGGGGCCACACAGCCAGGCAGCGGCGCCGGAGCGCCCAATGGCCCTCGGTCCTGCCTGGCTCTCCTCCACTCCCTGCGAAGACACTGCCAGGCCTTCTCCGCTCTCCTCAGCCTGCCTGCAGCCCTGCCCAGACACCTGCCTGGCCTCTGCTTATGGAGGAAAGTGAAGTCGTCAGATGGTAACGCATGGTCCAGCCCACCATTGCTGCCCCTCCGCCCTTCCTAGCCTCCATGGAGCCAGAAAAATGCCTGTCCTGCCCAAGAAAGTCTTCAGATCCCATTTCGCACTGTCTCGGAAAACTTAAGGTGTTGATTATCACACCTCTCCTCACAACCTGGCTCCTAGAAATGGTCTTTCACTTTGCTGCTCTCTTTCTTCTTAAAAACACAACTGAGCTGAAGACAAACACAAAAAAACTTTCCTGAAACCCTTATGTGTCTCCAGCTATGACCCCCTTTCTCTCCTTCACAGCACACTTCTCCGAAGAGCTGTGATGCTCTGCCCCCACTTCCCCAACCTTACCCCACTCCAGTTTGCCTTCGGCCCCATCACTGGAAACAAAAGAGCTCTCATGAAGGTCCCCAGGGAGCTCCATGTCACTATGTTCATGACAATTTTTCAGTCATTTTATGGACTCCATACCTTTTAATCACTCCCTCATTCTCATGAAACTTTGTTGATATTTATGTTGGTCATTACTTGAGTAAATCTGTTCCTGTTGTACACGAGATCCACGAGGGGAGGGCTGTGTGTCTGTACTGCGGTCTGTCCCTCGGCCCTTACATCCAGTTGCCTACTTCTTCTCACCTCCACTAGGGTGCCTCAGAGCACTTGGAAACCAGCATCTCTAAACCAACCCTCCTGACCTTCGCCACCAGGGTCCTCTCTCAGGGTCCCATATCCCCGTCAGTGGTACCTCCGCCCACGCAAGTGCACAAATCAAGAAGCTGGAGTCATCCTGGACACTTCTCACCCTCTTACCATCCCCCATGCCCAAAGGCCAATAGACCATCGATAAGGAAAGTCTGGAGATTGAGGAACCCCCATGGTTCACTACTCCAACCTTCCCTACAGAAGAGCCTATTTGGAACAAGAGCCCCACAAGAATGTTGGCCAAGAGCAGGGAGGAAGTAGTGCAGTTGGGGGCGGGGAGGGGACGAGGTGCTCAGAAAAGACTTGCCTTCCTTCGATGCTGGGCATCTTATCCCTCTTCCCAGAGGGTTAGATTCAGTCAGCTATGGCAGAGTTTTGTTCCCAACAGAGCCAGGCTTAATTTTTGTGCACCTCACCGTGGGTCTGCAAGCAGCACTGAGAAGTGCCTGGTGATGGGTGAGAGGTCCCCGAACACAGTGGTCTTGACAGTGGCTGTGGCCCAGGAAATGCAGAGCATCTGGGAAGCCACTGCAGGCCACGCAGAATCCAGACGATCTGGAACTACCTTGGCAAACCAAATCTTTGCCTCTCCATGGTCCATTTCTTTCAGTCACAAACGTATTTGTTTCTCTATAGTTGAGCATTAAAGACATTGATTGTTTGCCTCATGCCCATATAGAATTCCTTATTCTTCCCAGATTTAAAAAATTATCTTTTCCTTGGTAAACATTAAGACTCTGAAACTAGCCCATAAAAGTAGATCAACAGTCATTTCTAGAATTTTGAGTTTGCAGATATTACCAGGACTCAAATTCGTAAGTGCCTGATACCAGCTTGGGAATCACCATAAATGACAGACCAGAATTAGAATTAGGTGAGAATATTCTTTCCATTGTATCCCCATCCAGTCTGATAATTCTTTCATTTATCAGAAGGTTCTTTCTGTGGGTTTCCTTTGTTACTTAGGCAGATGTTTCCTTCCTCATTTCAGTTATTTCCATTCATAGTTCCTATTTCTGCTCCTTCTTTAAACATTAAATTGACAAAAGGTTGCAAAGCCATATCTCTGTTTTAGTGTCTTTTTATTGCTGCCACACTTTTTGTCAGCTCTAGATCTGATTTTCAGAGACAAAAATTTATATGCAAACCAGAGTAATGCAAATGTTTTATATTCAAAATTCACTTTTATTGGGAATAAAAAGTTTCATTTTTTAAGTGATTCATTAAACAATCTCAAAACATTGTTCTTTTAACTGAATTTCGTTGTTTTGGAAGATAATTTGAGCAAAATTTTTCTAAAAGCCTGTTTTTACATTGAAACCCGTGGAAAGACCAGTAGGCAACTTGCCCATCCCTTCCCATGACTACATTGGAGTAAAAGTTCACAGGGGTGTTTGAACTCAGACATTTCCCAAGATTCAATGGCTCCACAAACCAGTTGGTTGTCAGAATCAAAAGGTTTTATTTTATTTTTTTTTAAAGATTTTATTTATTTGACAGAGACACAGCGAGAGAGGGAACACAAGCAGGGGGAGTGGGAGAGGGAGAAGCAGGCTTCCCGGTGAGCAGGGAGCCTGATATGGGGAGAAGCAGACTCCCTGACGTGGGGCTCGATCCCAGGACCCCGGGATCATGACCTGAGCCGAAGGCAGACGTTCAATGACTGAGCCACCCAGGCGCCCCAGAATCAAAGGGTTTTTTTGTTTTTTTGTTTTTTGTTTTTTTTTTTTAAGATTTTATTTATTTGACAGAGACACAGCGAGAGAGGGAACACAAGCAGAGGGACTGGTAGAGGGAGAAGCAGGCTTCCCACGGAGCAGGAGCCCAATGCGGGGCTCGATACCAGGACCGTGGGATCATGACCTGAACCAAAGGCAGATGCTTAACGACTGAGCCACCCAGGCGCCCCTCAAAAGGTTTTAAAAATAAAAACATACTATATTGTAATTATGAAAACAATGCACACATGGAAATCAATATAATTTCAATAGTACAGGAAGATATCAAGTGCAAAAAAGCTCTCTTCTCCCTCCTCCCCCAAAATGCTCAAGGCCATAACCCAGAGAAAGCCACAGTTACCAAGTTCTATTTTTAGCTGTGACGATAACACTATAACTCATATACTCACCTCATTTTATGAGCTTCAGGTAGTACATGTTACTCTGCTATGAAAAGATAAGGAATTTAGCACACTGATCTGCCTCTCACCTCCCTTGCCCAATACTTCTCAATTTTTGTTGCTTTTATTATTTTTAGTTCTTCTAGTATTTACTCACATAACTTCATATGATACACCCAGACCTCCATTTTTGATCCATCAATGTTAAGAAGTTTCCAGGGACTCTACACTATGTAAGATGGGGAGGGGCACCTGGGTGGCTCAGTAGTCAAGTGTCCTGGGGATTGGCTCAGGTCATGATCCTGGGGTCCTGGGATTGGGCCCCACATGCGGCTCCCTGCTCAGCAGGGAACCTGCTTCTCCCTCTCCCACTCCCCCTGCTTGTGTTCCCTCTCTCGCTGTGTCTCTGTCAGATAAATAAAATCTTAAAAAAAAAAAAAGATGGGGAGATGAGGGCGCTTATACCAACCCCTCTCCTCTGCTTCCCCCTCCCTAGTCCAAACTTATATTGTCAAGGTTTGGGGCATTAACATTCTATAAATATAAATTCAGTTCCTTGTCTATGGATTATATCTAAATGTTGAAAAGTAATAGTATTAAAATACTACCATTATTTCTTAAAATATTATGATATGCACCATAGAACCATGTGGAATTATTGGAAAAGTAAATGTTATTGTTGGTCCCTACACTTGACCACTTAAAAAGAATGTCCCGGGGGCGCCTGGGTGGCTCAGTCGGTTAAACATTTGCCTTTGGCTCTAGTCATGATCCCGGGGTCCTGGGATCGAGCTCCACGTCAGGGAGTCTGCTTCTCCCTCTGACCTCCCCCATGCTCATGCTCTCTCTCTAATGAATAAATAAAAAATCTTTAAAAAAAAAATAATGTCCCAAATATCAAGGTCAAAATTCTCCACCATTTGCTCAAAAAATCATGGCATGTTTTTGTTTACTTCAACAAAAGTTGACTTTGTTTTATGTTTTTTCCGGAGCTTTTACTTGCTTTTCTTTTTGTTGTTGTTGACAGAGGAGAGTGTGTTCATTGTATCTTTTAGCTCTCCCTGGCTTTTGTTCATTATCCGGTTTGTGTGATGGACTCCATGTTGTTCTTTCACAGGTCCTACATGGAGCCCTCTCATTTCTTATTCTGTTGTAATTGTATAACTATTGTATCAGTTGGAATTGCATTTGCCCAAGTAACAGAAAACCCAACTTATAGTAGCTTACCCAAATAGGACTTGAATTTTTCTTAAGGAATAAGAAATCTGGAAGTAAGCCATTCAGGCCTGGTACTAGGGTTCCATGATGGTTCAGAGAGCCACATTCCTTCTTTTTCTCACGTAGCCATTCATCCTCAGTGTGTGGCTTTCATCCTCATGCTCATCACCTGATAGCTGCAGGATGGATGCTTACTTCTAACACAGGGTCTACAGTTCCCAGGCAGGAAGAAGGGGAAAGGCAGAAGGCAAAGAGCTGGTGCTGGCTGAGTTTGATCAACTTTTAAGAGTTTTCCCAGAGGTGGGGCGCCTGGGTGGCTCAGTCAGTTGGGCATCCAACTCTTGATTTCGGCTAGGGTGGTGATCTCAGGGTTGTGAGATTGGGCCCCGAGTCAGGTTCTGTGCTCATTGTGGAGTCTGCTTGGGATTCTCTCTCTCTCCCTCTCCCTCTGCCCCTCCCCTCCCCGGCTTGTTCTCTCTCTCTCAAATAAATTAATAAAATCTTTAAAAAAAAAAAAAAAGTTTTCCCAGAGGATCACACCCAGCGACCTCTACTTATAGCCTATCGGTCAAAGTTGTCTGATAGCCACTCTAGCGGCAAGTCTGGGAAATGTAGTTTGTAGCTGGGTACATTGTGCCCTGTAGAAAACAAGTTTTTAGGGGCGCCTGGGTGGATCAGTCATTAAGTGTCTGCCTTCAGCTCAGGTCATGATCCCAGGGTCCTGGGATTGAGCCCCGCATCGGGCTCCCTGCTCGCTCCACGGGAAGCCTGCTTCTCCCTCTCCCACTCCTCCTGCTTGTGTTCCCTCTCTTCTGTGTCTCTGTCAAATAAATAAATACAATCTTAGAAAAAGAAAAAAAGAAAAGAAAATACGTTTTTAGTAAGGGAGATGTAAATAGATACTGGATTAGCAACTAGCAATGAGCTTTTTTTCATTGCATTTCAAAGTTAGTTGTGCAGTTTCTTAAAATTTGGATTCCCAGGTCCTATCATTCCCACCCCGCATCCCCTTCCTTGGAAATGTTACTCTGCTCTTAGTAAACTCCTCAAATGAACATTTGCATGCAGATTTTCACCTGTTCACAAACATGTGGGGACCACTGTTTAGTTGTGAAGGTCAAAGCTGTATATGAACTCTTTTTTCCCTGTAGGGATTATTTAATCATCACATATTTCTAAAGCTCCCACTTTGTATCAGCATTTCCTTAAGCTCTTTGGAGAACATGAACATGTCAAGTATTTATTACCCTGGCTCCAAAAAGTGCATTATAATGCCACATACGTGATACACAAAAATCTAAGGAATATAATATTGTAATAGAGCTAAGAAGGGCTACAGGGGCTTATTGGCCTCGCCGTGCTTTGAAGACTGGTGTGGTCAAACACGGGAGGGGGCCAGTTGGAGGATGCAGAGGCAAGGTGAAGAAGGCAGGAAGAACGTGTGGCAACAGGTACACCATAACACTAGGGGCAGAAGAAACAGGCTACCCGATGCAACAGTTTAGAGTAACACCATACGATTTAGGGGTAATGGGAAAGGACGGCTACGTTATTACCATGTCATAACTTTTTGTGACTTAAAAGCTTTGCATAAAGTAGTATCTGATCTCTTCAGAGCTAACATTTGAGTCAAAATTTTCTTATATTAAAACTGCTATGGGTGTCCAATAGCATTTTAAAAATAAAATACCGGGGGGCATCTGGGTGGCTCAGTCGGTTAAGGGTCTGCCTTTGGCTCAGGTCATGATGCTCAGGTCATGATCCTGGGGGCCTGCTCAACGGGGTGTCTGCCTCTCCCTCTGCCCCTCCCCCACTCATGCTCTCTCAAATAAATAAAATCTAAATAAACTAAAATAAAATAGTGGGAGCAAGTTGTGCCCTAGAATTCACTCGGTTTTAAAGTGTTTAGGTAAAGTAACGCTTGCGTGCTTGTTGTTTTTATTAATGTGACATATTGGGTGATGGCTGGGCCTGGCAGCTCTCTCAGTGTGTGTAAGATTTGTATAAGAGCAAACTTAGAAAACTGCAGATCCCGGGTGGACGGGAACCCTCCTTGGCTATTTTCTGCATGTCATAGATAAAAGAGCTACTGCACAGTCAGGCTGTTTTCGCAATGTGTGTGCCACTTCTAGAACGTCCCACAGCTGAGTCATGTGTGCTCTTAGGAGGCAGAGGACAATGAGGGTGTCAGTTGGTCATGCTGTGTAGACGCGGCGGCAGAGCCTGCCACATGGCCCCCTCGGTTAACACAGGAAGATCAAGTCATGCATGGTATTGCTGTCTGAATACGAACTCTTAACAAATTGTTAAAGATTTTCTTATGGTTCCTCAACAATTTTTGGTTCATCTAGAAACTGGAAACACTAAAAATTGGAACAATTAGCAAAAAAAAAAAAAAAGATCTTTGTTTTCATTACTTTGTGAAAGTAGTTTTTATACCTTTCATTAAAGTGCTGGCGAGCTACCAAGGCAGCTGGAACTGGAGAAGCCTCGATCCTCAAGAGCAGGGAAGGCCCAGAGAACAAAGTCTGACATTCGCTGTCACTTTGTTCCACAATGAATTTGCTGCTTTGAAAGCGATGGCTGAGGAGATGAGGCACTGAGCCGAAAAGGGAAAGATCAGAGACGCTGAAAAGCTGAGCAAAATGTCTGTTTAGATCACTCAGGGCTGCTGTGGGAGAGCAGTCCTGGTAACCACCAGGCCATCAGGGGTTCCTTAAGGGCACCCCTACTGGGAGTAGGTAAACTAAAAAAGGAAGTGCGGCCTCCAGCCAGTCAGCCCTGACTGCCCCTGGCTGTTAGGGAGTCAGTAGTAAGTTCATTAATTGGTTTGTTTTCTTCTTTCTTGTTTGATTATGGACCTGTATTTTCCAGAGCCACCAAAGCTCAGGGTAACTCCTGGTGTTTTAGATAAGCAACTTCACGGGCGTGTTTTCCTCCTACAGTGGCTGAAAAAGTGTTTCTGGCAGTTTCTAAAACCTAAGCACAACACACAGGCTTTTCTGGTTTTCTCTCTCTCTCTCTCTCTGTGTGTGTGTGTGTGTGTGTGTGTGTGTGTGTGTGTTTTAATTCCTTTTCAGACTTTATAACATGTCTGGAAGGACAGGTACCAACATTTTTTTAGTGGCTCTCACTGGTTGGCAGGTTTTCATGTGACTTTCACTTTCTTCTTTGAACTTTTAAAATTCCTTTTGGTTTTTAAAATGGATCAATACTCCTCTCCTTTTAGAAGTCAGCCACTTGGTCCTAAATCTTTTCTAGGCCAAGCAAGCACCTTCAAATTCTTTGGCTAATCCACATACAACGTGATTTCGAGTCCAATTCTAATTGCTTTCCTTTAAATACATTCTCGTGCCTGTATGAGGTAGAGCAGTAGTTCTCTAAGTTTTGGGCCTCAGGACACCTTTTCACTATCAAAAATTATTGAGGACCTCAATGAGCTTCTGTTTATGGGTTTTATTGGTATTTACCATATTAAAAATTAAAACAAAAAATTTTGGTCACTTACAAATAACAAAACCCATTACAAGTTAATATAAAGAACATTTGTAAGTGAAAAATAACTATTTTCCAAAACCTCAGTGAGAAAAATGGCATTTTTATATTTTTGCAAATCTCTTTATAATGTCTGACTTAAGACAGCTGAATTCTCGTATCTGCTTCTGTATTCTCTGTGTTGGGATATCTTGTTTTAGTTGAAGTATATGGGGAAGGCTGGCCTCATATAGGTAGGTAATTGGAGAAGGGAAGAGTGTATGAATCGCCTTTGCAGATAATGTAGATTAGATATTTTTTTATTAGATATTCTTTATTTTTTTTAATTTTATTGTTATGTTAGTCACCATACAATACATCATTGGTTTTTACTAGATATTCTTTAATACTACACTAGTACTCGACAAGTGGTAGTTTCTTTCTTTTTTTTTTTTTTAAGATTTTATTTATTTGCCAGAGAAAGAGAGTGCGAGTGAGCACAAGCAGGGGGAGCGGCAGGCAGAGGGAGAGGGAGAAGCAGGCTCCATACCAGCAGGACCTAAGCTGAAGGCAGACGCTTAACTGACTTATGCACCCAGGCGCCCCCAAGTGGTAGTTTCTTAAAGGTTAGTTGCAATGTGGCGTCTGAAACTATCAATAAATTTTTTGTACCCTGTTACAGTAAAATCCATTAGTCTTTCTCGAGCTTTGAATGGATCTCTTATTTGTTATCTATTGCCCTAATACAAATTACCGCCCCCCAACTTAATGGCTTAAAATCACAAACATTTCTTTTTTAACAGTTTCTGTGCGTCAGAATGTGAGCATCACTTCCCTGGGTAGTTTTGATTCAGGGTCTCTCATGAGCTGCTGTTATGATGTCACTGGCCAGCGCTGCCATTCTCTGAAGGTTTGAAGACAGAGGATCTGCCTCTAACCTCATTCATATGGCTGTTGTCAGGCCTTCATTCCCCATATGAACGAGTCTCTCCATAGGCTTCTTGAGTGTCCTCAACACATGGCAGCTGGCTTCCCCCAGAGCCAGGGATCCCAGAGAGAACAAGGCAGAGCCACAATGTCTTTTATGAACTAAACAGAAGTCACACACCACCACTTCTGCTACATTCTATTCATTAGATTCACTGAATAGAGTCCACATTCAAGGGTGAAGGGAATTAGCTTCCATCTTTTGAAAGAGAGGTATCAAAGAATTTGTGGACATATTTTAAAACCAGAATACTCATAATTGTGTAACATCATGCATTGGTCATTGGGAAAATACTTGTTCACTAAATTATAAGGATCTTTTAAATGTTGATAATTTCATTGTGTTTTTCAAAAAAACCACGTCAATATTACTACTGATCTCATTAGGTATCACTACACACCTATTAGAATGGCTAAAATTAAAAGAAAAACAGTGATTATACAAAATGCTGGAGAGAATGTGGAGAAACTCATACATTGAAGGTGGGAGGGTAAAATGATATGACCACTCTAGAAAACAGTTTGAGTTTCTTATAAAACTAAACATGCATTTAGCATACAACCCAGCAATTGCACTATTTTCTTCATGCAAAACCGTGTAAACAGATGTTCATGGCAGCTTTATTCATAACAACCTGATACTAGAAACCACCACCCAAATGTCTTTCAATGGGTGAATGGTCGAACAAACTCTGGCGTAGTTCACTCACAGATTCCTGTCATTTCACAAATCTGATAACTGGATCCTTTATATCATCAATGAAGTCATTGTCAAAAACACTGAAAAAAGTAGGGTTGATAGGAACATCTTGAGTCTCCTGAATCTGCTTTGACAATGATTGGCTACTAGGTTGCTCAACAGCTAATCTTAACGAAAGTTACCCCAATTGTCTACATTCTTCTAGTTTATTGGGTGGGGGTTGCATGTGTCCAAAATCCTACCTCTTATATTTCCCTATTCTTAATAAGCCTGCTTAATAGGTTTTTAGAAATTCATGCATGCTCAAGCGATAGTAACATTTTAATAATTAATTCTATATGTGCAACTCACTATATCTTCTTCCTTTTAAAGGGGTCCTGGAGTGGCTCCTGCAGATTTCCAGTAGCTTCCCATTCTCCATCATTCCTCCTCGATCATGGGCAATGTTCCCACAATCTCACCTGCAATTTTCCTAAATTGGGAATATTTATTGTCCAAGCAAAATTCTTACATCAGTTGAAGAAGTAGGATGCCCACCAAAAAAATCTTTTTATCTACCTTAGGTTTGTATCAGCCTATTTGCACTATCATAACAAAATACTGTCACAGACTGGATGATTTCAAAAACAGAAATGAATTTTCTCACAGTTCTGGAGGATGGAAATCCAAGACCAAAGTGCCAGCACAGGGGGTGTCTGATGAGGCTTCTCTCCTTGGGGTGCAGACAGCTGCCTTCTCAGTGTCCTCACATGGCTTTTCTTCTGTTCTTGTATAGGGAGAAATCTCTGGTGCCTCTCCCTTTTTCTAAGGAGACCAGTCCTATAGGATTAAAGCCCCACCCTGATGACTTCACTTAACTGTTATTAAAAGCCTCCTTAAACCTCCTCACTCAATCTCCTGAAAAGCCCTATTTCTAAATACAGTTGTCACATTAGGGGTTAAGGAGGCAACATATGAACTGGGGGGTAGGGAAGGCTTCAATTCCTCTGTCCAATGCTTGTTTTACCATTTTCCAAATATGATACAATTTAAAAAAAATGAAATTGATGAGTTGCTTTTGTTACTTAATAACAATATACTAATACTACGAGCAATGGACTTGTTTCTTCTTCAAATTCAACTTTCAAACCCTTTTTGATGTTTTCTAGATTTTTCATAAATTTTTACTCATTTGACGCTTTACCCAGATACTGTTCTTGATTTTGTCAAGAATTCTATTTGATTATGTGTTCTTTCTGTCCCAGAAGGCATTAGAAAGATAAAGTTCAGAGCTATAAGTAGTAGCTCATTCTTTATTCTGTGATGAATACCCCACCTTCCCCTCCATCTGCTACTTTCTTACCTTTCTACTATATTTGATCTTAACTCCCAAAAAGCTACCTATGTTTGGGGAAAAGTTGTAAAGCCTAGGACAGCAAAAGTAATGCTGTTCTCAATGTACCCTTTTAATATTTCTGCATTGAGAAATAGGAAATCAAAAAATAAAAACAAGGGATGCCTGGGTGGTTCAGTTGGTT
Organism: Phoca vitulina; assembly: GCF_004348235.1. Taxonomy (NCBI): domain Eukaryota; kingdom Metazoa; phylum Chordata; class Mammalia; order Carnivora; family Phocidae; genus Phoca; species Phoca vitulina. The sequence continues at coordinate 18,612,693 of NW_022589727.1, forward strand.
AAGCATCTGCCTTCGGCTCAGGTCATGATCCCGGGGTCCTGGGACAGAGTCCCACATCGGGCTCCTTGCTCAGTGGGGAGCCTGCTTTTCCCTCTCCCCTGCTTGTGCACTCTCTCTCTGGCAAATATTTTTTTAAAAATTAAAAATAAATAAAAAATAAAAACAAGAGGCTTTCAAATGAATAAACTGAGGTTTCCAAGCATAAAATAAACTTTGAAAACTTAAATCATTCTTTAATTTTTATGTAATCCATACAAAGCTCCAATAGAGAAATAGCTATCCTCAAAATATAAGTATTGAGGTGAAAATACAATTAGATGAGGTTTCACCCCCAATTTTTTAAAGTTTATTTAAGCAATCTATTTGTTAAAGAACTCACAACCTGGAGATTAAGGGCTGCATGCTCTACCAACTGAGCCAGCCAGGTGCTCCTCACCCCTAATTTCTAAAGTGCTGGAAAACTGCTCAGAATCTCAGAAGGTACAGATACCAATCTCTTCTGATGCCTGTAGCCTAAATGAGCAGCAAAAAATATCCTGCCTCTAACATATCTTAGGGACTGCATGTCCTTCATCTTCCTTAGAGGTCTACCATGACCAACATTTCACCAAAAGCTGCCTCACTGCATCCTGCTTTCTGTTTAGATATTTTAAAATAATAACATATACTGAAGGAGAAAAAATTGGCAGGGATGCATGCCACACTATAAACAATGGTTTCTGGAATACAAGGGACTTTTACTTTAGCATTTCTGAATTCCTGTAATATTTAAATTCAAATGAGCATGCATGTCTTTTTTTTTTTAGCAACTTTAAAAAGTTGATTTTTTATAAGGAAATGCGAAGACTTATTTTGTTGATATAAAAATCCTCTACAGGGGCACCTGGGTGGCTCAGTCGTTAAGCGTCCGCCTTCGGCTCAGGTCATGATCCCAGGGTCCTGGGATCGAGCCCCACATCAGGTTCCCTGCTCAGCAGGAAGCCTGCTTCTCCCTCTCCCACTCCCCCTGCTTGTGATGCCTCTCTCGCTATGTCTCTGTCAAATAAATAAATAAAATCTTTAAAAAAATAAAAATCCTCTACAATCATCCTTATTTCTGTAACTTAAGAGATATTCATGTATCTACTTCCAGTGAAGTGAAACAAAATATCCTTGTTTCCAAATTGTGGTTTTGTGTCATTCCTATTTGAGTCTTTACTTAGCAAACCAACATCTCCCACTTCCTTTTTCCCTTAAATGAAATATTTACTCTCTGATACACAAGAGAAAAACCTATTTGTAATGTGAAGTAGGTCATTTATTGAAATATAAATGTGAGAAGCTGAATGGGGAAAAAAATTGCTTAACTACTTAATTTTATACAGAAGGGGTAACTTGGTGCCAGGACATAAGTTAACATAAAGAACAGTAAGAAACCACACAAAGAATGCTCTCTTCATATTTAATATTTTAAAAAGCATGTTCACAGCACACTCCAAAAATGCCACACAGCAATGGTTTGCTGCTCTTTGTCAGAGTATGTCAGAAAACAAAACAATTTTTAAATGGCTCATGGTTTTTAAAATTAGTTCTCTGAAATTTCTGTAAAGCCAATAATCACCAGTCATCTAAATCCTTGTTTCAGAGTAGTAAACATTTCAGAAATGTAACGAGTATCTATCCAAAATCACATTTCTCTGAAATGCAGTTAAAAGCTATTGTTATAACAGAAACAAAAATAAATATTTTTCTAGAAAGAATGTATTTGGCATTTTAAAATAATGTTAAAGAAGCTTTCAAGTGTAAATGATGTTTAGATTGTTACTTTCCAGTAAGGAGGAATGATTACATTGTTGTTAATGAACTTCAACCCTAATAAAGCCAATGTACTTTTCCACTATAGTACTTGCTTTATTTAAGAACTGACATCCAGCCAGTACTAAAAATTATGGAAGGAGGCCAGTAGTTCAAATTACTTGGTTAATTTGGTACCAAGTTGTTTTATATATACTTTTCATCATGTGATTATTTAATATTTCTAATTAGCTTGCTCTATTTCTCTCAAAATCAATTATGTATATAGTTTGAATGAAATGTAAACTGAACTTTGTTTCACCGACTTCATTAAAATATGTCAAACATGGTTAATTATTATATTCCACCCTTCAGATAATTTACATTTTCATTATAAATGCAAAGCAGCTGCACCATGAGTTCTATCCTAACCACTTCACCTGAATGCAGAAAAACTGAAAGTTAAATTTAAAGACTTTGAATAGTTAAGAAGTTCTTATGCATTTTTCTCTTTCAGAGATCTGTGATGCCCTGTCTTGGATATGAGTATGGAAAAGAAAAATTCAGTTCATATTCATGACGTACCAATAACCTTCTATTTCTATCAGTTATTTTAAAACCAAATTTCCATTTATGTCACCTACTAAAGAGAAGCTAGATTTTCCTTTAGAATCATGGTCACAATCTGAAAAAAAACTAAAAAGGGCTAATTTTAGGCCAATAAAATATTTGAGGAAAGATGTAACACAAAACAGGGAGGTGAAAAAAAGCAAGTATATTGTAATAAAAGCCTTCCTTGTAAACACACCTGTCCTTTCCTCCCATGTTTGGAAATGTTACCTAAGTTTTAAAAATTCTCATCAAAACGTTTTATACCACGAATCCTGTAAAATCAGGTTGATTTCAGCTAGATAACCTATAGCTGTTAAAGAATTACATTATCCTGTTCATAAGACGAGAGGTAGTGACATTTTATTCTCCCAATGCTGAGCTACAATCCCGCACACCTGGCACATGGGTTACAAGGGGAAAGCACAGAAGCACCATCTTACACTCCTTATGTTTTGGTATTTCAAGCCACCCATAACTTCATTGGCCATTGGCAGCTGACAATCACCACCGTGTTAACAACGAAAGCAGTGGGTGTTGGTGCTATTCATCATATAGGACTGGCGGACCTCCATCATCTTTCAAAAATGAAGCAGCTTTCCTTCCATTCTTCTGAACATGATCTTCATTCATTTTCTCCAAAGCTTCTATCTACAAAATTAATACATTGAATCCATTTGTCAAAATCTTACTTCACAAAAACCACACTTTAGATTGAACCAGCATTTTTACTCTCTTAAAACTAGGTCATTCCTAAGGACACTGGCCTTGAATTACAGTGTGTGACACACATTACAGTGTCTCACAGACCTGCATTACAGGGTGACGCACACGTGTCTGTTTTTTACTTGACTGTATTATCAAAGTCAACATTTAGTGTCTTTATCAATCTAGCAACTAGGATCACATGTCTTACTGTGTACTCCATAAAGCTTTCAGGAAACAAGAAAAAGGAGATTCTAATGTTGGTTCAACAACCATAGTAACACCTACTTACTGAGCAACTGTACTGTGCTAGAGGTCAGATTTACCATCTTCCTGTGACTTCTCCTCTGCCCTTAGGTTCCACCACAGCCTGGCCAAATTCAAATCACACTGAGGAGTTCTGGAACAGACTCTATACATTCTCTGCTTTGGTATACTGTTGGAATAATTAGCTGCTATTTCACTTTTTGGTTTTTGTTCAATTTTAAGAGAACTTTTCTGTTGGAAGATTTTTTTTTTTTTTTATGGTTCTGCAGATCCATATTGTAATGACTAGGCATTTCTAAGGATGACCACGGCCAACTTTCTCTAGTCAGTTAAAGGCAGGGACCACGTGTGACTGCTCTCTGTATCACCCAGAGTGTGCACCAGCCCACCCTCATTCATAAATAGAGGCAACAGGAGTACACTGGTAGTGGTGTTATTTGTCCATCTTAGCCGAACTGTGAATTCCTTGAAGAAGTGTTTTGCTGTAAGTCTATCCTAGGTTTTAAGTCTGGAAAGGACCAAAAACATCTCAAGGAAAGAAAAATCTCTACTTTTGCTTTTGAGGGGATAAAAGGATAAAATGAGGGGTGCCCGGGTGGCTCAGCTGGTTAAGCATCCAACTCTGGGTTTTAGCTCAGGTCATGATCTCAGAGTCATGGGATCGAGCCCCGCATCAGGCTCTGCGCTGGGTGTGGAGTCTGCTAGAGATTCTCTCTCTCCCTCTCCCTCTGCCTCACCCCACCACTTGCACTTTCTCTCTCTCTAAAAAAAATTAAATCCATCCATCCATCCATACATACATAAATAAATAAATAAATAAATAAAACAAAACCTTAAAAGAAGACGAAGAAAATGAGCTCTGGGTTTCCGCTATCTACTCCATCCAGCTCTCTATTAGCAGGGTGAAAAACAGGCACACAGAATTACCTCAGCTAAGAAATCAGCCTCATTATCTGCTGAAATGTTTAAGCCTGAAACAGCATTAAAGAGTTCTCGTTCACCAAGGGCTTCTTTTACTCCTCCTTTCTGGAAAAACTAGTAAAGAAATATAAGTCAGTAGAAGATATTATAGCAAGGGTCTCTTGAAAACAAAAAACAGAGAATAGTATATAAGATACCCTATATCTTATAATATAGTATATATTATATATATGTATATGTATAATAGTATATAAGATATACTGTATCTTATGAGATACACCATATCTTATAAGACACCAGTGAATTCCTTCCATAATTTTTAAACCACAGATTTTCTCGTTTCAAATTTAACTATGCTGCTCAGGTTCTACTTGCTATTTGTCCTCTTGAACACATCCGTGCTGCCTTCTGGATTTGTCACAATGCACCTTCTATAGCTATAAATGAGTGGTATATATAAAATTGGGTGGCACTGCTTTGAATGTGTAGACAAAATATGCACTAAATCCCGTGAATTACAATCTTTAAGTAGGTTCAGAAATTATTTCCAATACGAAGTTGTTTGATCATTTAGAAAGACCATTCTTACCTGAATCTATTGCTAACAATTAATTTCCTTTAGAAATAGCAAATAAATGTGACCCAACTCTGTGACTATTGAGTTTTACCTTCCCTAATCTGTTTACTCCACCTCACAGAAATCAGTGATCAGACACAGTACCACTAAGAAGACTATTCTCCTTTTAATGGTAATAACAATGGCAGTAAGCACGGAGGCTTGCTAATACCAGCTTCACTCGAAGCACTGTGCATGTTAAATGTCTACCTGACTGCTTAAATATCTGCAGTCAAAATAAAAACTCACTCCCTTGCAAATTAAATTCAATAGCCCAAATGTGAGGCATGCAATCAAGTTATTGTTGAAAATGAAACCTGACAAATTGATCTCTGTATCTTTATCTCAAAAGCAGTTGATAACCTAACCCTTCCTTCAATTTCTAAGAATATGATCATCTTATTTTCCTTAGGGATGAGAAAAATATCTGAATCTGTTATATCCTATAAAACAGATGTATGAGCTTACATGCCCACCTGGGAGACATTCCTGCAGTCACGGAACAAGAACTCTAGGCCATGCGGATGGGTTGGCTCTACAGACTGACTGACGTCAATCAACCAGACCTATTTAAGGCAGAGCATACGTTCAGTACACATTCAGTAATTTACATCAAGTCATTTTGTGTGAACATTAACAAAAAGTGTGCTCCTCACCTTCCCGGCATGCCACAGCATGTTATACTCACTGAGGTCAGCATGGACAAGTGTACATTCATTATATAACTGCTGCATCAACTGTGAGGAGGCAAGGCAGACATTTAGGACATGAGCAACAATTCTAATTTACCTATGCAACTAAAATGTCTATGCCAACCAATACTTTCCAGAAAAAGCAAAACTAGGTTAAAGAACTTATTTCCTCTTTACTTTGTACAGTCGAACACTGAGCTTTTTTTGTCTTTTTGTTTTTAGGTAGGGCAGGGGAACACTGAGACAATGAAGGGAATGAGTATGACACTTTATTTCCTTGTCTATGTGACAGCAATGAGGTTAGGAGACCAAATGGCAGACCTGGTTCCCCACAGAGTAAGAAAGCAGCCATATTATGATCACTAACCAGAAGATCTAAAAGCCACTTCCCTTCAATAAAAGTGGGTGAAAGATTTTTTTCACCTTTTTATATAAGGTAAAAAGTACTTCCTGCCAGACATAGTGGGGAAGAGGTAGTCTTACAAATTAAGTGGCATTATATATTCATTATTGATTTCTTATGGCAAAACTCAGCATTAATGTTTTATTTCTCAGCCTTAACAGAATCAAGTAGGAAAAGCCTATCACTACTTCATCTCTTTCCCAGTTACCCCACCACCCAATGAAACCAGAAAAATGAACTTGATTTTCCTCTCAATGTTTTTTGGAAGCAGAGAAAGTTGGATTATCTCCCTAGCTCTGTCTTAAAAAATTATTTGGCTAACACTTTCATATTCACATAAGCTGCTGCAGGACGTGAACGCTTTATGCAGAGACCACGTAAAAAGCACAGAGGCTTCTCTGCTATTCAATCAAAACAACTACAGAGGCAGAGCGCCTGGCCAGCTTGCTTGGTAGAACGTGTGACCCTTGATCTTGGGGTCATGAGTTCAAGCCCCGTGTTGGGGGTACAGTTTACTTAACAAACAGAACAAAACAAAAACAAAACTAGAGAAGAATGACAGTTTTAGTAACATTTTCTTAAGCTGGAAGGATCTCAGATGGAATTCAGCTGCTGTCCCAAAGCATAAATGGCTTCAAGATTCCTGACGTGCTCTAAGACCTGTGCACATACGAGAGACCACTCCCTCCCATCTTCCCCTTTTATCATCACTCTTATAACGAGACTACATCTGCTCCCTGCCAACTTCCCAACGACAGGCATTTTCTTAGCTGTTAAGAGCTAGGACATTCAAGAAGGCATACAAACTAATGAGGCATGACATCTGTCTGCCAAATGTAGAAATGTCAACTTTTATTTAATAGATTGTTTTGTGAATAAGAGCTTTATGCTTCCATGTCACTAATGCTAACCAATGAGGCTTCATGAGCTCCTTAGCTCTGATTTTTCTTCAGTGACTCAAGACAGCAGCACATTGATTTAAAGACAATTCTTCAATGTTAATATTCCGTCACAAACTTCAGTTTGTCCTTGTTACATGAACATAAAATAGTATTATTTTAGGAAATTTTTTAAGGTTTAGACAAAATATTTTTTAAAAGTTGGTGTGTGAACTCTTTAAAAAGCACAACTTAGGGGCACCTGGGTGGCTCAGTCAGTTAAGCGTCTGCCTTCGGCTCAGGTCATGGTCTCAGGGTCCTGGGATCAAGCCCTGCATCGGGCTCCCTGCTTGGTGGGAAGCCTGCTTCTCCCTCTCCCACTCCCCCTGCTTGTGTTCCCTCTCTCGCTGTATCTCTCTCTGTCAAATAAATAAAATATTTAAAAATAAAAAAATAAAAAGCACAACTTACATGAACAGTTTGGTAGTAGGCTTCTTTCATTTCTTCACTACTGAGCTTTACTTCTTTTAATTTAGGGGCTGGAACTTGATCATGGCCAATAAAAGACATAACTAAAATGTGTTTCTTGAGTAGTACAACTGTTGGACAAGGAATTCCAGCTCTCTGCATTCTACACAGAAAGAAATAATTAAGAATGTAAAAAGGAGAGAATATTTCACTTATTCAACAAATATCTAACAAGGGCCTGCAATGAGCTGGCACTATGTTCTGCCCAGGGGCTGGGGGAGGCAGAGACGGTAAAATCCAGCCTCTGCCCTTACAGAGCCATGGGCTGCTGGCAGGCACAGATAGATGAGGAGACAAGGATGGTGTCGTGTGGCACACGGTGTGGGCAGGAGCTACGGGAGCACGCAGCATCAAGGAAGCCTTAGTATAAGAAGTGGGTGAACAGGAATTAGCCAAATTAAGACAGTGTGGGGAATCCTGGTCTAGGGCTGGAAGCAGCTTGTGGAAATGCACAGAGGCATTCAACAGTGTCCATTTGGGGAATGTGTGTCAATCAACATAGCTGGATCTTGAGTCGGAAGAAGGGCAATGTGGGTTGAGGTTACAGAGACAGGTGGGCTCCACACCAGAGAAGGCCTTTGAACTTTACACTAAAGACTACAGAAACTGTTGGAGAATTTTAAGAAAGGCAGGGATGAGATCTCAAAGGTATAGAAAAGAGATTGAAGGGCAGCAAGACCTTTTAGAAAATTATTCTACTTACAAGTCTTACTATTTAGAAGAATTTTGCAACTAATAAATATGGATAATTACATTTGAAAGCAAACATCTTCAGAACAAATAAAAATTAAGCATTTAATAGATTAAGATATGGAAGGTTTATTGAGAAAGATTATTACTATATTACTTGGTTGATAAATTCCTTGATAAATTCTGCTTAGAGAACTGAAAACCAAGTCTAATAAAGCAAAATACAATTTGACTGGTCAGACTGCCTCCACCAAATTAACAACATTAGATGTAATAAACATTTTCTGAAACAAAAAAAATCATTATTTATAATAAACCTAATTGAAAGCTGAACAATGACAGCATGTAGACATATACAAAATGTCTTAGGCAGAAAATGACTTTGCTTCCCTCAAACTTTACTGGGGAAAGAAAAAAGAAAATGACTTACTCATCCCAAAAGTATGAATTCAGGTTATACCCAGGAAATATTTTCTTACAGAAAGCCTCATTAAACACTAGAATTTTGAGGCCTTCCATAATTTCCACAAATGAATTTAAAAGAAAGCATGGATTTTTTTGCCTGGCTAGTAGGCCTAATACAAAAAAGTAATTACCCTAGATAACTTCTAGCACAATGGTTTTCTTTACCTTGTGAGATTGTGCATTTCTTTTTCTGCCCACATGCGGATGATCTTACGTGGATTTAGTTTACTGAAGCGATCTTTAAACCTGAAATCATCTTTAATATATTTGTCACGATTCTTAAACTCATTAAGGGTTGTTTTAAATACCTTGATGGCACATTCTGTAGGTATAACTTTACTATCTTCCTTTTCATCCTCCATGCTAAGTGGAAGGAAAAAAATTCAGTGTAAGTTGCCAGCTCATAAGTAAAACAATTTCAAAATAAAAATTCTATGATACAAAAGTAGATCTATCTTCTCTAAGAATGTCAAGCTTTGGTGGTTTTTTTTAAGCTTTTAAGTTTTGGGTCTTAATAAAACCTTAGGACTTGGTTTTTTATTTATTTATTTTTTAGGATTTGGCTTTTTAAATAAAACACTTTCAAATAAATTGTCAACCAGTTTTCAACAATCCATAATATAATCTTCACTTAATGACTATCAAATCAAACTTGAGGAACAATGAAGACATACAGGCTACAATTTACCTGGGATGGTTTATGGGCAAAATTCAGTAAAAGCAACAAAATAGAATAGCTTTTTAAAATGTCTCTTTCACTTCTAACAGATAAAAAGGTGAGTAAAGGGGTCCTTGCCCTATGGATATGCAAGGAGGGGCAGGAGAGAATAGAAGTACATGAATAGGACAGGTCCCTTTGGATTGGGAAGGCCGGACAAGGCTTCATGATATAGGTGGCAACTGAACCAGAACCACGAGTAGGCTATGAACAAGTACAGGCTCAGTATTAACAAAAGTAGAGTTGGAAACTACAGGACACATCTGAGGAATAAGAAACACTATAGTTGAGGCTTGGCTAGAAAGGGGAAATGAAAGAAATCAGAGCTGCGGGACAGGATGGAGGCAGATGTGTAAAGAGAAGCCTGGATGTATTCCTAAAGGTGGTAGGAATCATCAAGGGCTTGACAGACTTCACGAAGATCAAGTCAACGATAATATCAGGATAGAAGGGGGCAGAAGAGTCCAGAGGTGTGGAGCCTACTTAGGATGCTAATGTAATGTTCCCTCAATAGTGAGCCACTGAAAGGCCTGAAATATGGTGGTGGCAGTGTGAACAAGTATTTACCTTTAAATATGTGAAGGGATGTTAGTCTGGAAAAGAAAGGAACTCTATTTCCAGAAGATAGAATAGGACTCAAACTCCCGACCCCTTCCTTCTGTACCATATTTTCCCAGCTAATTCCTTTTCTGCCAGTTCATCTCAGGTTAGAGTAATCCAACCTATTCTCTTTCTGTCTTCTCTACCTGGGAAATTTCATTTAGCTCCAAGGCTTTATTTATTTACTTTTTTAAAAGAATTTATTTGAGAGAGAGAGATAGCAAGAAAGAGCACGAGAAGGTGGGGAGAGGGAGAAGCAGGCTCCCTGCTGAGCAAGGAGCCCAAAGTGGGGCTTGATCCCAGGACTCAGGGATCATGACCTGAGCTGAAGGCAGACACTCAACCAATTGAGCCCCCCAGGTGTCCCATAGTCCCACGGCTTTAAATATCTATATACCGGGGCGCCTGGGTGGCTCAGTCGGTTAAGTGTCTGCCTTCGGCTCAGGTCATGATCCCAGGGTTCTGGGATCGAGCCCTGCATTGGGCTCCCTGCTCAAGTGGGGAGACTGCTTCTCCCTCTCCCTCTGCTGCTCCCCTCACCCCCGACTCGTGCTCTCTCTGTGCTCTCTCTCTCAAATAAATAAAATCTTAAAAAAAAAAAATCATCTATATACAGATAACACCTACATTTCTACCCTCAGTCTCAATTCTCCAGAACTTCAGGCCCATTTACCTGATCCCTACTTGACATCACTTGGATGTCCAGCAGGCATCTCAAACTTAACATGTCCAAAACAAAATTCTTATTAATTGCACCCTAAACCTGCCTTTCTTCACACTCTCATCTCAGTAAATGGCACCACCCAGCTGCTCTAGCCAAGAATGTATCCTCTTACACCCATCCAATCCAACAGCACACACTGTTGATTCTTACCTTCAAAGCGCATCTCTATGGTCTCTTCTATTCTTCATTTTCACTACACCTCTTTAGTCCAAGCCACCGTTCTCTCTTATTTAAACTACTACAATAACTTTTTAACTGACCTTACTGCTGCTTCTCTTACCCCTCCTATAATTCATTTTTCACACAGCCGTCTTTGTAATCTTTCAAAACAAAAATCAAATCACAGCTTTGGTTCCCACTACAGTTAGAGCAGGCTCCTTACCCTGGCTAGGCTAACAGAGTCCTACCTGGTCTAAGCTCTGCTTACTTCTCCAGCTCCTCTCCCCCCTTCACAACTGTGCTCCCAGTGTACTGGCTTTCTCATAGGTTCTCAGGGATACCAAGTTTGTGCCTGTCTTAAAGCATTAACACTAGCTGTTCTCTAGTCGAGAATGTTCTTCCACCTGATCTTTACACAGTACCCTGTACTGTGTCATTCAAATCTTAGTTTAAATGTCACTTTCTCAGAGAAGTTTTCCTGACCTACTAATAAAAAGTAGTGAACCAGTTGCCATGACATCACCACATTTTAACTACCATAACACATATCTGATGTTTTTTGCTTATTTATTACTGTCTTGGAAGGGGGTTGGGGTGGGGAGGAAGTACATTCTATGAGCTCAGGGATAAAGCACAAGTTACTATTCCAATAATGGTTGATTACTTGGCCAACCTGAAAGTGATAGAAACCAGACAGCTTTATGGTGGGCAGAGTCCCAAGATGGCCCCTAAGATCCCATCCCTGGTGTACACACTCTGTACAGTTCCCTCCCCTCGAGTGCAGGGGGAGCAGACACTCTCGATTAGCTGACACTGTACGGCAAAGGTGATGGTATAGTCATTCCCAGGACTACGCTCCAATGTCTAAGACTCAGTCTTAGCAGACTGGAGGGAGAGATTCTCCTGCCAGCTTTGAAGAAGTGACCTGTTGTGTGAAAGGGCAGCATGACCAGCACCTGCAGGGCCCTCTGGAAGTTGAGAGCAGCGCCCCCCCAACAGCCAACAAGAAAGTAGAGACAGTCCTACAGTGGCAGTGAACTGAACCACAGGGAAGAGGACCCCAAGCTCCATAAGGAACGCAACCAAGCCGACACCCAGATGACAGCCGTGTGACCATGAGCCGAGAGCCAAGCTAAACCATGCCCGCTACAACTTCCGATCAACAGAAACTATGAAATAATAAGTGAGTGTTATTTTAAGCTGCTAAGTCTGTGGTAATTTGCTACATAGCATAGAAAACTAGCAAACTTTTAAAAGCATTTACTTTTAGAAAGCTTGTAGAAAACCTAATGCTCTCTAGTTTTGCTAAATTACAAATGCCCAACTACAGATTACAATACCAATTCCACCAGAAAGAAAGAGAGATCATTCATTATATCAAAGTATCATTAAGCATAATGGGAAACAGACAAAGGATAAACAAAGCAGTTGACAAGACAAAGGAATACAAATGGCCAATAAAGCACTTGGAAAAAATGTACAACCTTAATCACAAATAAATACACACCAAAATATCAAAATGGTACTTTTCATCTTTTACACTGACAAAAATATTAAGTTTGATAATACTAATAAGCATTAATGAGGATGAGGGAAACAGGTTCATACTGTTGCATAAATTAGTTAACCTTCTCACAGGGCAATCTGTCAGTATCTACTAACACTTACAGAACGTACAACCAACTGTAGATCTGACTAGCTCCTAGGGAAATTGCATTTGCCCTACTATTAAAATTAAAAGATAAACACAAATTAAAGATTTCTGACCTTTGGTGTGACATGTAAGAATTTTTTTTAATTTTTAATAAATAAAAGAAGGCAAGACATGCTGCTTGCTACAAAAGCCAGCTGGTACTCTCCATTCATTGAGGCCTTCCACTATTCAACAAAAAGGAAAAAGAGTGCATACAGTCTGTGCCCAGTAATTTCAAAGCTAGAATTCAGTTTAAGGATATATTCGCAAAAGCACACCAAAGTAGATGTACAAGGATATTCCTATAGATGTACAAGGATATTCCTATCTGTGTACTCTACTATGTAATTATCTTTTATCAACCATAACAGTTATTGCTATAATGTTCTCCTCCTGGCTATGCCATAAGCCCATTAACATAATGGAATGTGCTACTATAAAAATGGGATGCTATAAGCTTGGAAAGATCTATTAACTGAAAAACTAAGATCCTGAAAAGAGAGTATAATCTCTTTTGTATAAACAAATTTAGGGGTATGTGCATAAAAATTCCTGCGAGACTAAACTAAAAACTGTTAACAGTGGTTATCTTTGAAGAAAAGATCTGTGAGATGAGAGCTGATAAGATGATGGCTACTTTCCATTTCAATCCTTTCTATAGTTTTAATTTCTACCATGAGTAATCTCTCATGTTAATTTGTGCCACTGAGTTATATCTGCCTGGTCTTAGGGAACCCTTAAAGGAAATTTAGGAAGAGGGCAACAAAGCTTAAAGTAAGGAAAAAATAAATATTTATTAAGATTTCCTTATACCAGTCATTATCAAATATGATCTCATTTATCACCACAAAATCCTATGAGGTAATAAGGGTCAGTTTTTAAAAAAGGTTTAGTAAATTGCTCCAGATCACATAGCTTGAAAAATGTTGAGCTATTTTATCCTAACATTCATTTTTATCCTTTTCATTTTGAAACTTAACAGTATAATTCGATATATGATTACACACGTATGTCTCATACAGAAAGGGAGACTAATGGGGTGCCTGGGTGGCTCAGTCATTAAGTGTCTGCCTTCGGCATGATCCCAGGGTCCTGGGATTGAGCCCCGCATTGGGTTCCCTGCTCCGCAGGAGGCCTGCTTCTCCCTCTCCCACTCCCCCTGCTTGTGTTCCCTCTCTCACTGTGTCTGTCAAATAAATAAAATCTTTAAAAAAAAAAAAAAAGGAAAGAAAGAAAGAAAAGAAAGGGAGACTAGTTAAATAGTTGAGAAAACCAAAGGCAAAAAAAAAAAAAAAGAAAAGAAAAAGAAAACCAAAGGCAAGGACTTAACTAATAATTGTTTGAATCCCCTAAGTACACAGTAAATACCTTCTGAACCTAAAAAGAGCTAGAATAATTCTGGAATCTATTTTAACATTTTTGTCTGTAAACATTACTGAGGCAAAGGAATCTCTGAGGTAGTAAGCCTTGCTGGTTGACCTCAATAGTAAGTGACCAGATGATTTCACATTCCTGGCTTAAGCACGTTCTCTAAACAGGCTCCACTTTAAAAAATGTCTCCCTTCCTCATGCCATTCTTTACTCATCCAAGCCCTTTTAACAAAAGTGAAGCAGGTAAGATCTAAATAGCGTAAGATCTTTCCAAGATGTTTCCTTATGATGCAAGCATTATTTAGTTGGTATTTCTTAAAGAATCAGAGTTATAAGGGCAAGAATCAGTAACTGATCTAAGCATATCCCCCTCAACCTGGTGCTAAAGGACCCCATAGTTTAAAGACCATGGGTTTTGAGACAAACCCAACTGTAAATTTTGCTCTGTCACTTACAGCAGCCTGTATGATACAGTATTACAATAATGTAGAAAATAATATATACATAGAAAAAAAGACTGAAGGAGTCTACATAAATTGATTAATGGTTATCTCTAGATGGCGGGATTAGGATGATTATTTTTCTTTGTATGTCCTTATATTGTCTAGACTTTCTAGACACTTTTTAAACACTTTTTAAATTACTCTGCTTGCCAGGTAGCACTGATTTTGCATAAATCCATTTATATAGGGAGAAGGGGTTAAGATTTTATTGACACAACGGTACTGCATTTTGCTCATTTACCTCCCGCCATATGCATGAAAGACAACAGATTCCTTTCCTGTACTAATACAGCCAGTGATTGTCTCCAGCATTCCAGAGTTGATCATTTTATACATAAGTAAACGTGTCTTAGGATCAACTGCTTTTTCCTGAAAAAGATAAAGCACTATAAATGAAAATGACTGATTAATAACAAAACATTTTTTGAGCCATTTCTAGTATCTAGTATATTCAAAATATATGCTTCTTTTTACCTTTATGACTTAATTTACCTAGATGTATATATAACAGTCTCTTAAAAAAGAGTGCTGTCAAAATACATTTCATTTCCATAACTCCAATGCCTATGAAAGTGAATAGCTAAAAGAACTATTAAAAATCAGACTCTCGCTTAGTCAAAATCTTATCTTCAAAGTTTAAATAGCTCTGCTAGTGTAGTTACTATTCGTTTTTTTCTAAAGTTTTAAAAATTACTTTATTCTCAAGATATTAGATACTATCTTCACTAACGTAAGACATTAGAAATTAAATTATAAATGTCACAGTGTGACAAGAAACGATTTTTTAAAATCTCAAAACATTCATATTCTAATTAATTATGACCACTAAAATGTCAGTTTTGACATGAAGTTTAGTTTTGTTTCTTCCCCAAATATGAAGTTTTCTAATATGAACTTTCCATCAAAGAAAAAAATGTAAGAATACTAACTGCAGTAGAATGCTCCTTTTTCTCATGGAGGCGGGCACTTCGACGTTCTTCTGAGTAGGCATGTTGTTTTAAAGCATTGAAAACATGGTTTGATAGTTTTAAATCCATTCCAATTCCATCTCCTACCTGAAACTCAGGTGCAAACTGCCAAAAAAAAGAAAACAATTAACATCTGAGTACTTTAAAATGGGGATGGTAATAACAAAAAAACAAGATCAGTCTTTACTTGGAACAGGTTTCTTACTCAGTCGATGATTAGGCTACAAAAGCAGAACCCATAGGTATTACAGAGAAAAAAATAACTCACTAAAAACCCAACAGAAAGAAGAGGAAGGCTATTTACGGAAAGCACAGACAATACTGAATCACATCTAAAAACTAAGGTATTTCAGCATATGCTCTGCACCTTGCTTTTACATTAGACAAAGGACACACTATATTTTTAAGGCTACCCCAAATCTTACCAAAGAAATACAAACTTATAACTAATTATTTTCGAGGAGTGGGTTAATATAGCAAGCTATGCCCACACCATGACAATTATGTTCTAGAGATTACTGCCCAACATGGTAGCCACTAGCCACATGTAGGTATTTAAAGTTAAATAAATTAAAATTAAATTAAAAATTCAGCTCCTTGGTTGCATCATTCAAATTTCAAGTGCTCAATTGCCAAATACGGTTACTATTAGTTAATACGGATATAGGACATTTCTATTATCACACAAAGCTCTACTGGAGAGGGTTGTTCTAGAGTCAGATCTGGACTATTTCTAGAATTTAATAATAAGTTTACGGGGCGCCCGGCTGGCTCAGTCAGTGGAGCACATGACTCTTGATTGCGGGGTCATCAGTTCGAGCCCCACACTGGGTGCAGAGATTACTTTAAAAAATAAAGCATTGGGACGCCTGGGTGGCTCAGTCGGTTAAGAGACTGTCTTCAGCTCAGGTCATGATCCCAGAGTCCTGGGATTGAGTCCTGCATCAGGCTCCTTGTTCAGTTGGGAGCCTGCTTCTCCCTCTGCCTTCTGATCCCCCTGCTTGTGCTCTCTCTCTCTGACAAATAAATAAAATCTAAAATAAATAAATAAAGCATTAAAAAATTATAAATAAATAAGTTTACTTAAGTATTTGTGTTCTAAAGTCTAAATGTTTTCTATTAACCACAAGATTCATAAAGGAGGAAGAATGCTAATTTTTCTTTTTTAAATTTTTTTAAATTACATTTTATTTCTGATTTTGCAGGGGTAGTTGAGGCATAAGATTAAAAAATTCAACAAATATAAAAGGGTATTTCTCTCTCCCATCCCTAACCCCCAATCATCACTGGTCTCTGTTTCTTGGGTAGGGGTGCTATTGAAAAATAATATGCTGAAAAATAAATATTCTACTTTCATAAGAACTATTTCTTAATTTTAGAATCCATGCAAATCAAACCAGTTTTCTTAATATTGTTATAGAATTTTATTCTGAGGTACATTCTCATTAGTGGCTCAGTTTTCATGGTATTGCTATATTATCATCTACAACATCTTTAGATCCGTCCTTATGAAGTATATTTTTAGAAATTTAAGATACTGTATTTTTTTAATTAGTTGATTAATTTAAAAAAATTTTTATAGAAGTACAGTTGAAAACATATTGTATTTAGAATCCCATGTTTTTAACATACCAATAAAACTCTTGATTCAGTGATAATACTTCCTGTAACTTACATTTTCCATTCTGGCTGTATTCTTTCTCCCACATACTACTTCATCATGTTTGGTGGTGATGTCTTTTCCTTTTCCAATAAAACCCTTTTTGGGAGTAGGAACTGGTTTTGCTAAAGGCGATTAAGACAAGCCAAGTTTATGTAAAAGTAGCAAAGACTAAATTGTTGCATTCAATATTGTCTGAAAAGATACTTGAATCTAACAATAACTTACCAAATGAGATTCAAAGATAAATATAAAATACAAGGATCCATTGGAAAACTTAAGTCTTCCTCTGTCCCTGTCCTACCCCAAACCCCAGAAAATAAAAGTATTGATACCTGGTATGTAGGGATCATCACGAGTGTCTTGCCAGTCAACCTCATCCTCAGAGCTATCACTGTCTTCATAAGGATGCAATTTTCGATAATTTTCAAAGGAAATGGAAACTTAAAAGGCAAAAATAGGATTTACTTAGGAGCACGTTACAAGCATTTTCTGCCACCCAATGGAGGTGTTATAATAAGGTCACAGTACCTTTGCTATCTCCATTGAATTTTTTTTCTTCACGCCTAAGCTGTGCATCATATTCTCTGTCAAATTCCATCTGTAGCATCTGAGCCAGCATTAGGTCGCTGGAAGTGTCAATGTTTTCTCCAGTAATAAATGGTCCTTCAGTGACACTATTCAAAATAAGGCAACATAAACTAAAATAATGTGCTTGCATAAACAGATGCTACCTATCATGATAGAAGAGTGCCTTTTCACTGTTACAAATTGTACTGAAGAAGCAATGGGAAAAACTTGATCACATCATTTACCTTCTGTCCAGCTGCCCTCTGACCAATGTTAGGCACTTGTGAGAGCACCAACTAGGATTAAGAGAGCTGCAAGAGAAAGCTAAAGGGGCTACAATAAAATCTAAACCGAGACTCAAACCTCATTTGTTCTGTGTTCTGGAGAAAGAACATGGATGAAAAGATAAAATAAAAGCATTTGATCAAAACTGTATCCTACTTCACTATTTGCTAATTTGGAGATCATGTGGCTCAACTGCTGTAACAACTAAAACTCAGAGAAACAGAGTGGTTTGCCCAAGATAGTATTGACAACTAATCACAGAATCAGGATCAAAACTCAAATATCGGTGAACTCCCAGTATGGTACTCTTTCTACCACATTGCTTTTCAAAATGTGTTTCTTTTTTTTTTTAATCTTTTTTTTTTTTTTAAGATTTTATTTATTTATTTGACAGAGAGAGGCACAGCGAAAGAGGGAACACAAGCAGGGGGAGTGGAAGAGGGAGAAGCAGGTTTCCTGCCGAGCAGGGAGCCCGATGTGGGGCTCGATCCCAGGATCCTGAGATCATGACCTGAGCCGAAGGCAGACGCTTAACGACTGAGCCACCCAGGCGCCCCCAAAATGTGTTTCTTAATCATTGGCCAGGATGACCACTAATCAAATCCTAAAACTTTAATAAAAGGCTGCTAGACAATATAGATTCTTTATGAATTTTACTTACGCAACTTCAGGAAAAGCGGCAGCTTCTTCTTCTAACTGCAATTCTTTAGCCAGCTGTTCACTCATTACGTCAGCCAAGGAACAAGATATTGTATTTTGAGTGGTAGCCCATGGACACTATTTAAAGAAAAGGGAGGGGTTAATTCATAATCATGAAATTAAAGTACCTTCCAAACTTGAAAATAGGATTATCTTTTGAGAATTAAAAAAAATCAACCCAAAATAAATAATTACCTACTTAGAGAAATCATCTAAAAAGTAAAAATAATAGGGCGCCTGGGTAGCTCAGTCAGTTAAGCATGTGACTGGATTTTGGCTCGAATTGTGATCTTAGGGTCGTGGGATTGAGCCCCACATCAGGCTCTACGCTGAGCAGGGCAGTCTGCTTGAGATTTCTCTCCCTTTCCCTCTGCCCACCTCCCCCCGCCCCAGTTCACAGGGGTGCTCTCGTGCTCTCTCTCTCAAATAAATAAATCTCTAAAAAAGTAAAAATATCTCCCAGCTCAAATCTAATCAAAGATAAATGTAAACTAGATCTGTCAAAAGCACTTTCTAACCTGTTTGGTAGGTGTGTCCTTTTAGTTGAGGAAGAACATCAGGCTCCTGCATATATAGCATCACCCCACATACAGCATCACCCCACTACCTGGTGAGTTCATGCAACTACCCTGTTCTGATTCCATGCTCACAAAATAATCTGCTTTTAATCTGGCTTCCCATGTAGACTGTCTGTCTCCCTCTCTTTTTTTTTTTCAAATATTTTAAGTAATCTCTATACCCAAGATGGCACTGGAACTCACAACCCTGAGACCAAGAGTTGCATGCTCTACCAACTGAGCCAGCAAATGCCCCTGTAGATTCTCTTTTAGGACAGACTACACCAACTAGCACAATTCAAAACCCACTTAGAAGTTAGACCTCATTCTAATTTAAGGGGTAAATCTTCTACATGTGTAAAGTGTATGTCAGCCCCTTTCAAGACACCTGGGATATGTTAAAACAAAAATAACAATGACAATAAAAACTACATTTCTGAACTTTAGAAGCTGAGAAACAGTCTTGAAACAATGCCACTACAACAAAGCAATATTCTGTGAGATTCTTCTTGGACGATCAGCCAGTTAGCCTTCCTCAATGACATCACTATCTCAGCCCTTTTGAAATACAAACCGTTAAGTTTATTTCACAATTCCTAATTTTTGAGGGGGCAAGCTTTACTTAGCAGCAGCAAATGATTACATTTGATAGTCTAGTGATTAAGACCACTAATATTGAATAATATGTCTAAATCTCTCTTGAACTGACCCAGCTTTCTCTATCTCCCTTCTGAGATTCTACTCCAAGGTATCACCCTCCCATCACCAGGCTACTCTAATAAGAGAGTCCTAACTAATCTTTCTGTTTCCAGTCCTGCTTGTTTCCATTTTTCACACCATAGCACAACAGCTTTTCTAAAATGCAGATTTGATTAGTTCGGTTTCCTTACTTACAGCTCTTGATTGTTTTAAGGTTTTCCACTGCCTTTAGGATAAAGTTCAAACTCATTCCTTAACTACTGCTGAGTGTCTAATTTAGAATTTAGAATATAGCATATAATGATATCTGTTTTAGCCAAAAACTTTTAAGTCAAGTTTAGGTCCTCTAGCTGGCCTACCACCCTTGCTCAGGTTCCATAGCACTGAGGCTCAGCAATTTACTTGGTTCAGGTTGTTAGGATGAAGCTCTTAAGGGTGATAAATGATAACTGTATTTATGCCTAAGTGAATCAGAATCAAGTTTTATCTAGTCTCATCCTGAGATTAATGAGATGCACCCAGCACATACCTATACTAGCCTACTGCACAATTATTCCAGCCTCACATAAACCCAGATGTGGAGAAAACAAGGAAGGTTTTCTCAAGGTCTGGTGTGACTTTCATTCACTCAGATCTTCAAGTGCAATCGAGTACTCTCCTGGTGAGGCTTTTGAGGTCTAGAATCTTGAAGTTCTCTGTAATCTGGAGAATATAGCTATCTCTTGGCCAATGACTCCTGCTGACTTCCCTCTGAATCCTCTAGGTAGAATACATAATGCTGCCCCCTCGCCTAGAAATGTCTGGTCTGATCAGTTTCAAAGTCCAGGCTCCAAAAGGCAAATGGCTGTATTCTCTAACTCAGATCTGTCAACCACATTTTGCAATGACAATAGAATAACAGACAACACTAGAATATTCACTATATTTGAATCACTTGCCTAATATACATAATTTGCATAATTATTTGAGACCCACAACCACTGCGTAGTTACCATATCATCCCCACTTTATAGACTTAGAAACTGAAACACGGAAAGGTTTTTTAACTCAAGATAACACTGTAGATTTGAACCAAGACACTAGAACTTAAGGGGCTGCCCTCAGCATTTTGCTATACTGCATCCCTAATCACCTTGTCCTGGAATGTGAGAAGCAAACCTCTATACCGCCTGCACTATGAAATCCAAATTCCTCAACAATGAATGCCTTTCACAATTTGACCTACTTTTTTTTTTTTTTTTTTTTTAAGATTTTATTTATTTATTTGACAGAGAGAGACACAGCGAGAGAGGGAACACAAGCAGGGGGAGTGGGAGAGGGAGAAGCAGGCTTCCCGCTGAGCAGGGAGCCCGATGCGGGGCTCGATCCCAGGACCCTGGGATCATGACCTGAGCCGAAGGCAGATGCTCAACGACTGAGCCACCCAGGCGCCCCACAATTTGACCTACTTTATCTTTCCAGTCTCAGCCCTTACGTACCCTATGCTCTAATAACAAAAATTATATGCTAATAGTGGCATACTTTCACCCCCCCATGCCTTCACACATGCTCTTCTCTCAGTGGATTTTCTTCCTCCTCTATTTCCTCCAATTAAGTAAGCATCACCAACTCCATAAGGCTCTCTCAATTTCATCAGATGAAATCAGATCCTTGCCTTTGTGCTCCCATACCACTGTGCAAATACATTTAAGTGCAGGACCAGTGATTGTATTAGAGTTAATGTATCAGCCACAATACAACATAAGCCCCTTGAAGGTCAGGGTCTTCTCATTCTCAGAGCCCAGCATAGAGCTTCAGATGTAAAGAGGCACTCAAGTATTCACCGAATAACATGTGCCAAAAAGAAACACTGGAAATATTTCACGGAACTGCCAGGCTGTCCCCAAGCTGCAGAGATCTCATGCCTTTCTACACCCCTACTATTCCAACATCCCCTTCTCCATCTTGAAGTTGGCCCCTTTGGCCAGCCACTTCTGGTGCTTCTAGTTGTTTGCCAGCAGTCAATTAATTTTACTAAGATGTTAAATAAAGTATTAGCTGACAATTTCTCAGAAGAGGCAAAATTGACAAGCAGGGACTATT
The DNA here is from genome assembly GCF_004348235.1 of Phoca vitulina. Lineage (NCBI taxonomy): Eukaryota > Metazoa > Chordata > Mammalia > Carnivora > Phocidae > Phoca > Phoca vitulina. The sequence goes on from NW_022589727.1 coordinate 18,634,528, forward strand.
ATTTTGAGGGAGAGACTGACCTAAATCCAAGATAGACTGAACCAGAAAGGGAAACACATAGAGACCACCAGAGAGCACCACGATATCCGAATCACCCGCTCCTACTGATCTTGCTTCTTGGAGCCTTGTACTCTAGAGCTGTACTTCCCCTCCTTTTACCTCTGCTGACCAGCTCAGCTGGGCAGACTCACACCGGGACAACTTGCATGGGTAAAGGTAAATAAGGTAACAAAGGCTGCCAACTTCCACACTCTTAAGTCAAATACAAATTCCTCAAACCAGCAGTCAAAAACCCTCCATAAAAATTTTTAGGCTGTATGAGAGACAGCTGCCAGACAGGGAGCAATCCGCCATGGGCACGAGGGGTTCACCATTTCAAGGGGGCCTCAGAAAATTTATTGGGAGCTCCTCCTATGAATGGGCACCAGAGGATATATATAGAGGAATCATCTGTCATCATCTTGTAACTCCTCAATAAATCAAAAACACTCTTTGTGAATAGAGAAACTTTATTAAATGTTAAAAATAATAATAAATTTAAGGAGATAGAGAAAAAAAGCCCTCCATAATCTTGCTCTGCCTTCACTATCTAATGTCACTTCCCACTATTCCCTTCATCAGCATAAACTCCCCACAGCATCAAGATCTGATGGGAAACCCCACACAATCATTCCCAGTTAGTTATCCTGCTTTAAATGACATCTATCAAGCCCATAACCAGCTCCCTGATTGTTTCATTCCTGTTTGCTTGAGACCTCTGAGACCTGACCTGTTTTCCTCTCCTCTGGAAAACCCACCACTGAACTCTGGTCCTTGGAGTTCTTTACTACTACCACGTTCTTCAACACCAGGGTGGCTGCAGATTAGAGGGAAATTATCTCCCTTTCCTTACATCTCCTAAAGATGCACACCTAGCTACTCATCCTGCAGACAACTGTGGGGAAGAATCAAGTAAATAAAAAACAGTAAATATGAAGGAGGCACATAATAACAAAAATTCAGTCCTCAACTTGAAGCAAGTCAAGAGAATCATAACCCACAGGAAGGTCTCTTTTCTGCCCATGCAACTAAAAGATATAATTTGGGTAGAATATTTAAGTGGGTAATTTTACTTCTCAAGACAAGGGTCTCTGGTAAACATCACTTGGGTCTATACAACACTAATCTTTTTTTTTTTTTTTTTAACTTTTAATGTTAGAGTAGTTTTAGAATTATAGAAAAATTGCAAAGATAGAGTTCCCAAATATCCCATACTCAGTTTCCCCTGTGGTGGTATTGTACATTTGCCATTAATTAATGAACCAATATTTGTATATTATTATTAACTAAAGTCCATACTTTATTCAGATTTCCTCAGTTTTTCTGTAATGTCCTTTCCCTACTTCTGGATCGTATCTATCCAGCATACCATATAACATTTAGTCATCATGCCACTTTAGGCCCCTTTTGGCTGTGAGTTTCTCAGACTTTGTTTTTGATGACCCTGACAGTTCTGAGGAGTACCATGAATTCATTTTTTACAGTTCTCTTTCCAACAGAGCTACACATTTCCTCACTTCTGCCTACAGTTTGCCAATCCTCCATTCTTGGAATATCCACTAAAATTCTTTGTCCATAATAGCAGTTTGGCATTTTATAACTGGCACCCCATGACCCTGGGGGAGGGGTCCCCAAAACCCTTTCAGGGTGTCTGTGAGATCAAAATTATTTTGTACTAAGACATTCTCTGTCTTTTCCAGTCTTATTCTCTCAAGACTGCACAGTGGAGTTTTCCAGTCTACAGCAGATCTGATAACAGCACTCTGATGGCTTGTGAAATATGTACTTGAATATTCTCGCATTTTCCAAAAATTTCTAAGGTAGTAAGTTTAGGATATAAATGTGCATTTTTAGAGATTAGTTCAGTTTGTTCTCAGTACATCTGCTATGCTTTTATTAGCCATCTTTGATTATATCGGCTATAATCCATGCATCTATGAGGATGGATTTTCTTCATATATTTCAAATAAAACATCCCACAACAGACTAAAAAAGGTCTTCTATTAAATCAGACATTAGGGGCACCTGGGTGGCTCAGTCGGTTAAGCGTTTGCCTTTGGCTCAGGTCATGATCCTGGGGTCCTGGGATGGAGCCCTGAGCCTGCTTCTCCCTCCCTCCCTGTCCCTCCCCAGCTCATGCTCACTATCGCTCTCTCTCTAGTCTCTCTAAAAAAAATAAATAAAATCTTTTAAAAAAATCAGACATTAAAGAGATTTGCAAAAATACAAAACAATACTACACCACTAATTTTTTTTGTTTTGGAAAATGGGGGGTTACATATAAAAATGTTATTTATATTAACACATAATGACTTTTAAATCACTTAATAAAAATTTTTCAATATCTCAGTTTTAATTTCTGATATGATAAATATCAACAGATGTAACCAATATAAACAATTTGGGGTCCTCAATGATTTTTTTAGAGTATAAATTAGTCCTGACCAAAAAGTTTTGAGAATCGCTTGTCTTTGACATTCTTTACATTTTTCAAGACCTTCCTCAAATCTCCACCTCATCCACGAAGCCTTTGATAATCAGGTCTTCCAAGAGGTTAGAGGAGGAAAGGATTAAGAGATACTTGTAGCATCTAACTGTTCGGGCTGTGAAAATGCTGTCTTCCTAGTAGAATATCAATAAACCCCAGTATTATTTTTTTGTTGAATGATGAAAATGAAATTTTATATTTCTGATGATGCATACTTAAATGAAAATATGACTGATAACAAATATTTTATTACTGAATTAGCTTTGTAAGTGAAATTTGTTCTGACATTAGGTATCCTGACCAATGTTTGTCTCATTTGACATTTTTATCAGCCTTTGGGTGCTTAACTGAAGGAATTTAACATGTAAAGCATACATTTATTAGTATCTGGCTACTGATTTTGTCTTTTTATGTCTACTGATATTGGCCTTGTAAACAAGGCTTAATAGATGAAGTAACACAAAATAACATGTAGATGTAACCACATTTGCCAAAGGATTATCTTAAATTCTCCCTACAGTTGTATGAGAACGTTCATAAAATTAACTTTAATTAAACTTTCATAAATTCCTTTTAATAGCCAATTATTTCTCTTTTCTCTTTAGGCCTAGCCTAAAGATCTAATAAAATGAGGGACCCTTTAAACGGAACAGATATTCCCTGACAGCATGTGAAAAACAATTAGGAAGCTATAAAAGTTGGATTCTTTCCAACCTTAATTTGAGGAACACAACATCCCAATTGAAGCACTCTTGCTTTCAAGCAAACCCTCAATACAGCGGCAGAGGAGTCTTTTCATCCTTCTGATGAAAGTATCATGCAAAGGAGCAGTCTGAAAACCAGAAACCAAATGTGAAATAAACCTAACAGTTGGTCATTACAGGAAAAAGCTTAAACATTAAAGCCCAAGCAGATGAGAATTCATAACCGTTTTTTACAGTGTGTAATGTACACCCGAGTATTAGCCTGGGGGAGGGAGATGCGCCTGGACTTACCTTTTACTCCTTCAAAAACAAGAAACGGTCTCGGTCGGATAACCGCATTTGTCAAGTTAAGGAAACAGCTGCCAAAATGACCTTTCCGTCGGGCTTTTTGTATGTTATTCGGCTGACTCACTTGGCCCGTGAAAAACAAGATCATGCTTGATATTCCTCAAACGTCAGAGTCTCTAAGCCAGCCCTGCCCAAATATCTGCCACGGAGGTTCAGAAATCAAGGCGCAGAACTAGCCAGAGAGCCCAAACCGCCGAGAGTGGCCGCTGGCAGCCGCGGCCGCCCTCCCCACCTCTCCCATCCCACCCCGGCAGCCCCGCCACCCGTCCCCACCTCCCGAGGTCGCCAGAGTCCCGCTCAGAACTTCCCGAGTCGCCTGCGGAGCCGCCTCGGTGCCTGCCACCTTCTCCGGGCCTCCCGGGTGACCAAGGCAGGTGCGTCAGCTCCGACCGCCACTCACCTTGCTGGGTCCCCAGGGTGCTGCGGACCCCGGCTCAGGCGCTGCCACTCCGACCAGATCCATGTTGGAAAAGAAGCCAGCGACGAGAACAAGGCAGACAGGTGGCAGGACCGGGAAGCAGCCTCCGCCGAGAAAATAGGCGGCGGTCCTGGGGCGACAGGCTGCTGGTGCCGGAGCTGAGGTGACAGATGGCGGCACGGCCGCGTCCGGAACTACATCTCTTCTCTTCCGCCCGCTCCGCTGGGACCGTCGCTTCTGATAGGCCGCCCGCCGGGGCCTCCGGGTTTTGCCTCCTTTCCCCGCCCCCGGCGGCCCGCACTTCCGGCCGCTGCCCGGGGCCGGGGCTGCCCGCGCTGCTGGCTCTGACTAGTGGTCGTGGTCGCCCGTGCGGGACGGAGCAGGCGCCGGGTGTGGCTTCCTCTGGCCAGGCTGTACCCTGTTGCCGCACCGCCTTCCCCTTTCTTCCCCACCTGGGGACCCGAGACACCATCTGGATCTAGTTAAACTGAATTAAGCTGCGTGCTAGTCAGTTCATAACACCAAACAAACGAGGCTGCTTCTGTTCACTATTTTCTGGGTTAATTCTGAACTGGGATGGTGTGGGGGACAGAAAATAGCTGATGTGGAGAGGTCGGATTTTGTTGTTACTGCAGTTTGTCGTTAGGAAGCGGGGCATAAAAAGTGAAAATGTGTAAAATGTGTTATAAAACACTGAGCAAAAATAGGACTGCATAATAAAAGTTGTGATTAGATGTTTTGTAGATTCTCGTAAAGTGACCAGGTAAAAATAGCCAAGCATTATATTTCACTTACTATATTCATGCATTGTCCAAAGTACTGTATTAACTCTCAGTGCTCAAAATAATCATGAGAGGTGCATTCTATTTCTAGCATGATCTCGATTTTACTGCTAATGGAATGTAGGCACACAGCTGAAGTAACATGCTGGAGGTCATAGAGCTAATGAGTGTCAAGGCTAAGGAGTGGTGAACCCAGGCATCCTGGGCTAGGGGACTGGCTCTACATGTGTACATGTTGACTTTTCAGACATTCTAGAAATAAACACTGAATAGCGATGTTCTCCTTAAATTGCAGTTCTGAGCCAGGATCCCTGACTGTCTATGCTTGAGATCCCTAGGATACCCACCTTGATGGTTTCCCTTAGCACACAATTTTTGTTATTCCAGGTCAGAACGTGTTCTGAATCTTCCAAAAACCCCAAATTAAAATAAGGCAAAATTATAACTATATGTTAGGATACAGACCTATGCTTGGCAAATGTTGCACATTTATGTGAATGTGTGTGGAAATCACATTCCCTCTTAAGGTTCAAAGGATTATAATTGGGGTATAGATAGTTGAGGGAAAATGGATGTAACCAGAAATTAAATGGATCTCTCAATTCAGGATAAGAAAGAAACAGGAGAGAGAATCAACCAAGAGAAGTTATTGGAGTTCCTATTAAATTAGCCAAGAATTTCTAGGGGTGCCTGGGTGGCTCAGTCAGTCAATCGACTGCCTTTGGCTCAGCTCATGGTCTCAGGGTCCTGGGATCGAGCTCCGCATCAGGCTCCCTGCTCGGCCGGAAGCCTGCTTCTCCCTTTCCCACTCCCCCTGCTTGTGTTCCCTCTCTCGCTGTCTCTCTCTGTCAAATAAATAAATAGAAAATCTTAAAAAAAAAAAAAAATTAGCCAAGAATTTCTAAAGAAAAAGATGAAAGGGAAAAGAGCATATCAGAAAGAAAGGCTGAGGCACAGTGCATGACAAAAATGTGCCAGTGAGGGGTGCCTGGGTGGCTCAGTCGTTAAGCGTCTGCCTTCGGCTCAGGTCTTGATCCCAGGGTCCTGGGATGGAGCCCCGCATCGGGCTCCCTGCTCACCGGGAAGCCTGCTTCTCCCTCTCCCACTCCCCCTGCTTGTGCTCCCTCTCTCGCTGTGTCTCTCTCTGTCAAATAAATAAAAATCTTTATAAAAAAAAAAAAAATGTGCCAGTCAGGGGCCTATTGGGGGACGTATAAGAAAAGGACAGGAAGTCAAAAGTAGAACTAAGAATCTGGATATTTGTTTTAGATCATTTTATTCAACACATTTTTATTGAGTGCTCTTTTTAGTACCCAACATTGATGTGACAAATATGAATAAAAATAGGTGCACATCCTTATGGACCTTGAAGTCATAAACACAGTACAATTAAGTTAAAGATGCTATGATAAAAGTATACGCAGGGATGACATAAAAGAAAGAGGTCAGATCTACTTAGATGTTCAGGAATGATTTCTTAGAGTTGATGACACTGAACTCAATCTTGAAAGATAAGCAGGCATCACTAAGATAGCCTGTAGGGCAAGTGGCGGCTTCCACAGAAGGGAAGGAGGAACTGTATACAACAAGCATTGGAAAAGGGCAAGTGGTTTGACATAGCCTGAAGCCAGAGTTCAAAAGGGACAAAGTAAAAGATTGGGTTGGAGAATGCAGGGAAGGGCCAGGTCTAAGAGATTTTAATGCTAAGAACTTCAGAGTTTAGACAATAGTCATTAAAAGATTTTAAATGGGAAGAATAATGTTTTTAGATTTGCTTACTAGGAAGATAATTCTGACTGCTCTCTGATGGGTGTACTGGGGAGAGGTGAAGCTGGAGACTGGAAAGCCTGCCAGGCAATTAATGACGAGGGTTGCCTGGACTTCCACTGACACATTCTTTAAATGTGTTTATATTTTGAGACTAATTTCAAGTCTCAGAAATTTCTTTTATTTCTGTAAGACGACTTTGAATATCCCAACTCTTATCTCATTTCTCTTATTTCCAAGATTTTATTTTTGGGTTTTGGTGCCTGATGTTTGCAGTTACCGAGTAGGGGTAGTGGTGGAATGGGAGGTAAGGCATCTCAATGAAGTTCAAAGAGCTGAAATAACTTCTGATTTTTCAACTGGTTGATTGGGTAGATGGTGGTATCTGAAGATCTGGTTTGGAGGGAAGATAATGTTAATTTTGGGTATGTTAAACTTAAGTTGCCTATGAAAATAGCAGCTATCAAAATGTATAAATACACATTTATTTGCCTATTTTCTTTTTACTCTCTGAGAGCAGGGACCGTGTTCATTCTGTTCACTGTTGAAATCAATGCCTAGTATGGTGCCTCAATAAATATCTGTGAATGGGGTGCCTGGGTGGCTCAGACGGTTAAGCATCTGCCTTCGGCTCGGGTCATGATCCTGGGGTCCTAGGATCGAACCCCACATCGGCTTCCCTGCTCAGCGGGGAGCCTGCTTCCCCTTCTCCCTCTGCTGCTCCCCCTGCTTGTACTTTCTCTCTGTCTAATAAAAAAATTTAAAAAATCTTTAAAAAAAAAAAAACATCTGTGAATGAATGAACTGAATGGATGCAGTTGAAAATGACCAATGGCAGCCTGGAGTTTATGAGAAAAAGTAAGGGCTAAAATTAGAAATCTGATAGTCACTATCATAGCTACCATTTAGTGAACGCTTACTATGTGTTGAACTAAACACTTCAAGCAGATTAGCTCATTTGGTTCTTTTTTTAATATATACTTATTTACTTGTTTGAGAGAGAGAGAGGGCACAGGTGGGGGAGGGGCAGAGGGAGAGAGGGAGAGAGAGAGAGAGAGAGAATCTCCAGCAGACTCCCCCTGCTGAGCATGGAGACCAACGCAGGCCTTGATCTCACGACCCGAACTGAAATCAAGAGTCAGACGCTTAACCGATGAGCCACCCAGGCACCCCATAGCTCATTTGGTTGTTCAGACAATTCTGAGGGATATTGTTATCCCCATTTTATAGATTGAAAAACTGACATTTGGAGAGTCAGTGTCACACATAATGAATTATGTTATTTATATTAGCTATGGAAAGAAATGAAAAAGGAGATAGCTTTTAGGGGGATGTAAGGAGTTAAGGGACAAGAGATTTTGATGAAGTTGAGTGAAGAAATTCAGTGGGAGAAAAGCCCTAACGGAGCTGAAGAGTGAAGAGGTAGTGAGCTCAATAGCAAAGAGTTGGTGAAGATGTGGAGAACCCTCCTACATGGCTGGTGGGAATGTAAAATGGTGCTGTTGCTGTGGAAAACAATTTGGCAGTTCCTCAAAAAGTTAAACATAGAATTATATGACCCAGCAATTCCACTCCTAGGTATGTACCCAGGAGAATTGAAAACAGGTACTAAACAAATACTTGTACCTGAATGTTCATGAAACCATTATTCACAATAGCCAAAAGGTGGAAACAAGCCAAATGTCCATCAGTGGATGAATGGATAAACAAAATATGGTATATACATTCAATAGAATATTATTCAGCCATGAAAAGCAACTTTTATGGATTGAATCATGTCCCCCAAAATTCATATATTGAAGTCTCAACCCCCAGTATCTCAGAATGTAAGAATATGCAGAGATAAGTTCTCACAGAGGTGACTAAGTTAAAATAATGATCCTAAGGTGGGGCCCTAATCTGGTATGACTGGTGTTCTTATAAGAAAAGAAAGAGACATCTAGGGCACCTGCTCACAGAGGGACATCCATGTGAAGGGGCAACAAGAGGGCAGCCATCTATAAGCCAAGAAGAGCAGCCTTTAAAGGAAACCAACTGGGTGCCTGGGTGGTTCACTCGGTTAGGCATCTGCCTTTGGCTCAGGTCATGATCCCGGAGAGATTCTCTCTCCCTCTGCCCCCCCGCCCCCACGCACTTGCTCTTTTTCTCTCTCTCTCCCTCTTTCTCTCTTCAAAATAAATAAGTGAATCTTAAAAAAATGAAATGGTTAATTTTATGTTATGTGAATTTCATCTCAGGGAAGGAGACAGAGAGCACAAGTGAGAGAGAGTGCTATTTTGAGTTTTAGAGGTAGAGCAGAGGCAGGTTATTCCCAAGTCAGAGGAAGTCATGGAGAAGCAATGGTGAGGATGAGGTTCGGAAGCTTAAGGGAACAGGATAAAAAGTCAGGATGTTGGATCCACATGGACCTTAAAATCATCCAGCAGGATGGCAGGGCTTGGGGTGGAGTGCAATGACTATGAGCAGGTGCCAGAGTCTTTCGAATATGTGCAGATTGTACCCCAGAGGTTTGTAGATGATGCTGGTAAGGAAGCTTAGAGTGAGAGAGGGATGGTCAGAGATGCCAGAGGAGAGCCATTTTCCTGAGGGGTTGGATGCAGGTTTAATGTTTTGGGAGTTGATCTGGAGATAGCAAAGAATGCTGACCCTTACTCCTTGCCCTGGACACCAGTGGGAGATAAACAGTCTCAGAGGGTGCTCAAGTTTTAGAGAAGGCAGGCTGTGGGAATAAGGGAAGTTCTTTCACCATAGGATGGAATTCCAGGTTAGAATAGAGCTTGTGGGTTAACAATTTTAATGATTTTAATGATTTAAGGTATATCCCTGATGCCACCAACCACATAATTCTTAAAAAGGAAGAGAATGAAATTTACAATATTGAAAAAGTTTACAGTTCACATTTAGAAATATTATTAATATAAAAAGTGTGGTTTACGAACAATGGCATATAGTCCTATGTAATTTAAGAGTGAGTCCTTGAATGATGTAATGGCCATGTCTCTGTGAAATGGAATAAGCACAATGTTTAAAGGATTTAGCTTCAGATTTATTCCCTATCACCTCTTGATAAACTCACTGGTGCTCAGCAGAGACAAAGCTATTCTAGAATTAGCACTGCCTAAACACATGGAATCAGCAGATTCTTGGTATCTAAAGAGAACAGGGGCATCTGTGGCTGGCTCATTTGGTAGAGCATGTGACTCTCAAGGTCATGAGTTCAAGCCCCACATTGGGCATGGAGCCTACTTAAAAAAAATAATTAAAAAAATAAAGAGAATAGATATAAAACTCTTTAGTCTTTAATACTGACACTAATTGAGTCTATTTCGCAAGTAGTTGTTTCAGGCAATCAACAAATATTTATTAACTGCCTAGGATACTCCTGAAGCCCTGTGGGAGAAACAAAGAACTATCAGATATAGTTGGAGAGATAATATATTCACACATTACATAATAACACACTTCTGTCTCAAAAGAGTGCATGATTAATTGCCAAAAACATCTATAAAGAGTGGATATTTCAGGATTCACTGTGGGTTAATGAGATGTGGAAAGGCTACATGGAGGAGGGAGGTGCCACCAAACTACGCCATGAAGGTTGGAGAGAAGCTATAAAGCTAGTTTCAGGAGGAAAGAATGCTGTAAGACAAGGCATAGGGACAGGAAAATCTGTGGTGTATTTAGCAACAACTCAGCATTTTCATAAGGTTACTTGGGGCACCTGACTGGCTCAGTCAGTAGAGCATGAGACTTGATCTAGGAGTTGTGAGTTTGAGCTCCACGTCAAGTACAGAGATTACTTAAAAATAAAATCTTAAAACAAAAATGTTGCTAGAGTGCAATGTTATGGATATGGTTCAGTTGGGTTCAATTGGGACTTAATGGTTCTGAACCCTATGCAACCCACTGCCACTTTTTAATAACAGGTATTTTGTTTTGCTTCCTTTACTGCACAATATATAAAAAATTGATATAATAATCTGGCTATAAAGGATAAATGAAAGGAGAATAATATTTAATAAAAAATATGTATTTGATTCTACTTACAAGAGGTATCTAAGGTAGTCAAACTTTTAGACCCAGAAAGTAGAATGGTGGTTGTTGGGGGCTAAGGGTAAACAGGGAAAGAGGAGTCATTCAATAGACCTAGAGTTTCAGGTTTAACTTGCTAAACCCCAGTTTAGCAAGATGTGAAGTTCTAGAGATATATGCACAACAATATGTATATACTTAACACTACTGTAGTATGCATTTAAAAATGGTTAAGATAGTGGGGTGTCTGGGTGGCACAGCTGGTTAAGCATCTGACTCTTGGTTTCGGCTCAGGAGCCCCCCGAGTCCGGCTCCACACTCAGCGAGGAGTCTGCTTGAGATTATCTCTCCCTCTCCCTCTGTCCCTCCCACTTGTGCTCTCTCTCTCTCTCAAATAAATAAGTGAATCTTTAAAAAAAAAAGTTAAGATAGTGAATTATGTTGTTTTTTTTACTATAATCAAAATATGAATTTAAATATGAAAATATGGCTAAGTGGATTTCTTTTCATGTAGTTTGCTCGGGATTTGTTGTCTGAACTATATCTGAAGGGGCACCTGGGTGACTCAGTCAGTTAGGCGTCTGCCTTCAGCTTGGGTCATGGTCCCAGGGTCCTGGGATCGAGCCCCTCGTCAGGCTTCCTGCTCAGCAGGAGCCTGCCTATCCCTCTCCCTGCTGCTCCCCCTGCTTGTGCTCTCTCTCTAATAAATAAATAAAATCTTTATAAACAAACAAACAAACAAACACACAAACTGTATCTGAAGATTCACTCTTTATTTTAGTTCTGGAAAAAATGCCTCTTTCACATTTTCTGTATTCTTTTTTTTTTTAAGATTTATTTATTTATTTATTTGACAGAGAGAGACACAGCGAGAGAGGGAACACAAGCAGGGGGAGCAGAAGAGGTAGAAGCAGACTCCCCGCCAAGCAGGGAGCCCGATGTGGGGCTTGATCCCAAGGTCCTGGAATCATGACCTGAGCTGAAGGCAGACGCTTAATGACTGAGCCACCCAGGTGCCCTTGTATTCTTTTTTGACAGAACTCATATTAAATGTGTATTAGACCATATCATCCTCAATGACTCTTTTTAAGATTTTATTTTTAAGTAATTTCTACACCCAACATAGGGCTCAAACTTAACAACGCCGAGATCGAGAGTAGCATGCCCCACCAACTGAGCCAGCCAGGTGTCCGAGGGGTTTTTATATTCAAAATCTTGTCATCTATAGTAGAGATAGTTTTTTGTTTCTTTGTGTGTGTGTTTTTTAAGATTTATTTATTTGAGAGAGAGTGTGCCTAGGGGTCAAAGGCAGAGGGAGAGGGAGAGACAGTCTTAAGCAGACTCCCCGCTGCTTGCGGAGCCCTACTTGGGGCTGATCTCAAGACCCTGAGATCATGACCTGAGCCAAAACCAAGAGTTGGATGTTTAATCAACTGAGCCACCCAGGCCCCTACGTTTCTTTGGGTTTTTGTTTGTTTGTTCATTTTTGCAATAGATCTCGCCTTTTATTTTATTTTCTTGCCTTATTGTCCTGGCTAGAACTTCCAATATTATGTAAAATAGAAGTGGCAAGAATGGTCATCCTTGTCTTGTTCCTGATTTTAGGGAGGAAAGCATTGTCTTTCACCATTAAGTATAATGCTAGCTGTGGGGTTTTCACAGATGCTTTCTATCATATTGAGGAAATTCCCTTCTATTCCTCATTTTGTTAAATGTTTTTAATCATAAAGAGGTGTTGAATTTTGTCAAATGCCTTATCTGTTTCTATTGCGATGATCATGTGGTTTTTGTTCTTTATTTTATTGATGTGGTGTATTACATGAATTGATTTTTGCATGTTAAACCCATCTTGCATTCCTGGGAAAAATCACACCTGGTCTTGGTGTGAATTCCTTTCACATGTTGCTGGATTCCTTTCCCTAGTGTTTTGTTGAGGATTTTTGTATCTATATTCATAAGAAATCTTGATGTTTGTTTTTAATTTAGTTATTATTTTTTTTAGAGAGGGAGAGAGAAAGAGAGAGAGGGCAGGGGGAGGGGCAGAGAGAACCTTAAACAGGCTCCACACCCAGCACTGAGCCCAATGCGGGGGCTCAATCCCACAACCCTGAGATCATGACCTGAGTTGAAATTAAGAGTCAGTCGCTCAACCAATTGAGCCACCTAGGTGGCTGCTTTTAAAGTGGGATTTATGGTGTTTCCAAAAGTATGCTGCTGCTTCTGCCATCTTTTGAGAATTTTCCATGTGTGCTGTCAAAAAAATTCATTATTAAAAAGATTTGTTGGGGGAAAACCCCCAAAGGCATTGTTTTATCTGAGCTCCCCTCTTTTTTTTTATTCAACAAACATTTATTGAGCACTTATGGATCCATTATCAAAAAAACAAATTAACTATGACCTTCGGTCTCAAAGATCTCAATTAACCATATGAGTAGTTAAATCTTTTTGTGTGTTTAGGTCTAACTCAATCTCGTATACGCCAGATTGTTTGACAATGTAAGACCTGATGATTTTATTTTCATTCAGTCTTAGTTTAGTTTGTTTTGTGAAACAATAATACAGCTTTGGAAAAATCGATGGCTCTGGCACGATCTATCAGCACTTTTGCTACAAATGTCAGCTTCTATTTGCATGGTTCTTTACTGTTCTTGTTGTTCCTGCTTGTTAAGCAAATTCTGTCAAAAAAATAAGTTAAGTAATAACTAGGAAATAACAGGGCCCAAACTTGTTCATGTACTAAAAGTGCTCAGAGAATATCAAGTAAGTACCAGCTATTGATTTCAAAGGAATTCTACTGGGCAAAACTTTTCTTTGTAAGGACTATTTAGCTCTGAAGTAGGTTTCCTAAAATAATGTCAAGGGAAAATTACTTTTTAGTTTATTTATCTTTTATGTAGAGACAATATATGTAGTGTTTGCTTGGATAATATAGTTTGATAAACAATTTTACACAGGGAATACAAATTTTAAAAAGTGAAGTTTTCCTGGTATGGGGGGCTTTTCCAAAATCTGTGTTTCTGCACTTGGGCAACACTTGTACCTCTAGTTCCTGACAAAGTCCATCAACATGCTTTGGGTATGTTAACTCCTATTTGCCAGAAGCCTAACTAGGTAAAATTTCCACCCTATATACTAGGAATAGGGGCAGTGCTTGAAACTCTACTTTTGGGAGGATTTCTCATTTTATGTAAATTTCAACACAGTGGAATGACTTAAGGGAAAAAAAAAACTACACTCATTCTAGCTCCTCAGTGTTCCTTCTTTTAAAATAATAGTTTTCATTAACTTTTTGTTTGGTGTCTTTTGCAAAAGTAATACAGACTCAATGTGGAATATGGGGAAAATTCAGTAAAGCAACATTTTGGTCCATCCTTTAGAGACAGCGATGGACAGTTTTCTTTAAACGGTAATGGAGTGTCGTGAACTGTTTTGTAAACTGCAATTTTTCCTCGTCTACCATTTTCGACCTTTTTACAGCGACTACTGTCCGCCCTTTCTCCACAGGTGGTCGCAGCCCCTGCAGGGCGATCTAATTGCTCCCCCGACCTTCCCCCGCAGCCGGAAGCCGCTTGCCCGCAGGGCAGCTGCGGAACCAGCGCAGGCCCGGTTCCTTTAAGAGGCAGGCGCGGGGGCGGGGGGGGGGGCGCCTCGCCGATTGGCCGAGCTTGGAGCCACGTGGCTGTCCTGGCAGCAGAGGCGGTGGCCCGGCTCCCGGAGGCTGTCGCGGAGCTCCCCCAGGGTCCCCGGGAAGGGGCGAGGGCTCACCGATGTGCGTGAGGAAGTGCCTGGTGGGCCTCACCTTTTGTACCTGCTACCTGGCTTCTTACCTCACGAACAAGGTGAGGGGGGCGGGCGCGGGGCGGCGATGATTGCACGTGGGAGATCTGGGTCCCCAAATCGTCCGTGGAACAGATGCAGCCTCCAGCTGTTTATCTGATTTTTCCTGATGGTGGTGGAGACGAAGCTGACTGTGTAGGGAACCCTTATTTAGGAATAGGATTCGTGGAATTATTTTTGAAAATAAAATATAAAGTTAATTTTATTTAAAGTAATGTCGTGAAACCCTTTTTGTGAAACGGCAGAAAAGCAATTGTACCATGTTTTTTATTTTGTTGGGAGGGGGAAACTGGCCTTGGATTTGGTACCATGCAGGGAAATGTTGGACCGCTGTGAGCTAGATTGGGGCATCCCCTCCTGTCCTGGACATTGGGCTGGAAACCAAGACAAAGTGGTGATGCCAGGCCCCGGACCACTTTCTCCTACGCTGGGGTCTCCACTGCCCCCCCAAAACACCAAACCCCTCTTGCTCTCTGGAAAAAAAACTATTAACAAATAGCATTTCCCTATACCTTCTCTCTTAATGTGAGTGGCTGTCTTCAGTATGCTCAGAGGATGCGCCAGAACCCTCCTTCTCCCTGTCCAGTTGATTTTTAGTTCTGGTGATGGGCCTTTAAAAATCCATACATAGGACCTTCCTGGTAGGGGTGGGGGGGTAGTCCTTCACAGTGGGACTCTGGTAGGGACTTTGTAACTCTTAAATTATGCCACTGTTTCAACCAGGACAGTTATGCTTCCTTTTGGTCTCCAGACCAGGTTGGCTTGCTTAAAGAGAGACAAAGAAGGGGGATTGGATTTTAGGTAAATTAGTAGATAAGGTGGATACCCTGAGAAAAGAGACTTAAGTCCAGTTTTCAACAGTTGCTGCAGTTCCGGGGTCTGGAAAGAGGCTGAGTGGTTGGACTTCCACAGCATCAGACCCAGCTGCTGTGCATCCCAATTTGCTGATGATCCCAGTTCCATTCCCCGACCGACAGGTGGTCATGCTTCTGACAATACTGGGGAAAAATAGACCCGCTCTTTTTAGTATGACTTGGAAGGTCTTTCTTTTTAAAAATTTTTGCCCAATGTGTGATTTTTGGGGGGAAGGATAAAAGCCTTTTTGAAACTTGAGTGTATTTATGTTTCTTCAGTAGGGATTTCTTTGATTATACAATCAATTCTCGATAATTTGAAAATGTCCACTAATCTGGTATTTGTTTTTTAGTATGTCCTGTCTGTCTTGAAATTTACCTACCCTACGTTATTCCAAGGGTGAGTATCTTTTATGCTCTTTATACACATTTGTCCAACCAGCATCATTAGCTGTTCTTTAAAATATTTTTGGGGTGCCTGGGTGGCTCAGTAGGTTAAGCTTCTGACTCTTGATTTCTGGTCAGGTCATGATCTCAGGATCGTGAGATCGAGCCCCACTTTGGGCTCTGCATTCAGCAGGGAGTCTGCTTGAGATTCTTTCTCTCCCACTCCCTCTTCCCCCCCCCCCCCCCGCTCAAGTGCTTTCTCTCTCTCTCAAATAAATAAATCTTTAAAAAAAATAAAATATTTTTAATGACTACATAGATTTTTTTATGAAATAGACATACGGTAACTCATTTAGCCATTCTATTAATGGGCGTTTAAATTGTGTCCCATTTTGGGGGCATAAAAACAACGATGTTATCAGACATTTGTTATATTCAAATCTGTCAAATTTCTAGCTATTTCTTTGGGATAGATTCCTATGTAAGAAATTTTGGTTAAAGAATATGAACTTCTTTAGTATTCCTCCTGAATATTAAATTCTTTTTCAGAAATGTATTACCAATTTACATTGTGACAAAGTTTCTATAATATTGTACTTAAACCATGACTGTTTTTCTCCTCTCTCTGATGCATGAGCCCCAAATGGTATCACATTGTTTTGTCTTACATTTTTCATGAAGCTGGACCGTTTTCTTATGTGTGTTACCCATTTGTATTGCTTTTATCAGTGAATTGTCTACTTGTGCCTTTTCCCTTTTATTTTTACTGGGGTTTTAGTATCTTTCTTATTAATTTAATGACTTCTTCATATTTTAAGAACGCCAACCACTTGTCCATCATGTTTATTAGAAATTTATTTTTTTGCAGTTTGTCCTTTGCCTTTTCATTTTGTTCATACTTATTTTGATTATTTAAATATATTTTTAAGTGACATCACAGAGAATTTATTGCTAAGATGTAAGACGGAAGCAACAGAAAGAACTACAGATAAATCTAGCATGTGGTCTTATGATTGAAGAATGCCATTCTTAGAAAAAAGAGATGAGGAAAAAGGGGTGTGGAGCTAGGTCATAGTGGAGATGTCGTAGAAGCAGCACAGAGTGCTATGGCACTCACATTTCCCTTCCTCACCTCATCCCCACTCAAGCTTTTTATTTAATTAATTAATTTAGTTAAGATTTATTTATTTTAGAGAGAGAAAGAAAGCGTGAGCGTGGGAGAGAGGAACAGAGGAAGAAGGAGAGAGAAACTCAAGCCGACTCTGTGCTGAGTGCGGAGCCTCACGCAGGGCTCGATTTCACGATCCCAAGATCACGACCTGAGCTGAAACCAAGAGTTGGATGCTTAACTGACTGCACCACCTAGGTGCCTCTCTGCTCAAGCTTTTTAAAAAAAGTCGTTTTAGGGTGCCTGGGTGGCTCGGTCGGTTGGGTGTCTACCTTTGGCTCAGGTCATGAGCTCAGGGTCCTGGGATCCAGCCCTGCATCAGGCCCCCTGCTCAGTGGGGAGCCTGCTTCTCCCTCTCCCTCTGCCCCTCCCCCTGCTTATGCTTGCTCTCTCCCTCTGTCTCTCTCCCATATAAATACATAAAATCTTTAAAAAATTGTTTTATTTTTAGAGTGGACAAATATTGATGATTGTGATTGGTACCATTGCTTTAATGTTTATTCTTCTCCATCACAAGCTCATGTAGATATTTACCTACATTTCATTAAAGCTTTATTCAATTTTTAATCATTGTCCATTTATTTAAATGTGTAATGTGAGGAAATCATCCCTCCCCTAGTTTCATTTATACTAGCCCTATGTTTTTTTAAAAAAGGTTTATTTATTTATTTGAGAGAGAGAGAAAGAGAGCATGAGTGGGAGGAGCAGAGGGTGAGGGAGAGAGAATCTCAAGCAGACTCCATGCTGAGCATGGAGCCCAATGCAGGGCTCGAACTCACAACACCAAGATCAAGAGTTGCATGCTCCACTGACTGAGCCTCATATACTAGCCCTATATTTTCTATTTTATTGTATAATATTTCCTTTTGCCTTTGGGTTGTTAATATCATATATAAAGTTATTTTTCTAGGGTCTATTTTTGAGTATTTGTCAATTTTTATGAAAAGGGGCTACTGCTAAATTGTTTTAATTATTATAGCATTTAAATATGTCATAGAGCAGGACATCCCTCATTCTTTTTTTCTTTTTTTTTTTTAATATTATACAAATGCAAACAAAAGAGCAGGGGTCATGATCTTTGCCAGACAAGGTCCAGGACAAAAAGGACTAAACATATGAAGAAAGATGTGTTATGATGCTAAATAAAGCATGCAGTTCAAAATGAAAAGATACGTTATAAATGTTATGAAAAGACATGTTGGAGTGTGCCGTTCAAAATGAAAATAAAATAGTGATGAATATCTACCAGCCAGACAATGGGGCAGAAATATCAGGAATACATAGAAACATACAATTAATAGGAGACAAATTTGCCACTATTTTTCCATGACATTCAGTGGACAAACAAAAAGCTAGTGTCCATGTATGTGTATGTGTGTATGTATATGTATAAGCTAAATAATACAATTAATAGGTAAATATCAAACCCTGCATCTTTAAAATAGAAACTATACCCTCTTCTCAAATGCCCAGGGAATATTCACTATGAATAAAACAAGCAATAATTTGCCCAAAGTAACAATTATACAATCTTACTGCCCTAAAGCTAGATTTTATTTTATTTTTTTAAATTTTATTTAATTATTTGAGAGAGAGAGTGAGCGAGAGAGAGAGAGTGGTGCGGAGGGGCAGAGGGAGAGGAGGAGGCAGACTCCTCGCTAAGCAGGGAACCCGAGGTAGGACTCAATCCCAGGACCCCTAGGTCATGACCTGAGTCAAAGGTAGATGCTTAACTGACTGAGCCACCCAGGTGCCCCTAAAGCTAGAATTTAATATCAAAACCAAAAATCTCTATTTACAAATAATTCTTCATTCATAAGAAAAATATAATTAAAATCAATATTGAAAAATCCTATTTTGCCTATAAGATGTGCAAAATAAAATTTCAAAATTTGATAACACAACGTTGGTGAAGATGTAGAAAACAGGTGCTCTCCTACATGGATCTGGGATGGCAAATTGGTACAGTATCTGTGAGTGACACTTTGGCAATATGTAACACTATCGCAACAGTTTGAATCCTTCACTTCTGCAATTCCACTTCCAGGGATTTATTTGAGAGGTTTACTTGCACTTTTGTAAATGAAATATGTACGAAGACATACGTGGGAAACATTGCAGCTCTGTGATAGCAAGCATTTTTAAACAACCTGATTTTCATCTCTACAGAACCCATTAAATAAATTATATTATAGCCTTAATGGAATATTATTCAAATGACAAAAAATAATAAGGACACTCTCAGGTATTGAAATGAAAAGGTTTTCAAAGTGCATTTAATGGGGGACAAAAGCAAGTCTGTAACAGGGTGGTACAATACCGTCGTGTAAAAATGTGTGTGTATGTTTTCCATATTTAAAAAAAGGTGAAGGGGCGCCTGGGTGGCTCGGTCGGTTAAGCGTCCACCTTCGGCTCAGGTCATGATCCCAGGGTCCTGGGATCAAGCCCCACATCGGGCTCCCTGCTCAGCGGGGAGCC
Source organism: Phoca vitulina (assembly GCF_004348235.1). Classification (NCBI taxonomy): domain Eukaryota; kingdom Metazoa; phylum Chordata; class Mammalia; order Carnivora; family Phocidae; genus Phoca; species Phoca vitulina. The sequence goes on from NW_022589727.1 coordinate 18,653,830, forward strand.
CGCTTCTCCATCTGCCTGCCGCTCCCCCTGCTTGTGCTCTCTCTCTCTGACAAATAAATAAATAAAATCTTTAAAAAATTAATAAATAAAAATAAAAAAAGGTGAAGAAACTACCAAGAGTGGTTACCCTTAGAAAGGTGGAAGCTGCACAGAGAGTGGACAGGCAAGGGAAGAAGACTTCAAAGCACTTCCTTTTTTATACTTTTGGATTTTTGTTCTTTATAGTATCACCAGTATATTACTTCAGGTAAAATTCAGAATGACCTTGTCAAGTTTCTCCCTAATATTTCATAGCAAAACTTAAAAAAAATATTGTTTATGATTACATATACAGTAGTCCCCCCCTTATCCACAGTTTCGCTCTCTGCGGTTTCGGTCACCCGCGGTCAGTTCTCTCTGGAAATAGATGATTCTCCCCTGACTTGTCAGAGGTGAATGGTAGCCTACGGGCATGTCAGAATGCCTACCTCATTCACCTCACTTCACCTCACCATGTGGGCATTTATCATCTTGCAGCATTGCGAGAAGAAGGGTGAGTACAGAGATTTTGAGAGAGAAACCACATTCATATAACTTTTATCACAGCATATTGTTACAATTGTTCTGTTTTATTATTGGTTATTGTTGTTAATCTCCTACGGGGCCTAATTTATAAATTCAACTTTATCATAGGTATGTACGTGTAGGAAAAAACATAACATATATTTGGTTCGGCACTCTGCAGTTTCAGGCATCCCCAAGGGTCTTAAAATGATCCCCCACAAGTAAGGGGGGAAACCACTGTATTTCCGTCAATAAAGCTGGGATGTTGTTTTCTCTTTTAGTGAATAGGAATCATTTTCTGGTCCTGACTGTCTTGCAGTTCTCTCCAGGTAGAGAGCCTTAGGGAACTTAGGTGGGAAAGGAGGATCTCTACATCTGGATTGCCTTTTTCCCTGTGTATCTGTGGATGGGTCAGACTGAATGTCCCTCCTCCAACAGACTGTAAGGTCTACAAATGGAAGAATTTTTTTTTTTAATCTCTTTTGTCACTGGAGTATCTATCCCCAGTGCTTAGAACAATGCCTGGAACGTAGGAGGTACACAGTTGGGCGGAGTAACTCATTCTACAAATCCTTATTGGATGCATACTGTGTGCCAGGCACTGTTTTAGACATGAGAGGTACATCAGTGGAGAAAGCAAAGATCCCTGCCCTCGTACAGCTTTCTTTTCTCTCCTGCCTGTCCCTTAAATTTACTTGCAGTGAATGGTACCTTCCATCCAGTTGCCCGACTGAAGAACTCCCAGAAACGTGGGAGTTGATTCCCTTGTCTCCTTCATCCCCGACATCTTTTTTTTTTAATGTGTTTTTTTTTTATTTATTTATTCATGAGAGTCAGACAGAGAGAGAGAGAGAGAGGCAGAGGCAGAGGGAGAAGCAGGCTCCCTGCCGAGCAGGGAGCCCGATGCGGGACTCGATCCCAGGACCCCGGGATCACAACCCGAGCCGAAGGCAGATGCTCAACCATCTGAGCCACCCAGGTGCCCCTTCATCCCCGACATCTACTTAACCACCAGGACCTCCTAAACATCCTCAGAATCTGTCCACCTTCTTCATCCAAATTGTCCCTTCACGGGCCACTGTCATCTCTCAAATTACTATTGACATTTTGAGCTGGGTAACCCTTTGTTATGGGGCTGTCCTGCACGTGGTAGGATATTTGGCAGCATCCCTGGCTACGACTCACCAGATGCCAGTTGCCACCCTCCCTTCCCCTACCTCCAGTTATGACAACCAAAAATGTCTCTAGGTACTGCCAAATGTCCCCTGGGGGGGGGACATACGGTTGAGTGCCACTGCTCTAGATTACGCTGTTGGAGGGCATGACCCGTATCTGTCTGCTCTGCTTGGCCGGGTTAGAGAAGGTTTCACAAAGGAGGCGTAAAAACTGGATCTTAAAGGATGAGCAGGTGTTCGCCAACACACAAGGAGATGGGAGAATATGAGGGGTCAAGAGGACAGCACATGGAAACTCTTAAAAGTATGGGATGACCTGGCACATTCCCGAGGCTGTGGGAGGTTCAGTATGGCTGGAATGTCGCTGCCCGTGGCAGATGGACAGGAGCTGGTCTTGGAAAGGGGAGACTGCAAGTCTGGGAAGGCTTGTGTGTCACACGCAAGTGACTTTATCCTGGAGGCCAGCAGTTCTCCATTGTTATGTCACAACCCACGGGTGTGTTGTAATCACTTTCGGGGTGAGGTGTCTCCAGTCATAAAATAAGGTTTTGAAGTCTATGAATGGCTCACCTAAAATAAAGCAATTAGAGTGGAACAAGGGGAAGTCATGCCTGTGGTAGCCTCTCACTCATTTTGAACTTTGCTGTGCTTTGTGCCATGGGAGGGGCCGGGGTGCGTAATTCACAGCCTGGTCCCCCCTGTGCTCTGCATGCTGTGGAAGTGCGTCTCACGTGAGCTATGTGGCCCCCGGTGTGTCATGGCAGAAAAGAGATTGGGAGTTGCTGCTGGCCACCTGGGAAGAATCAACCGTTTTTAAAATGAGCGAGTGGCAAAATTAAGTTTGCATTCTAGAACAAGCCCTGTGGCTGCAAGGTAGAGAATGGATGTTGTGGGACCATCCTGGGGATAGGGACACCAGTTAGGGGACTGATGCTCGGTTCAGGTGTGCCACGAGGGGAGTCTCATTAGGCAGAGGCAGAAGGTATGGGAAAGAGAAGGCATGGCACTTGAGAACTGTTAGGGGATTACGTGCAATAGGATTTTGTGAACAGATGAGGGAGGTGACTGAGGAGGAAGAGCTAGGATGACATCTGGGCTCTGGTTTGGTTGGTTAGGGATGGGGCAGTAGATCAGAATGGGGAAGGGAAGTTCAAGGTAATGTTTTAGGCAAGTTATCATTGGGAGCTTGTAGGGTATCAAGGTGGCAGTATCCAGGTGAGCACAGGGATTTGGGAATCATCAGTGCAGGGTAATGGGAGAAGTGGGGACTGTGGGTGAGATTGTTCGGGGAAAAGTCTAGAATAAGAAGAGAAGAATATCAGTGTGAGCACTGAACAGTACAGCTACACTCGAGAATAGTACAGGTTGAGAAGGAGGGGTCTGGGAACTGGGATACCAGTTAGGAGAGAATGGGAGAAAAGAGATGTAGGAAGGCTTAGGTGTGTATATTTACGTCAGCCAGTGGGTCTGCTGGGGCTGGATGGTGTTGGAGACCATAGCACTCTCTCAAATTCACATTGGCTTGTATTCTTTTCAGGTGGCAGACATTAATTGGTGGACTTTTGCTTCATGTGTCATGGAAACTGGGCTGGGCCGAGATCAACAGCAGTTTAAGGTAAAACAGCCTCTTCTTGCTTGATTCATGATTCATACCCTGCATTCTTTTCACATTATTTAACTTCTGGTGTTACTTTGGGAAATATGGATGTTTATTTGAGTTGCTTCATCTCTTAGTTCCCTTCTAACCTTGAGATTTTAGTGCTTTTATAATCATATAGAACTCAAGGAGTGTTTTCCTGGTTAGTTACTAAAATGATATTAAGATTAATCAAGATACATAATTTATAACACTGTATTAATTGGGCTTTGTTATAGATCATGGGAGCACGGTGAATGAATTTCTAAATCAACTTAAATTTTTTTGGTAAATTTTTAATTTTGAAATTATTTACTACTTTATAGAACAGTTAGAAATAGTACAAAGAACTTCCATACCTTTTACTCATGTTCCTCAATTATTATTTTACCACGCCTCTCCCACCATTTGCTCTTGAGATATATATATATATATATTTTTTTTCCTGAACTATGTGAGAGTAAGTTGCAGATTTGAGAGTAAAATGCCTCTTTTCTTTACTTCTAAATTCTTTAGTTTGTATTTTCTTTTTTTTTTTAAGATTTACTTATTTCCTTGAGAGAGCACGCAAGTACAAAAGAGGGAGTGGCAGAGGGAGAGGGAGAATCTCAAGCAGACTCCGTGCTGAGCACAAAGCCCAATGTGGGGCTCGATCTCATGACCCTGAGATCACGACCTGAACCAAAACCAGGAGTTGATCGCCCAATCAACTGTGCCCCCAGGTGCCCCTTTCATGTGTATTTCCTAAGAGCAAGGACATTTTCTTCTTTTTTTTTTTTTTTTAATATTTTATTTACTTATTTGATACAGATTAAGCACAGGCAGGTGGAATAGCAGGCAGTGGGAGAGGGAGAAGCAGACTCCTGCTGAGCAAGGAGCCCAAAGTGGGGCTCGATCCCAGGACCCCGGGATCATGACCTGAGCTGAAGGCAGTCGCTTAACCAACCGAGCCACCCAGGTGCCCCGCAAGGACATTTTCTTACATGACTACAGCTCAGTAATCAAAATCAGGAAATTAATATCGATGCAATACTCTTATCTCATCTCCAGACTAAATTCATATTTTTCCAGTTTTCTCTATAATATCCTTTATTACGTTCCTCCCTGTCTGATTCTGATCCAGGGTCCATTTCACATCACACATTAAATTAGTTGTTATGAATCTATTAAGACAACTTGTTGAATAGATTTAAAAGAAATCTCAAAGACCGTGACATTTTTCAGCCAAAATTATAACCTGAATTGGCTATCCACTCCTGCCTCACCTAGATAAACTCTCACGATTCTTCCAGAACATCATGCCTCACCTGGCATGATGCACAAAATGACAAGCAAATGAAGTCAGCTTTATATAGACAAGACAAACAGCCCTAGTGAATGATCAAGTCATTGACCTTCACCTGTATAACATCCTCACCTTCATAAAATAAAGATACTTTTGGGATTTTATATGTGATATTAAGCAGAGGGCTTACTTTATACTCCATTGTTTCGGTGGATGGTTCAGTGAGAGCTGGGTCTTCATTTAAACAAATAGTGCCCTGAATCCACAAGGCCTGTGATAGTTCTAATATTTAGTTACATAATGAAGCATCCTGATTCCACACGGTTCAGTTTATTCCTTCACAGAGGCAAGAGACTGGACTAGAATGAAGGAACTATCAGATTGGGGACTGGGGTCCACTCATGCTCATGAACATGGGTCCTCCACTCTGTTTACAGCGTTCCTGATAATTATCTTATAATTTCTGATGTGAATTATTTACTTCATAATAGTCTTTTAAATAATACAAATGTACTGATCCAAAGGGGCACCTGTACCCCATTGTTTATAGCAGCAATGTCCACAATAGCAAAACTATGGAAAGAACCCAGATGTCCATCAACAGATGAATGGATAAAGAAGATGTGGCATATATATTCAATGGAATACTCCTCAGCCATCAAAAAAATGAAATCTTGCCATTTGCAACAACGTGGATGGAACAGAGGGTATTATGTTAAGTGAAATAAGTCAATCAGGGAAAGACAATTATCATATGATTTCACTCATATGTGGAATTTAAGAAACAAAACAGAGGATCATAGGGGAAGGGAGGGAAAAAATAAAACAAAATCACAGAGGGAGACAAACCATAAGAGACTCTTAAATCGTAGGAAACAAACTGAGGGTTGCTGGAAAGGATGGAAGTGGGGGGATAGGGTAACTGGGTGATGGACATTAAGGAGGGCATGTGATGTAATGAGCGCTGGGTATTATATAAGACTGATGAATCACTGAACTCTACCTCTGAAACTAATAATACTCTCTCTAAAAAAAACGAAAAACGAAAAACCCCAAAACATTACTTTAGCCATGTTTCCTTAAAAGCTATGCTATTGGTCATACTTAAAAAAATTTCTGTGGAAAAATATACGTAATATAAAATTTACCATTTCTAAACAATTTTTAAGTGTACAATTCAGTGGCATTAAGTGCATTCCCAATGTTGTGCAACCATCACCACCATCCATTTGCAGAACTTTTCCATCATCCCAAACAGAAATTCCATAACAAACAGTAACTCTCCATCCTGCCTTCCCTCCCTCCAGCCCCCGGTAACCACTGTTCTACTTTTCATCTCTATGAATTTGCCTACTCTAGGTAACTCACTTAAGTGGAAGCATACAGTATTTGCCCTTTTGTGACTTGTTATTTCACTTAACATAACGTCTTCAGAATTGTCGCAAGTGTTAGGATCTCCTTCCTCTTTAAGGCTGAATAATATTCCATTTTATGTTTGTTTATGCATCCATCCATTGACAGAATTATTTTTCTGCCTTTTGGGGGAGGGGAAGGAGGAATGACTCATAGAACTGGGTAAAGTCAAAAATTCTCAGGTTCTTTCCCTGGAAGAAGTGATCCTCCAACGGTAGAAATTTGAGGCCCACTAGACACTGCTGTCCCTTGAACTTGCGTGATGCTAGGTTCTCCCCATTGCAGACCTGTGGTCATGTCCCCTTTCAGTCCCCCTGCTAATTCTCAGAGACCTTCTCACTTTTACCTCCTGGACCTTCTTAGGTGGATTCACAGCCTTACACACAATGTCAGCTCAGTTAAGCTCCTGTCAAAGATCGTAGCATCTTATTTTGTAGTGGATCTTGTGGTTAATAACTGCGGGTACAGCCCAGGATTTCCAGTTGCCACAGGCCCTTGGCAAAGGGGAGTTCCCAGATGGCTAGCAGCAAGGACCCGGCGCTGGTGTTCCTTAGTGTGTGCCTGTGGGCTAGGTTTGTGTTTGCCATGGTTGCTGTTTCCTACTGGGCTTGGCTTTCTGATCGTGTCAGTAGAGAAGCAAAGCCCAGCTTTGCTGTGTGACTGTGCACTTGGGTGGAGCTAGGAGAGGCTGGACTCTACTAAAAATGGAAACAGCAGCAGGCAGACAGCTTGGAGTCCCCGAGGTCATTGTGGAGTGGGGATTGTACCAGTGGGGCTGGTGGGTGGTCTCCAAATTGGTACTTAATAACATATGCCAGGAGAGCTCATTTAGCGCCCTGATAGCCTGGAGCACAGCAGAATCCCAGATTCCCTCTTAAAACAGGTCACAGATGGGGCGCCTGGGTGGCTCAGTCATTAAGCGTCTGCCTTCGGCTCAGGTCATGATCCCAGGGTCCTGGGATCGAGCCCCGCATTGGGCTCCCTGCTCCGCGGGAAGCCTGCTTCTCCCTCTCCCACTCCCCCTGCTTGTGTTCCTGCTCTCGCTATCTCTCTTTCTGTGAAATAAATAAATAAAATCTTTAAAAAACAAAACAAAACAAAAAACCAGGTCACAGATCCCGGCACCACATTTCCTACTCTGCAGAGAGGCCATATCTGCTGTGTTGGTCAGTCATGGCCATGTCATGTATTGACTCCATTGAGTGACCCGATGGGATCAATCTTCTCCAGGAGTTTTACTCAGCAACCAGTTATCACCAAGGGTTGGGCGATGCCCTGAGGCCTTCTGTCTCGGGGAAGAGAGCCCTGGTTTTTAGGCACCGGTTTGTCCTTATATGGCAGCTACTGCCATGGCCAAACCATTGCCGAACGTCGATGTGATTTTTTAGCAGATGTTGAAGTCCTGTGCTATAGGCTCTTTGTTTCCAGAATGTCATCCAGAACACTGTGACCGGACATCTGGCAGAGAGACCACGGCATTCTTTACTAGATTCTTGAACCATTGCTTATAGAATCAGGTGTGATTTCATTGGAGACTTTACACACCATCCTCTGGTTCCTTTATTACCAGACTACATGTTTAAATAAAGACATCTGGAGAGTACTTTTTAATGTACTTACTACTTTTTGTTCACTATACCTAAGACAGCAAATTTTTAACTCCCAAGTTTTCTTTTTTTTTTTTTAAAGATTTTATTTATTTATTTGAGAGAGAGAGAATGAGAGAGAGCACATGAGAGGGGGGAGGGTCAGAGGGAGAAGCAGACTCCCTGCCGAGCAGGGAGCCCGATGCGGGACTCGATCCAGGGACTCCAGGATCATGACCTGAGCCGAAGGCAGTCGCTTAACCAACTGAGCCACCCAGGCGCCCTAACTCCCAAGTTTTCAAGTATGAGAAGTTCTAAGTTAATAATTCTGTGTCATGATACCTTTGTGACTATGGTTTCTTTTTTTTTAAGATTATATTTATTTATTTGAGAGAGAGAGAGAGAGCAAGCATGAATGGGGGGCAGAGGGAGAGGGAGAAGCAGGCTCCCCGCTGAGCAAGGAGCCCAACATGGGCCTCGATCCCAGGACCCTGGGATCATGACCTGAGCCGATGGCAGATGCTTAACCATCTGAACCATCCAGGTGCCCCATGACTAGAGGTTTCTAACAGATGAAGAAGAAAGCCCCACTCCTAAATTTTCCATTGAGAATCTTCGCTGGAGAACCATAAACAATTTCTTTGATAAAACCTCCAAATTAACTCAGCCCTGTCCCTAAAGAACAGTGAGCAAATCAATTAGAATAGTTCTTTTTATGATTGATTATTTGTTTTTAAGTGAGATAGCTCACCTTCATCAAAGCTACTGGTGTTTGGAATTTCTCAAATATGTTTTAATGTGTTGGCATTTCATTTTGAGTGACTCTTATAGTTTGACGAACAGTTACCTTTGCCCACTGAGGAAAGTTAACACTCAAATTCTTGTGTTTTTGATATTTTTCCTGTTTTTTTTTTTTTTTTTTCTCCAGAGGAATGCTTTATGTAGATATGTAGGAATGACTTTTTGGGAGTAATAAAACTAGCTTTCAAAGCATTTTCAGGAAACATGGAGAACCACTGAAGGGACATAATATTGAATAAAATCTGATTGGTGTTGGTGTGGTGATTATGGTAGTTCTCAGGAGAAGAGTCCATGAGGCCAGGGATGATAGAAGGACAGGAATTTTTTTTTCAGCTTTATTGAGGTATAATTATCAAATTAAATTGTAAGAGGTTTAAAGCATACATTATGGTATTTGGCCCGTGGGCTATAGTTTGCTGACTCTTGTTCTAAGTTATGCTTTGTGAAAAACAGTATCATCACGGGGTTCTTGAGTTCAAGTAATACTAGGGCTGAATTTTGTCAAGGGAGTTGACCCTCTGTGAGTCAGAGGAAGAATAAAGAATGAAGGAGGAAAGGTCTAAGAATAGTAGGAAAGAGGGAGAATAGTGAGTAAGATTCTTGGAGGACCATATCTACCAATAATGGACCCCAACAAATGAAATCTAGGCCTCTGCTGTAAGTAGGGAGTTAATATATGTAGAAGTCAAAAGAAGAAGAGGAAGAAGAAGGAGGAGGAGGGGGGAAGAAGAAGGGGAGGAAGAAGAAAGAGAAGAAGAAGGAGGAGGAGGAGGAGAAATGCCCAAGTCCTTGTAAACTATAAAGCAAATTTGACTGTGCAGTTGCGAGGTGTTACTGTTTTAGGCAATTCCAATAGTCTTCATGAACGCCAGAATCTTGGTGGCTTGGTATTTTTATGTTTGGAAACTGTTTTTAGTTCCACTAGGTGTCAGCATAATGCAGAGAATTTTCAAGAACTTGGCTCAAGGAGCCCTTCAGGCACCCATGAACAGATAAACTTCTGACTGTTTTGAGGGAGCAGATGTTCCTTCCATAATGCATGCTCTATTTGAAAAACAAGTGATTTAATTTAATTAGCCTTCATCTTGATAACAACAGTTTTATAATTCATGGCAACAGACTATTGTTAGCTGCTTGTAAAATGCTTTATTCATCAGGGTTCTTAGAGACAGGAGAGCGTGCACAAGCAAAAAAACAAACAAGCCCACGACTCAAACAAGATGCAATACTTGTGCTTACAAATCATGTAAGAAAAACTATGTTATCACCACAGTTTTCAAACCAGACCCCGTGGCAAATAGTCCTTTCCCCCGAGGAGTTGCTGTGAGATCCCTCCCTATGCACACAGATACACACACTCACTGGCTCAGCAGCTCCTCAGAGGTCCTCGTACCACAGAGACCCGAGATTCTTCCAGGACCACCTCAGGATTTAATTCCAGCTTGCCTCCTTTGTTGGCACATAGGACAAGGAAAGAATAAACGAGCATGGGGGGCCCAGATGGTGCCACCTTATAAATTATAGTTGGAGAAAATGTGCCTGGTTTGTTCCTAATGTGCAGGTATTTGGCTATTGTAGAATCTTAGAGTTGCAGTGGAAGGGTATATATATTATATAAAAATAAGTATGTATTTATAAATATATAAATATATATTATATAAATATTATATATTTAATATGTATTATATGTAATATATTTATATAAATAATATTTATTTATATATGAATATATAATATGTATTTATTTATATAATATCTATTTAAGAAATATATATAATAAATATATATCTATTTATATAAGTATATCTATATATTATAAAATTATATGTAATAAATATATAAATAAAATATATAACCTATATGTATAGATTATTTATATATAGATATATAAATTTTATATATATTTAAAAAATATAAAAATATAAATAATCTAAGCTCAGGCTGCTATAACAAAAATACCAGAGATTGGGTGGCTTAAACAGCAAACACTGATTTCTCATGGTTCTGGAGGTTGGGAGGTCCGAGATCAGGGTGCCAGCGTGGTTAGGTTCTGGTGAGGACCTCTTCTTGTCTGTCTTCTTGTATCCTTCACTGTGGAGAGGGAGAGGGAGGGAGGGAGAGAGAGGGAGAGAGGGAGAGAGAGAGGGAGAGAGGGAGAGAGAGAGAGAGAGAAAGCAAGGTCTGTCTCTTTTAAAGGGCGCTAATCCCATCATGAGGGCTCCACCCTCATGACCTTATTACCTCCCAGAGGCCCCACCTCCAAATACATCACGCTGGGGTTTGGATGTCAACGTCTGAATTTTGGGGGAATACAAGCATGTAGCCCATAGCAGAGGGTAGAGTCAGGGTAAGTTCTCTGGAAGGCGATTTCATAACCAGTTCTGCACTTTGATGCATGGATCTTTGAGCAGCAATTCCACTGCAAAAACATGAATATGAAAAGGGCGTGTATTCAAGGATAACTCTTACAGCATTAGAATAGTAAAAAGAGGATTCATTTCTATGTCCAGCAATAGGCTATTACTCAATTAGTGATAAATCGGTGATGATTTTTCGACACAGAAAGATGTTAAGCAGATTATGGAACAACGCGTTCGGTAGGATCCCATTTTCACTGTGTGTTCATATACGTGCATATGGGCACTATTTGGAGGGTAGACTTAGTAAGGTAGTAACAGTGATTATCTTTGGGTAGTGGGATGGTCATTGTAATGTTTTTCTTGATTACCTGTATTTTGAAAATTTTCTAGCATGGATAGGTATGACTTTTTAATAAGAAAACGAGATAAATTATTATAGAAAACAAAATGACTGCCTCCATGCCAAGTTTCTGAGTTCATGTCTTTTGAAGAAAACATGTTTGTTTGTTTTTCACTGCAGTTAGTTTTCCATTGTCCCAGTTAGAGGTTACAACTTGATTATTAGAAATGTTTATTGTTTATTGTTAGAATTCCCATTAGGGCCATTTCAAAGAGGCAAATGGCAGGATGCAGGTATTTTTTACTTTCATCCCTGCCCTTAAAAATCTAGTAGCTCTAAGCACCAGCAATTCTGTTCAGAGCAAAGTCTCTGAAGGGCTTCAGAAAAGCATAGGAAGAAATGTGAATTAGGGTCATGCCTTGAGTTTTCTGGTGTGTTTTGTGGCTGTTGTTTTTCTCCTTGTATCCATCTAGAGAAAGAAGGGAAAATCTTTTTTTTAAGTTACAAAGTAATACATGATGATTGCTTCAGCAAATATTTGAGTGTCTAGCAGATATACCAGACATTGTTCTTGGTGTGTGTGGGGGGGTGCACAGTGAACAAAACAGACAAAAATCCTTGCCCTCATAGAGCATACCTTCTCGTTGAGATAGATGGACAAGAAACAAAGGAAAATGGAAGTATATGATGTGTCAGATGGCAGTAAGTGTAGAGAAAAATGAAGCCAGGTAGGGGAGTAGGCATGTCTGTGTGTGTGCCTGAGTGGGTTCTAGTGGGTGGGGGTCGGGGGGTTGTTCCTTGACTCATGGATAAGATGACTTTTGAGCAGAGGTCTGAATATGTGAGAGAGTGAGCCATGCAGGGGTCTGGAGGGAGAAGGTTCCGGGCGGGGAGGCAATAGTAAACCGTGAGGTGCTTGGCATACCTGATGACCAATGGCAAGGCCAGAATGCAGTTTTATTTTCCTTGCAAATGAAAACGTCATTGTGGATAACTTTAACTACCTTTAACTATTGTATAGAGTATGCGTATTTTGAAAGCTTTTGATAAGTATAGCCAAGTAGTGTGTATGTGTATATATATGTATAACTTTTCATATGTTTATTGGCTATTGTATTTCTTATGCGTGCTGTGTGAGAGAAAGAAACACATACGCACTGACACACACAAATACTTGGTTTTGCCCACTGACTATTTTTCTTTTGTGGAGCTGATTTTTTTTTCTTATTGAATTGTAAACATTCATTATACATTAAGAATATGAAATTCCAGCCTGTTTTATATGTTGCGTGTAGTTTTTCCTAGGTCATTAATCATCTCTTGATTTTTTTTTTTTTAAGATTTTATTTATTTGATAGAGAGAGAGACAGCGAGAGAGGGAACACAAGCAGGGGGAGTGGGAGAGGGAGAAGCAGGCTTCCCGCGGAGCAGGGAGCCCGATGCGGGGCTCGATCCCAGGACCTGGAATCATGACCTAAGCCGAAGGCAGACACTTAACAACTGAGCCACCCAGGCGCCCTAGCTCTTGATTTTCTTTATGGTGTTTTTTGGCCAGTGCATTTTATGTAGGTGGATCTATCAATCTTCCATAGTGCCTTCTGTCTTTGGAGTTATGTGTAGAAAAACCCAGAACATTTATTGAGTGTTGTTGTGCCATGCACTGCTCTGGACTTGTGCATCCTTCCTCTGCCGCCATGCCTAGTGACCTAGGTGACCCCTGGATACCTCCAGCCCTAGATGGAAAGGGCACAGTCCAGGGAAATGTGTGAAGTTTGTCCATCTCTTAGAGCTCTTGGCTAAAGTTAGTCAGCTAACTGCTGGAACATTCCTTGGCAGTGAAGAGAGCTGATTATAATTCCCAAGGATTTGGGTAACCATGTGCGTGTTATAAGGTTATACTCTTCAGTGCCCAAAACCAGGTATGATTTCCATCACTTATTGCTGTATCTCCCTGGAAAATAATCCTCCATTTTAGCAGAATTAACTCGGATTTTAAAATTATAGTTTCATTTTGTCTTGAAGAAATATTTTTTAAAAAAGTATTTTAAGGGGCCCCTGGGTGGCTCAGTCGGTTGAGCGACTGACTCCTTGTTCCAGCTCAGGTCATGATCTCAGGGTCCTGGGATTGAGCCCCACATCAGGCTCCACTGGGAGTCTGCTTGGGATTCTCTCTCCCTCTCCCTCTGCCCTTCCCCCCCCGCTTGTGCTTGTGTGCACGCTCTCTCTCAAATAAATAAATCTTCAAAAAAACAAATATTTCAAGAGATGGCAAAAGCACAAAAAAGCACTACTCTTGTAGTCCCTGTTCCCACCTTGTCTCCATACAACCTGGAGAAGCATGGAAAACTCAGTTGTCATGCATTTTATTTGCCCCAGGTAACCATTGAAAGGTCTGACCTGTCCATGTTAAGATAGCACAGGAACTGATAGTCGAGGAAAACCCTGTAAGCCAGAGAGCCCAAGTCTGATTCCTGAAGCAGCAAGTATAAACAGTTCTTCAAATGCTGTTCACCTGTCATCGGACTAGACTCCTTGGGGCAGGTTCTCTCTGGGAGGGAGACACAGTGTGCTCTCCTGTGACTGCCAGTCTGTTTGCTGGGTTCTCCTGCTGATGTATAAATTAAGTGAGATCAGTGTTGCAAAGACTTTGGGAATGAAGAGATAGGGAAGAACAAACTTGTGACAGAGTCTTACTGAACCTTAAGAGACTTTTATTGCTTTGAGTAATGGACCAAGGAGGGGGGGACTGTTGGGTCCCTTCTGCTTCCCTATCCCACCCCCTGTACCCACTTTAACTTTGAGTTTTATCCCAAATGTCACTTATTAGAGGAAGGTTTCCCTATCCTCACTGACTAGATCAGATGCCCTTAGGGTGCATCTTAGTCCTTTAGTTTCCTTAAAACCTTCATCCGTGTAATATTGACATTTATTTATATGAGCAAAACACGCATGGCTCCCACCTTTGTGAAACTTACAGTTTATTTGAGAAGTGGGAGACACATTAATAATATATATATTATATATTATCTGACTCAGATCATTAATGGGTTAATTGAAAGATAAATCATTTTTGGATGAAACAATCTATTTTGACTTAAGATGTATAAATGTGCATTCATTTGCAAATCTCATGGGAAGGCTTTTTCTTGGCATACGGATTGTCTACTGGGTTCCCTTGAGTGTTTTCTTGCATAAACTACATCTAACGAATACCCTGTGATTTTCAGTGGAATGAGAACTTTGATACTTTGGAACAATATGAATGCAAAATTCTCTTGATTTTTAATTATCCCCACCCCCCCATCCTTTCACACTGATTTTGCCCGTATCTGTTTTGGCAGCACTGTCCCCAGTGATTCATATTTATTCTTCTCAATAGCAGCTACACTTTTTTGTTGGTGTGTGGAGGAGGGAGGCAGCTGTCTCTGAGAAGAGCTCCTGAGGGCCAAGCCAAGACAGGGTTGGGCAACCAGCTGCTCCTGCAGGTGTCGAAATTTCCGCCATCAGTGCATGGTGCTTTGGCTCTGTCCACCTAGGAGGTGGGCCCTGAGTCACATGATTGTGGAGCACACAAGCCCCCGCGCCTGGGTCACAGCGCCATGCTTGGATCCAAATGCTCACACAGCTGCTCTATAACATTTCCCAGCAGTCTCTTTGGTCCAACTAAATCTGTGTTTATTTTTTATAGTGAAAATCATTTCTTTTTTCTTTTTTTAAAAAAGATTTATTTATTTGTGAGAGAGCGAGTGAGAGGGAGAGTACAAGTCGGTGGAGGGGAGCAGCAGAGGGAAAGGGAGAAGCAAGCTGAGCAGGGAGCCCAATGCTTGGAGCTCGATCCCAGGGCCCTGGGATCATGACCTGAGCCGAAGCCAGACGCTTAACCGACTGAGCCACCCAGGCGCCCCAGTTAAAGTCATTTCTTTGTGTTTAGGGTAGAGGGTAAAGATACAAGGTGTCCCCTAGCCATGTTTTCTTTTTCACATCCATGGTCACTCAGATGCCCCGATGTCTCTTGGAGCATACGACTGGGCAGGCGTTTTCTTTGTTTAAGAGGGAACAGAGCACGAATGCCTGGGGCCTCGCTGAGCTCCTGTCCCAGAGTACTGGGCCTGCGGTAGCTGGGCACACTGCTATGTCATGCACTGCCCTCCTTCCCTCCTCCCCTGTGCTCCCTGCGGGTGGGCTCTGGGCTGCCTTCTGGTGTTCAGCGGGCTAGGGGCCTGGATCCTGTCTCCCTTGACCCTTGTGAGCTTAATGTCTAATAGGAAAGCCCTTTCCTAGAAGAATAGCAATTGCTTTAATGTTCTGCTTGACCCATTAGGATGGAGAATGGCATCTTCCTTTCTCTGGTCACTTTTTGGGTGCAAGGGCAGACATCTATGATTGCAGCAGGACCAGGAAGAACAGAGAATATTCCTCAGGTAATTAGCCTCTTGGTCTGCTACCAGAGCAAAATCATGCTGTGTTTGCAGCTTATTTATTTATAGGTCAATGTCTCCCATTACATTCTGAGGTCCTTGAAGGCAAAGTATGAAAGGGTGGCTTAATGCTAGCGCTTTAAAAGTCAGATGACCTGAATTCAAATTCTGCCTTTGCCATTACCAGCTCTTCTGACCACAGGCACGTTATTTAAACTCTTTATGCCTCAGTTTTCTCATTTGCACGATGGGGATAATAATAATATTTTTTTCATAAGGTCATTGTACAGATTTTATTTATTTATTTATTTTAAGCAAGCTCCATGCCCAGTGTGGAGCCCAGCATGGGGCTTGAACTCACGACCCCGAGATCAAGACCTGAGCTGAGATCTAGAGTCACACACTTACCAGCTGAGCCACCCAGGCGCCCCATGTTGTGCAGATTTTTTAAAGACACAGCATAGAAAACATTTAGCATAGTGCCTCGTTTGTAGCAAGTGCTCAATAAATGTTAACTATGATGCTGCTGTTAATAATCATTCTGGTGCTGTCAGCACCTTGCAAATTGCTGTAAATATTTGCTGAATGAATATTCAGGAAGTAGGGTTTGGAAGCCTCACTAGAGACTAGAGACATTTTAACACCAGGTTCACTAGGGAGCTTACAAAAGCAGGTCTGATCACAGATGGAGCGCCTGCCCGTGCTAATAAAGTTAACAAAGAACATTTCTTGAGCAGGCACCATCCCAGGAGAGCAGTTCATTGAGTTAGCTGGGATTATTATGTTAAATTCTGCTGGAATGCTCTCATTTATTTCTATCTATTATTAGAATAACTCTAGGGAACTGACGTTAGTGGACCAAATGCGTTGGTGACGGATGGGGGCAGCAAGTAATTGGTGCTCTATGTAAAAACTGGGATTTTGCTTTTCTTGAAGAGAGCAAGATTCTAAATCGTATTGAGAAAAAGCAGTTTTGGGTGTGGCCACAAATGAATCAAAGAAATGCACCCTTCAGAAGTCCTTAGAGATTCCAGGTTAACGGTGGGAAACGTCAGCACATGGCCACCCAGCTTGACTTCTGGCATTCTTTTTAAAATTCTGTCCTTTGACACTTTCTTCCTTTTGTTGTGGTTCCATGGAGCCATTTGATATATTGCCTAGGTAAATAGTCTTTACATTTTTTATAATTCAGCGTGAGTTCAAAGCCTCTGGCTTCTTAAAATCCAAAGAATAATGTTCACTGCCCCTTAAAAAAAAAAATCAGATCTGTTCTCTCTCCCAAACTGCAGGAAGCCGTCTTCCATCTCCAGCTTGTCTTGCCCTGTTGTGGGCTGGGGAATGGGCGGGGTGGCTGGATGGTTCTGTCAGCCTCCCTCACTCTTAGTGGACACAGACACATCACACTTCACGGGTCGCTCAGAGATGTTCGACAAGCACTGTCGTCGTATTTGGTGCATCCAAAGGGTCATGCCTCCCAACTAGGTCTTTCAGACAGGAAGTGACAGAAATGTGATGGCCTCTTTCCCTCTTCCCAGATCTGATGTTTCAACGTGGCTTCCTGCTTCGGTGCTGTTTGTGGGTATAATCTATGCTGGTTCCAGAGCATTATCCAAACTGGTAAGTGTTAGAGACTTTTTAGAGAGACAGTTTCTCTTTCCTCCTCTCGTTTGCTTTTTAACTTACTGCACCTTGGATCAGTAGGGGACACGACATCAGCTTTCATAATGGTACAGCTAGATTGGAGAACAACGTGGGGCCTTTTACCCCTCTCCCTGAATTGAGGATAACCAGATAACAGGGTCGGGCCAACTTGTTTTACAAGATGAAGAGGCATAGGTGGAGACGCAGGGAGAGAGAGAGGTGATCTTTATGGAGGCTGACCCAGACAGGGCCAGTCCACTCTGCCTGAATGCAGGCTGTCCTCGGGAGCAGCCTACTCCTTGCTTCTGAGGAACTGTAACCCTGCCCATTGGTGATGTGGACCGGGGGGTGCTGGGCTCAGTAGCAATGTACCTGCCTGGCACAGCTTGGTACCCAGTCTGTGGGGACACTAATAAAACAAGTGTCCCCCTGTTCTTCCACTCCAGCTGCCTGTTTGAGCTCCTCAAAGGAGGGAACTGTAAAGAATAAACTTCTTCCAGTTACATTATATGAAAATATAAAAATTTAGTTATTTTTTTCATCAAAAGAGAATCCATTGATACGGCCATTGACCAGAGACTCAGAACAAGGTTTAAAAGTCAGTAATGCCTCTTTCTGTCTTGTCCCCTGACTGCTTGTACTGTCTTTATCTATCATAAAATGATTGTGTTGTGACCTTTGGAAAAGTGCAAAATTTGTGGAACTGTTCAGTCTTTTTATGCAAAGTCTGTTGTTATGTTGGTCCCCTAGGTCTCAGATATGAAAACATTAAAACAAACACAAAATCTGCCTACCCGCACAACAGTATTATTGTTAGGACAACCCTGAAGTTTGCAAAATAGCAGTTGAGAGTTACTAGCGGTGATTAAATCATCATTTTTCTTTCATGATTCATAAGCTTGAGTCATTGGGATGTTGTGTCCAATGGGGGAGAAACGTCCTGGGTGGGCCCAAGAAATGACCCACAGCACATATTGGTGCTCAGCCCAGAACCTGAGACCCGCACTGGCTTCCCGCTGCCCCTTCATGCTGTCGGCTTCCGTGTCTGCTGCCTCGCTTTACACCTGCTGGCCTGCAGAGGGCGCTCCCCGTTGTATAGCAGAATACAGGTGTTGATTAAAACAATGCATTCTTTTAAGTTTTAATTTAAATTCCAGTTAGTTAACATACAGTGTAATATTAGTTTCAGGTGTAGGATGTAGCGATTCAACACTTCATACAACACCCGGTGCTCATCACAACAGGTGCCCTACTTAATGTCCATCACCAATAGAACCCATCCCCCCATCCCCCTTCCCTCTGGTAACCAGCAGTGTGTTCTCTACAGTTAAGAGTCTGTTTCTTGGTTTGCCTCTCTTCTTTTCATCCCCTATGTTCGTTCATTTGAAAAACAATGTATTCTTGTTCAAAGGCTTTGAAAATTTCCTATAGGATCTGGATAGTTATAGACGCCAGAATTTTGAAGTTTGAATAACTATTGTTGTGCTAATAATAACATTTTTTGTTTGTACAGTGCTTTTTTGTATGTTTCCATAGTGATTTCCTCTGTATCTTTTTATGTGATTCTCAGTCACCTGACAGGCGGCGGATGAAGCAGATGTTAATCACCTGACAGAGGAAGGCACTCAGGTGTGGAAAGTCTTGGTAACCTGCCTCTAGCCTCAGCTCGTGGCAGCTCCTCTGACTCCAGACCTTTTGCGTTTTCAGATTTGTCTCTTTAGGGCCAGCGTACGTGGATTTTAGAATAGCTCAGGGTAGAGTAGTCAGGCGTAACTTTAGACTCTTTTAGTTACAAGTTACAGAAAGCTCATAAACTATTCTAAGCAAAAAGGAAATGAACTGGTTCACAGAATTGAAAAGCTGTAGATCAGGCAAGGCTTGATCCAGAGGTTCCAATGACATTCTCAGAACCCAGTTTCTGTCTCTCTGTCTTTAGTTCTGCTCTTGTCTTTGCTCCATTTCACAGCCAGGCTCTCCCCTCCTGGGTGTTGTTGACTCTAGGCTCACATCCTTACAACATGAAGTGTAATGGAAAGAGACTCTTCCTCGTAGCTCCTGCAGGAACCTCAGGATTCACTCTGAATACACCAGTAGGGCCACTGCCCTTCCCAGGTCTGAAAGCTCACCAGGAAGATGGAATTATGCTGATTGGTCGGCCCTGGGTACGGGTGTTCCTGGACCATTCACTGTGGCTGCAGAGACTCAGAGCACTGTTTGGCCAGCCCTGCTCAGACAAGATCCCTGTCTGGATCCCATAGACTGAGAGAGGGGGTGGCAGATCCTTGATATTGGGATGCTTCACCAAAAGAAGGGCTAAGGATACTAGATGGCCTAAAATCCCTCAGAAGTCCATTGTAAAGGTCAGTCCAGTACATTCTCAGGCAGACGGGGAGTTCTGTAACCAAGAACACCGCTTCTCAGAGGGTGATCCACACGTGGTGGTGTCAGTCTGTGAGCTCTGTTAGTTGTCCGTAAGGAGATTGTGCCAGAATGTACATCAACTTTGGCACTAAACACACTGTTTAGTTGAGCTGACATTTTTTTTTTTTTCATAGCAAGACTTTTTGAAGAAGGAAGCAGTGCCCTGATTTACCTTCTGGCTCGAGTTCCTTATTTTGGGGGAGAACTGGTACTATCAGTGGCCCTGGCCTAGGGCACAGCCTTCTTTAAAGGGTAAGAAGAAGCTGCTGCAATTCAAACTCGTTGAGCAAAGGAAAACAACCCAAACCCAAATATACCCAATTAGAGTGGGAGGAGTACAGAAAAGAGACACTCATTATTGTTTCTGAGTGAAATAACAACCCAGCATCTTTTCTTTGTTTTCTGAGTTTTTTGTTTTTACATAGTTGCTTACAAATTTATAGGGTGGGTTAAACACAAGGCACTCATACAGCTTGTGTTAGATAGAAAACAGGCATCAATATGCTGGTGCCAAGCTGTCAGTTTAATGAATCCACAAGGAATTGGGGGAAAGTGCTCTGTTAAAAGCCGTGGGTGTATTGTTATGCAGAACACTTTCCAGGGAGTTCTGCTCCATAAAGCCCTCCTTTATCTGACAAGATTTCGAAGCTCTCTTCTGATGTGCAACTCCTAAGAGGAAGCAGGTTTAACTCTGTAAAGGCGTAGCAGGGAAAATTCTTTACTGATTTTTCCACCTCACAACCAAATGATGTACAGAGTTAAGGGAAGGGGGTTATTCTTGGGGCTATCCATTCAGCAGATATTTATCAGGGATCTACTATGTGCTAGGTGCTTAAAGACAAATAAGAGATGGTTCCTGACCTTGAGGTGTTAGTATGTGCCGGGCACTTTCCATCGCCCCTCTTCATGACATATAAAGTCAGACTTAATTACTCCCACTTACAGATGAGAAAACTGAGATCCAAATATTTGGCCAAGGTCAACAATGCATAAATGTTAACGTGGAGGTGCAAACCCAAGCCTGTCCAACCACAACAGTTCACCTCCAAAAGTTACCCTCTTTCCTCCCTAAATCACATCAACCAGGGGAAATCAGCCCATGAGGACTGGGCTGGAGGGAGTGGAGAGGAACCGTGTATTTGCTGTCCCTTCTACTTGGGCTAATTTGGGTCAGCTTCTCCAGCTATCCTATGCTGAATAAGGTCAGTGATGACGGTTCTGATGGCGTGAGTGTCAGTCTTTGGAGGGTCAGTACAACCTCGACCGGTCATTAATACTCTTGTTGTAATGTCCCAGCCGAAGCCTGGTCAGCTAGACAGGATTGCCTCAAAGCCTGTGCTGGTGAGTGTTTAGAACAGATGTGCAAAGTCAGACATTAGTGAGCTTGCCAGTGAGAGGCCATCCTGGTTTTGGTGATCTGGCCACTCAAACTGCGTCATTTTCTTGCTTCGGGGAAGCCAGGGTCCGTTGTTGCAGGACTCTGCAAATCCAAGTTAAGGCATCTTGACAGGACTGCTCTTGGTTTCTCACCCAGCTCTTTGATCTTGGTCCTTCCCTATCTGCTTGTCAGGGTTTATCTTCCACGGGCACGACATTCACTCCGCACGTTGCGATGGAGATTGGATGGGCTGTTGGTGAGGAAACGCACATGGATAATTAGACCCAGATGGAGCAAATTAGTTAGGCAAACTGGAGCCCATGAGTCCCCTCCCCATTTGTTTGGCTCGAATATTACATAAAGGAACTTGGATCTGCAAAGGAAAAGAATGTCATTGTTGATGTAAAATGGAGACTCTTCCTCTTATGTTCGCTGTTACTGCTCATTTGAGGCAGCTCTCCTCTTTCATGTTGTTTTCTTACCAGAGCTCACCAGAGTCCGTTTGCAAGGATTGCTTTTTAAGGTGTAGGCTCAGTGGCAAAAGAGTAAATCCTCCCTCAGGATTTTAGTTATCTTCTTGCTCCATCTAAAGATGACATTCTCAGGGTGCCTGGGTGGTTTAGTCAGTTAAGCATCTGACTCTTGATTTCGGCTCAGGTCATGATCTCAGGGTCGTGAGACTGAGGCTCTGCACTCAGTGGAGAGTCTGCTTGCGATTCTGTCCCTCAGCACCACCACCCCCACTCTCTCTCTTTCTCTAAAATAATAAGTAAATAAATAAATTTTTAAAGATGACGTTCTCCATAACCCTTATAAAATGACTTACTAAAACAGGGCTCTGAGGGGAAAACTTTACGACATTAGATTTGGCAATGATTTCTTGGATACAACACCAAAGACACAGGCAACAAAAGAGAAAAATAGATAAATTGGACTTCATCAAAATGAAAAACTTTGGTGCATCAAAGGCCACTATCAACAGAGTAAAAAGGCAACCCACTGAATGGGAGAAAGTATTTGCAAATCATTTATCTGATAAGGGATGTGGAAATAAAATTTTAGGCCCAAGATGGAGCTCCTCCTTTCTGGGATGCTACATCAGGAAAGCAAACTTTAGCATTCCTGGAAATGCCCCGCTTGACCAGAAACACAGTACATCCAGACAACCAATCCCAAAACGCCAAGGCAACTCTGGGTTCTGTACTTACTTCCTTGTTCCTTGATCGTCCTAAAGAAGGCCAGCTATGCCATCCCAGCCAATCAAAGCTTTTCCCCATTGCCACTTCTCATGCTTCATAAAACTCAGTCTTGTCCAGCACCCCTTGGGAGGAGGGCTCCACTGCTTCTGGGGTGCCATACTCCCCCAACGCAAGAGTTGTTTTCCCTTGAATAAAGGGCATCAAACTTGTTACTAAATTGTTTTAGTTTTGTCATTCAGTGGGGATTAACATCCAGAATATAGAGATAAGTCCTCAACTCAACAACGAAAACCAACCCAATTCAAAAATGGCCAACAGACTTGAATAGACACTTCTCCAAAGAAGATGTGCAGATGGCTGATAAGCCCAGGAAAAGATGCTCAGCATCATTAATCATTAGGGAAATGCAAATCAAAACCATAAGGAGATACTACTTCACACCCATTAGGATGGCTGTCCTCAAAAAACCAGAAAATAACCAGTGTTGGGAAGGATGTGGAGAAATTGGAACCCTTGGGCACCATAGTTGGGGATCTAAACTGGTGCAGCTGCTCTGGAAAACACTAGGATTGTTCCTCAAAAAATTAAAAATAGACTTACTGTATGATCCAGCAATTTCACTTCTGGGTTTATACCCCCCAAAAATTGAAAGTACGGATATTTGTACCCCTGTGTTCATGGCAGCATTATTTACAATAGCCAAAAGTTGGAAGCAACCCAAGTGTCCATGGATCAGGGACTGGATAAACAAAATGTGGCAAATGCATGCCATGGAATATTATTTAACCTTAAGAAGGAAGGAAATTCTGACACATGTGAGACCGTGGATGAACTCTGAGGACATCATGTTAAGTGAAATGAGCCAGTCACGAAAGGACAAATACTGTCTGATTCCACGTCTGTGAGGTGCTTAGAGTAGTCAAAATCCTAGAGGCAGAAAGCAGAATGGTGCTTGCCAGGGACTGGAGGGAGAAGAGAATGAGGAGTTAGTATTTAATGGGGACAGTGTTTGAATTTTGCAAGATGAAAGAGTTCTGGAGCTAGAAGGTGGTGATGGTTGCACAACACTGTGGAATGTACTTAATACCACTGAACTGTATACCTAAAAGTGGTTAAAATGGTAAATTTTATGTGTATATTTTACCTCAATTTAGAAGTATTTATTAAAAAAACAAACAAACCAACCCTGGACTCTGATAGAGGTTTTCTTGAGGATTATATGAAGAGGAGGGGATGATAACAGGTTCTCATTTGCTTTGCTCAGAATTCTTTTGGGCACCGTAGGATATGCACATTTGGTTTAACTCATTCATTTCTATGCACTTGCATAAAAAGTATGAGAAAAAGAGCAATTCACTGAGAGTAGGCCAGTTTGCCCTCTGTTCTGGCCTGTACATTTATGCCCCAAAGTGAATGAGCTAGAACAAGCTGCCATCCCCTGAACCTTTTCTTATGCCCAGGCATCTCACCAAGGTGGAAGAACTCCTGGTATTTTAAAATGTCACAATAAGGTCCATAAGACACAGGCCAGCTACTTTGGTGATGAACAAATGAACAACAGAGATGGCCTCCAAACTCATTCTGGAGATTACACTGTTAAGAGGGGAGTCTGGTCCTCTGCACTCAAGGGCTTTGCCATATAAAGACAGAATCGTAAGATTAATGTAAATGAACACTTAAATTTAACTCACGCAAGTCAGCTTATGAATGTATTCATGGATATGTACATATACTTATTCAAATACCTCACCATCTTCCACAAAGGATGGGTGGTGGCTTAAAATAATAATTAAAATAAGATAGACATTTTTTTAAGTAGGCTCCACACCCAGCATGGAGCCCAACACGGGGCCTGAACTCACAACCCTGAGATCAAGACCTGACCTGAGATCAAGGGGCAGATGCTTGACTGACTGAGCCACCCAGGTGCCCCAAAACAGACATTTTTTATGAACAGAATTTTAAAAGAAATCTAGGTACAGAATAATAGAAGAACTAGATGAGGCCACGGAGAGACTTAGCACATAGAAATTTATGCTGTAATATCCTACAAAATAATGCAGTTGGGGCCTGAATTCAATTTTCAGCGTTCTGTAGCCAAATAAAAAAGTTACAAGACTCAGGGAGACTCTGCTTCTCCCTCTGTCCCTCCCCCTGTTCATGCGCATTCTCTCTCTCAAATAAATAAATAAAATCTTTTTAAAAATAAGAAAGAAGTTATGGGACTCTCATGCTTGTAAGATGAGAGCAGAGGTCATTTCTACACCTGTTAGGCAGAGTGTAACATATAGCAGTGTTGACTCAGTATGTTGTACACCCCAAACTAATGTAACATTGTGTGTCAGTGATCTTCAGATTTAAAAAGTTGCAAGAGAAACAAGAGTGAGGTCAGAGCTGAAGAAGAGCAAAGCTTCCTTGCTTTCAGGTTCTGAGTCCTCAAAAAAGGTAGGCTGGGCCACTTAGTGAGGCAGGGTCTTTAATAACACCCTTATAACGAACGCCATGACAACCTGGTTTCTAGGGTTCTTAGAGCATTTTTGGATGCATGATGAAATAGAAGAGTTCAGTAGGAGCAGTTGTCTGGGCCTCAAACCTCTACTCTGCGTATCTGGCTCCCTTCACAGGCTGCCCTCAGGCAACCCTCCAGAAATATTGTTTCCCACGTGCATGCTTTTGATAAAAATTGGGTAGCCAACAGGTCAGGCCTGGAGTGCAGTTATTCTCTCTTGTAGATTAAACCCACACCTACATATTTAAAAATCACCCAAAGAGAAGATAGGATTGACATTCTTTTACAAAAATTAAGAAGCTGACCCAGGACTGCTTGGAAAAGGGAGGTGTCCGTGTCTGCAGAAGGCCCCAAGGCCGTGCCTGTGTGCAGGGCCGGGATTTTCCATAGAAAACTGTTCTCACTCAGGCCCAACACATGAACAAATAACAGTCAAAGCCTCAAAATTTCCATTCTGGAAAGCATGGGAATAATGAAAAATTTTAAGTACTAGATACCAATTTCTCTTCACAACCAGAGAAAAATGTCCAGTAGTCCATGGTAAGATGTTGAATTTTAAGCTAATGTAGTCTAAGAAAAATTAGTTGCAAACTGTGCCCCTAAGTAACTAAATGGATTGGCCTGCAGTGTAGTTGAATTTGATTAATTACATTTTGTGTTAAAAATGATGATATGGGCTTTATAGTAGTTGATCTTGACCATTTTTCCTGATGAAAGATGGTAGGACCTCAACCAAGTGGTTGAGGCCATTCCTAGAGTCCTGACAACGTGGAAGAACATACTTATGTTTCTGTTCTCTTTAGCAGCAAGCAAGTATATAGATTTTCTAAAAGTGGTTTTCACATTATCAAGAGGCAGGTTAAAAGAGAGAACCAAAATATATTCCTTCATTTTCTCATCTGCATAATGGGGATGTTAATAGTATCTACTTCATAGAGTTATTATGACAATGAGGTATGCAAAAGCAGTTAGAATAGCAGCTAGCACATAATAAGCATTCAATATATCTTAGTTATTATTATGGCTATTAGAATTTCTCAGAACTTTTGTCTGATTTGACATAAGTCCTGCTGAGCCTCACTCCATAAGATAACAAAGGGCCGGTTTTCTTTCTTTGTTTTCTTTAAAAGGCAGGTTTTCTAAAAGAATCAGTCACTCGAGGGTCTCCTGAATGGATAGCACAGTTCACAGACTGGGACTTGTACAGAGTTAGAGGCCAAGGAAAATCAGTAATTAAAGTTTGCGAACTGCGTTAATAGTTGTTTTTCATAGACCTCTACGGAGGCTGAGATCGTCAATTGTAGAATTACTGTTTCTGCAGCCTACTAGCTTCTCAGTGGAAAAATGGCTTGAGAAATCCAGATTTAAATTTGTTAAAGTAGAAATGGAAACTGTCCTTTAAAACATGTCACAGAGTTTACTCTGAATTCATGTAGTTTAGATCATACCAGTGTTCTTCTTGGAGGAAGCAGACTGGTGGGATTTGGAACACACCAGTCCTACTGGACTTTGTGGACAGTTATAGGGCCAGGAAGGTTACCCTGGGGGACTTGCTGTAATTTGGGGTATCATGGTATTGAGGTTAGGAGCATGGACTCTGCAGTTGGAGAAGCCTGGATGGGAGCCACAGCTCTTGGCCCTGAGCCAGCCGTGAGCACTCAGCAAGTTGCCTCATCTTCTAAGCATTAGGCTCCTTTCTATAAATCAAGGTAATAGCGCCCACTAATTGAGTTGTTGGAAGGAGATTTAAATAAGAGAACGCAATTAAAATAATTAGCACTGTGTCCAACACATTGTTGGTAGCTCTCATTAGTGTACTTGAAAACCAATTCTATGTGTATCGATAGATCCTTTTCCAGAATGTGATCAGAGCAGGGCCTAGGGAGGTTGAAAAACCTAGTCACAGTTTATTAAAATTGAGAAAATTAGCCTCTTTGAGGTCTGGAGTTAGGGTCTAGAGTTGCTAAATCTGGTCTCCTTACTGGCTTTATAGTCAAGGAGGCAAAAGCATTTTTAAAAAGGTCTTAATTTTAAATAAATAACATCCAAGTCACCCTTTTGTATTCATTTTCATGTACACATAATTAACCTGTCCAAGATTTCCTTTGCTATCGTAAGCCAAGAACTGGAAGGCCAGCCCCTAAGGTTGCCAAACATAGGCCTAATGGATAAAGCCAGTGAAAAAAAATCTCTTTAACGATCTTAAAACACATAAAAATTAATTCAAAATATAAAAATTTAAGAGGAATAAAAAGCACAAAAGATAAATGAAAAATTGGGAAATAATAAAAATAAAGTATGATTTTTTTAACTTCACTTTTTTTTTTTTTAATTTTAATTCCAGTGTGGTCAACATACCATGTTGTATTAGTTTCAGGTGGACACTGTAGTGATTCAGCAATCCCATACATCAGCTGGTGCTCATCACAGGTGCACGCCTTAATCTCCATCATCTATTTCCCTCATCCCCCACCCCCACCTCCGCTTTGGTAACCATTAGTTTGTTCTTTGTAGTTAAGAGTCTGTTTCTAGGTTTGTCTCTCTCTTTTTTCCCCCTTTGTTTGTTTTATTTCTTAAATTCCACATGTGAGTGAAATCATGTGGTATTTGTCTCTCTGACTGACTTATCTCCCTTAGCATTATACTCTCTAGCTCCATCCTTGTTGTTGCAAATGACAAGATTTCATTCTTTTTGATGGCTGAATAATATTCCATTGTGTATATATACACACCACCTCTTCTTTATCTAGTCATCTATCGATGGGCACTTAGGCTGCTTCCATAATTTAGCTATTGTAAATAATGCTGCTATAAACATTGGGGTGCATGTGTCTCTTTGAATTAGTGTTTTTGTATTTTTGGGTAAATACCCAGTAGTGTGATGGCTGGATCATAGAGTAATTCTATTTTTAACTTTTTGAGGCACCTCCATACTGTTTTCCAGAGTGGCTGCACCAGTTTGCATTCCCAACAACAGTGCACGAGGTTTCCTTTTTCTCCACATCCTCGCCAACACCTGTTGTTTCTTGTCTTCTTGAGTTTAGCCATTCTGACAGGTGTGAGGTGGTATCTCATTGTAGTTTTGATTTGCATTTCCCTGATGATGAATGATGTTGAGCATCTTTCATGTGTCTGTTGGCCATCTGTAGGTCTTCTTTAGAGAAATGTCTGTTCATGTCTTCTGCCCATTTTTAATTGGATTGTTTAATTGTTAAAGTATGGTTTATTATTTATTTATTTTTATAAAGTATAATTTTAAAAGGAAAAAAAACAGTTTGAGTTGCACTTTTAATGAAAGATAAATTAAGAGTAGAAAACGGTTACAAAGGCAGGAAAATAGAATGCAAGAACTCCAAAAGAAATAAAACAGCGCAAGTTAGAACAAAATACTAAAATAGGGCAGAGCTACAAAGTTATAAGAATTTTAAAAACAAGGTAAAAATATATGCTCCAAAAAGATAAAGAATAGATCCATCTGGAAGTAGGCGAGCGGCATGATCTTAAGTGGGTCCTCCAAACTGGAACAATTTCCCTGCTCGGGGTCCTCTGTCAAGGCTGCTGAGGGCGGGCTACATGTTAAAACTGACCATCTTTCACGCAGAGCTCCCGAACCACTCATCTAGGTCCTTTACCTACGTCTGTCATTCCTCCCAGGTGCTCTGGGTCGTAGGTATTGTTATCCCCATACAGAGGAGCAAACTAAGGTTTGCCTCTGCTCGGTTTCACCTATGCTCGGTCTTTTTCTGTCTTTCAGGAAATATTGCCATCATCATCAACAACAGAAACCATAACAAAATCCCATACCCTTTAATCCTTCCTGCTCATCGGGTCAAGATTAGCCACCAAATTAGGAGAGACAGCCATTCTTAGCGAATAGCCTAGTGATCGTAAATGTACCTTAATAACCCTCTGGAGTATTAGGGGTTTTTAAATATCTTTTTCCCCTCCCCCCCTTTTTTTTTGTTTTGTTTTGTTCCAAAGTTGATCCTGGTTATTCAAATATTTACCTCGGTTCAGTCTCCTAAATATTTCCTTACTGTGGACACTCTCCATTTTCATTGCCACTACCAAGTTCAGGCTGCAGTCTTGCCATTCCTTGTATTAGCTTCCCATGGCCCCTGTACCAAATGACCGCACATCAGGTGGCTTAGAGCAGCAGAAACTTATTCTCTTCAGTTGTGGAGACCAGAAGTCCGAAATCGTGTTATTGTGCCCAAATCAAGTGTGGGAGCAGGGCTACAGTGCACTCCGGGGGCTCGGGGGGAGAATCCAAGTCCTTGGCTCCTGCAGCTTCTGGCAGCTGCTAGCATTTCTTGGCTTGCGGCCGCATCACTGCAGTCCCTGGCTCTGTGGTCACGTCACCTCCCCCTCTGCGTGTGTCAAATCTCTGTCTTTCTCTTACAAATACATGTGTTTGCATTTAGGGCCTACCCAGATAACCCAGGGCAAACTCCCCACCTCAAGTTCTGCGCTTAATCACAATTGCAAAGACCCCTTTTTGCCATGTTGGGTGACATTCACAGGTCCTGGGGATTAGAGTGTGACTGTCCTGCGGGGGCCCATTTTTCAGTCTGCCACACCCCTAGACTTTCCCAACCGTCTCTGCCTTCTGTCCTCTACTGGGAGCCCAAGTTCCTTTAAACATGCAGATCAAATCATGTCACTGCCTTGAAACTCTTCAACGGCTCCTTGGCTCTTGGCACTGTCCTGACTCTGATACGGCCTGATGACCTCCCGGCGTTCCTCTGCCCAGCTTCTCCCTTCACGGTCCGCTGCTCAGCCCCACCCCCATCCCCACCCCCGTTCCCGGAGGAGCGGGTTCACTCTCACCTGGACTGCAGCACCCTCTGCCTCCTCTGGTTTGGCTCACTCCAGTTTGTCATTCCGTTCTCATTTAGCCTCTGGACTTCGCTTCCTCTGCCCACGTGGGGTAGGTGCGCCTTTTTGTGTATCCCACGAGAGCTCTTACCTCGATAGGGACAGTCTCCCTATCACATATCCACCCTGGGCACGGGATGTGTTTCCTGCATCTGGTGCGGTGCCTGACACGCAGTAGGTGCTTAATAAATATGTGTTGAGCCCCTACGTCCACCTTGCCAAGAATAATACTACAACAGAGAGCGCTAATCCATGCAGAAGAGTTTTAGCTGGAGAGGCTTGTAAATGTGGATGCCAAAAGTTCCCACGGATCGTTATTTTTAAGCAAAAATCAAGTATTATGTAATTATGGGATCAAAGAAAACATTTTCATGCTTATTACATTGTGTTTTCTTTCAGGCCATTCCTGTGTTTCTCACTTTGCATAATGTAGCTGAAGTTATCCTCTGTGGGCACCAGAAGTGTTTTCGGAAAGAGGTAAATGGTAATGCAAAATGCTAGTTTCGCTTCCCTTGCTTTAAATTTCAAAGATGCACCTTTTCTTATGGCCCAAATTAGTGTCTACCTTGTCTTGCCATCTGTTTCCTGACAGTGGTCACGACTGCCTGGCAGTCGTCCCTCATTTCAAGGATCATGTTTTCGACATCCCTTCGGTTCATCAGATGTACGTGGGAATGCTCGTGGATCTGTGCGGCGCTCAGCTGCAGCTCAGGGCAGAGCGAGCACCTTGGGATACAAGGAGGAGTTTACTGTGGGCCGAGGAGGGGTGGGGGGGGCAGCCTTCCCGCCCGCAGCTCATCCCAGGGCCGCCGGGAAACCTATGGCAGGGCCTCGCATAGGGTGCTGGGAGCATCAGCCCACCCTGGGCGAGTCCCCCTTGCTTCCCAAGCCCAGCTCCGCGTCACACCAGTTGGAGCAAGAGTCTTCACCTTCTGTGCCTCCCCCTGGGAAAGGGGGATAGTGATGACACCCAGCTCCTACGGTTGTTGGGAGGACAGAGCGAGGCACCCGTGTGAAGTGCGTCCAGCGGTTTCTGGCGCAGAGTAGTTGCTCTGTACATGTTTGCTGTATTTATTAACGCTATTAGTGGTGGTTTTAATTTGGTTCCTCTCTTGGGAGTTCTTCCTTTCTAACGAAATCTGCCCTTTCGAAATGGTTTCGAAATCTGGAACTTTTCAACTAGAGAGGCTAGTTGGTCATTCAGGCAGCTCACTCCTTACAGGCATGCAGGAGAGAGAGGTATGGCCGAGGCCCCTCCGCACACCCATGCACCCTGTCATCCCATGGACCGACTGCCTCTTCTGTCCTGGAGAGCTAACCTCTCTCCCTCTCTGCTGCCTTTCTTCCCTCAGCCCACAGACACTCTCCATGTTCTCAGGCCCCAAAGGATGGAGCAGGCCCTGGGAGACCCGCTCACCCTACCCCAGCTCTGGAAGGCTGTTTCCAAAACCACGCCAGCAGGCTCCCTCGCCTGTGCACCCCTCCACCCCCGCCCCACCGCATCCTTGCCCTCCCCCAGCACAGCACCTGAGGGAGGGTTGGCTTCGGAGCTGTCCCCGGCCTTGTGGCCCTCTCGCCTGCAGCCTGCTCCTGCCCCCACCATTATCCTGAACTTGCTCTGGCTGAAGCCACTGGGGCCTGCATTGATGCGACTCTGTTGGCCTTTTACACCATTCATCACCAGGTTCGCCGCCGCCTTCCCTTGAGTCTCTCGGCCCCCGTGACCTGCTGATTCTCTTCCCCAGTCTCCGGCTCCTCCTCCTTCCTCCATCTGCCCTACAGGGTCTCCCAGGGCTCTGTGTCAGGTGCCCTTTGTTCCCACGCACACACTTTCTGGACAGTCTCATCCATGCCCATGGCAGCATCCCCCTCAGTGCCCCGGGAACTCCTGGGCCCCATGTCCAGCCCAGACCTCCCCCTTGAGCTCAGACCCCTGTGGTTGCTGCCTCTGGCTCTCCCCGAAGCTGTCTCCCGGGCATATGAAATGCAAAGGGATCAAACTGGGACTGCTCTGTTTTCACAACCTGCTTCTTACATGGTGATCCTGATCCTGGTCATCACCACCCAAGTCAGAAACATAGGGGTCCCCTTAGAGTCCTGCTCTGGTCTTCCTTCCCCCCCACACCCTATTTCTGAATCTGTCCCCTCCTCTCTGTTCTCACTCTGCTGCCACCTTGGTTCAGGTCCTCACTCTTTTTTCAGGGCTACCTGGTTAGGGGCCAAATGAGATCTTGTTCCCCTGAACCCTTGGGCAGCCAAGTAGGGCCTGGGGTGAGCAGTCCTGGCTTAGATGGTTATCGTGTTCTGTGCGCGCCATCACCTGCCTTCGCCTGCCCGATGTGCCGTGTGCCTGGCTGGTTTCCCTGCCTCTCCCGACGCTGCCCTTCCTCCACACTGCACCCAAGTGACCTTCTGAAACAGATCTGATCATGTTCCCCCACGGACATGGGGGCTGCCCATGACCTGCATGGAGGCCTGCAAAGGTGCCATACCCCTCTCGGGTTTTAGAAAATCCAGCCACAACCAAACTTCTCTTTTTTCCTAGACCATGTCGTGATGTGTTCTTTTCTCTGATCTGTCAGAGAACCTCTTCAAGCATCCACTCATTCATTCTGAATACTTTCACGTACATGTGTACCCACCCACCATGCCAGGCTCTGTGTCTACAGTAGGGAGGAAGGGGCATGGTCCCGCTGCTCTGGGCTACTCCTACGGAGCATCAGCTGAGCAAATCATGACACCCACCTGCTGGACTGTACGGACAGAGAAGCCACTATGGGGAGGTGACATTTAACCACAGACAAAGGCTGAGCAGGAGTTCACCAGGTGGGGCCAGGAAGGGGAAGCAGCAGATGCAAAGAACCAGATGTAGAAAGGCACTAGGCAGGAGTCACTTTGGGCCAGTGTGGCTGGGTGCTTGATAAGAAAGAGAGGAGGGCTTAGGATGAGGCTGGAGACTTAGGACGAGCCTTTGAGGCTGACCTGGGCGTTTGGCGTGTATGCTGAGTGCAGTGGGAGGCCAGGGTTGGGTGTGAAAGCCCAGACGGACTGATCAGATTTACAGTGTTGACAGTTCATGCAGCTGTCTGTGGAGGAGACAGGACTGCAGGAGGTGAGAGAGGGCGTGGTGGCGACTCTCGAGGTCTCACGAGGGAGGCCCTTGGTATTTGAGGCTGGCCTGCGTGCAGTTGGAACTTGACACCTCTGACACGGCAAGGAGTATGAGACCGCTCCCGGACGTCACTTAGCACACCACCTTGCCATTTCCGGATTTCAATTCTAACACGTGCTGCTTTTTCTCACGTTAAAAAAAAATATTCACTGTCTGCAGTCAGGATGCTTCTATAATCAATGATGTGCCCTGGTCAAACACTTCCTTTCTTAGGAATATATAAAGAATGGGGGATTTTATACTCGGTGGCATCAGAGGTTCAATTAAATGCGGTAGGAGTTTCCCTGGGTCTCTGTCTGCTTCCTCTGAGCCCCCTCTTGGCAGGGACCACGTGGTTATCTTCGTAGCCCCCAAATCCAGTCCCAGAACCACTGCCAAGGTGAATATTCACTAACTAGTCACTGAAGTTCAGCCACTCCCCAAGAGCTGCTCAGCTTCTGGGAGATGGACTCATGCTTCTTATCTACACAGTGGATGCTTTTGTTGTGAATTGAAAATGAAGATTTACCTGGTCTGGGGAAGAGATCCAGGCATCTCTACAGGGTATTGCTTCCTGATGGACCAGTCGGATCACATAGGTGAGGTTGAGTATAGGAAACAGGTTAGAGTGTCTTCGGGGCTATTTCCATCAGGCAGAGACCAGGGGCCAGACTTCCAGGCTGAGAGGACTTGTCCTTGGAAGAAATTGGATAAACACCAAAATATTTTGAATCTTCATCTCCATTTCGTCCCTAACACTAAACAACATCGTTTCCTTTTTTTAATTTTAATTCCAGTACAGTTAACATACAGTGTTATATTAGTTTCAGGTGTACTATATAGTGATTCAGCAATTCTATACATTACTCACTGCTCGTCATGATAAGTGTACTCTTAATCCCCATCACCTATTTCCCCCATCCCCTCACCACCTCCCCTCAGTTTGTTCTCTATAGTTAAAAGTCTGTTTTTTGCTTTATCTTTTTTTCTGTTTGTTTTTTTGTTTCTTAAATTATACATATGGTATTTGTCTTTCTCTGACTTATTTCATTTAGCATTACATTCTCTAGCTCCATCCATGTTGTCACAAACGGCAAGATTTCATTCTTTTCTTTGGCTGAGTAGTAGTCCATTGTATCTATATATACCACTTCTTTATCTGTTCATCTATCGATGGGTATTTGGGCTGCTTTCATAATTTGGCTATTGTAAATAATGCTGCAATAAGCATGGGGGTGCATGTATCTTTTCGAGTTGGTGTTTT
Organism: Phoca vitulina; assembly: GCF_004348235.1. NCBI lineage: Eukaryota > Metazoa > Chordata > Mammalia > Carnivora > Phocidae > Phoca > Phoca vitulina. The sequence continues at coordinate 18,687,828 of NW_022589727.1, forward strand.
CATATTCTTTGGGTAAATACTCAGTAGTAGAATTACTGGATCATAGAGTAATTCTATTTTTAATTTTTTTGAGGAACCTCCATAACGTTTTCCACAGTGGCTGCACCAGTCTGCATTCCTACCAGAGAAGCACGAGGGCTCCTTTTTCTCCACATCCTTGCCAACACTTGTTGTTTCTTGTGTTGTTGATTTTAGCCTTTCTGACAAGTGTGAGGTGATATCTCATTGTGGTTTTGATTTGCATTTCCCTGATGATGAGTGACGTTGAGCATCTTTTCATGTGTCTGTATGGCCATCTATATGTCTTCTTTGAGAAATATCTGTCCATGACTTCTGCCCATTCTTAATCAGATTATTTGTTCTTTTGGGTGTTGAGTTGTATAATATTGTTGAGTTTATATATTTTGGATACTAACCTTTTATCAGATACATCATTTGTAAATATTTTCTCCCAGGCGTAGGTTGTCTTTTAGTTTCATTGATTATTTCTTTTGTAAACAATATCCTTTCTTGTCAGGCAAATTAGGAAACAGTGGCATGAATTACATACTTAGTCATTTTAAAAAACCTTCTTTCCTTTATGAGTGTAATAAACAATAGTAAGTTGTAGAATATGCAGAGGAAGAAAGTCCCAGAAATCAACTGTGATCCTACTTCGCACAGGATATTACTCTATTCTGTCAGGCTTTTTTTCAATGCACATATATAGACATTCTTACACAGATAATATAATATATCCTATTTTCCATTGATCAGTTTGTCAGGAATCTCTATTCCTGTCCTCATTCCACTCCACATGGAATATGATGTGTTGGCCAATCCCTGTTTCTAGACTTATAGGTGGTATCTAGTAGGTTGGCATTAAAATCTTCTCTGTGATAAAGATTAAAGATTGGCTGTGATCTGTTCCTGCATGATTCACTTTCCTGATCATTTCGCCTGGAGCCTCGACAGAGTGACCAGATATTACCAGGAGCACAGCTATATGACACCTCTTAGACTTTACCTGTGACTCACAGTGAGACCTCTTTTGTCCAGTATGTGTCGGTTTCACCAGACTCCACTCTGGAGAGGAAGGTTGACCTCCTCGTGACCTTGTTCCCAGGTTATAAGGGTAAACTCTATCTGGAGCTGTGGTTCATCGTCACCTCCCACGGTACTTTGTGGGTGCATGCGCAAACACACGCACACGTAATTTGACTCTAAGGTAACGTGTGGCTTGTGGAATTAGTCTCGCTACCTTGCAGATAGACTTGTCACAGTTGAACATTAGAATGCTGCTCTTCATTCTTTTGTTTGTTTGTTCAGCATTTCTTAAGGCTACACTGTGTATCAAACATCTGGCTAGGCCTGCAGCCCTGGAGCTAAACTGGACACGCTGATCACCCTCCCAGAGCTCAGCTGAATGGAGGAGCCAACACATAAACTCCGGGATGCCCACAGAGTGTTATATGGGCTGGAACAGGGGTGTGGGTGGACCGGGGGTGACCACTGGTAAGTCTGCTTGGAAGGGCCAAGGGCAAGATTTGAACCCAGTCCTGCGGATAATAGGAATTTTCAAAGTGCAGGGAGAAAGGGCGCTCCGGGCAGGCAGAGGAAGCAGCAGATGAAGGTAGTCATCTGAAAGGGCTGGCGGGGTGTCCTGCAGGGCTGGTGGGGTGTCCTGCAGGGCTGGCGGGCTGGTTGCGGCAGAATAGCACCATAAAAGGTCCGGCTCCAGAGCTAGATCGCCTGAGCCCAGACCCTGGGAGCCGGGGCAACTTAGCTAATGTCTCCGTGCCTTGGTTTCCACATCTGTAGCGTATAACCTGAGACTTAATTAACCCATAATGAAATAAGTCAATACATGTAGAGGGGTTAGAACAACACCGGCACAGAGTAAGTGGTCCTCCGAGTAAGTTAGCTGACCCCCTGTAATGTTAACTATTTATTGTTATTTTTGGAGATATGACTTTTGAGAAGTTATACTGACCCACTCAGAACACTGAGATATCACTAGGACTTATGCCTGGGTGACTTTCGGACTGAGGAGCCTCAAAAGGTGAACGTCTGACATTAACTCCTGAGTTGTTTTTGGAGCCCTGGGAAGCAGAGCTCACTAATGCATTTATTGCTTGTTCTAATCCCCATATCTCAGGTTCTGACTCCTCTAGCCAGAGGCATTTAAAATAAAAAGCAGCCTCTCCTCTGTGGAATGGGTGAACTGTTTCGAGCACTGTGTGGATTTGCTGCCCTGTGACGGGAGCCCCCAGACAGTTGCTGGATGCACCTGTTACTACTCATGGAACAGCTGGGACATACTCTTTATCTCTGCCCTGTCTGTTCCTATTTTTCCGCCAAACTGTTGAGATGTTGATTACCCTGAGCCCAGAATCTTTCAGTGACACATTTTCCCATGATGGGGGCACTTCTCCAGGTGCCCTGAGCCAGGTCACCTTTTGGGGTCATCCTTTCTGTACTGAAGGGATTTGTCCCCACCAGGTGGCAGTGGAGTCAAGGTTGGTGTGGCCAGCTGAGGCAGGTTCCACGGAGATGAGAGGAAAGGCTCTAGAAAACCACTACTTTGCCTGCAAACAGGATCTATTTATTAAAACAATGCAAACTGGATTATTTAGTAATGCATGAAAATTGAAGATAGTCTTCATAACAAACCATGTTACCTTGTCAGTCTTCACATTTTTAAAAAAATTGAGATATGATTGACATATATTCATTTCAGGTGTCCAACATAATGGCTTGATATTTATATATCTTGCAAATGATCACCATAAGTCTAGCTAGCATCCATCACCATATGTAGTTATACAGATTTTTTTCTTGTGATGAGTACTTTCAAGATCTACTCTCTTAGCAACTTTTAAATCTACAGTATGGTATTAGTAACTCTAGTCACCATGCTATGCTGAACATGACATCCCCAAGACTTACTTTTATAACTGGAAGTTTGTACCTTTTGAGTGCTTCATTTTTAAACAATATATTCATACTTCACTTTCAAGAACTAGAGTCAAAAAGCTGTAGTTTGTCCCCAACTAGCAAAGTAATCCTTTTGAAATGTCCAGAATTAATCTGTTATTTCCTCTATCAAATATAGAAACTTCTGTGCTTCTTCCTGCTAGAACTTTATACCTGAGTGCAAAGGACTAACTCCCTTAAAATGACCAATAAAAACAATGGGCCGCCTGAGCGGCTCAGTTGATTGAGCATCCAACTCTTGGTTTTGGCTCAGGTCATGATCTCAGAGTTGTGAGGTGGAGGCCCCTCTGGGCTAGGCACAGAGTCGGCTTGAGATTCTCTCTCTCCCTCTCCCTCTGCCACCCCACCCCCCAGCTCCTGCTCTCACTCTCTAAATAAATTAATAAATAAAATCTTTAAAATAAAAAAAATGACTAATAAAAAGGAGAGGATAAAGGTAGGACCTGCATTAGAATTTCTTCATTTCAGGGAGTTTAGATTTCAGCCAAGTTTAGGTTTCCCCAGTCTGCCCTTTCTCTCTCTCTAGGGGTGGAGTCAACTGTCCCTTCTCCTTTTTCCTGTTTCTTCATTTATACATCATCCCAGAGAACTTACAGCCCTGCTCAGAGTCAGAGCTGGATCAGTGAAAGGCAAACATAAGGAAGCAGACTGGAATAGAAGTTGAATGAGAGCTTGATTTCTCTTCTTCCACAGGTCTCATCAATTCTTCTCTCTCTCCCTTTCTTGGCGTGTAAGATATTTGAAGGCTTGGCCCTGGCATCATTTTGGGGTTTTGTGGGTAAACCAAGTTCCAGGGGTGAGGGTAGTAAAACCGCACACCCAGAGTGCTTTGCCCAAGTGACTCAGCTTTGGACCTCTGAGTCATCCTTCGTGTGGTCCAAGCAGAAAAGGCCTCCAGAAATACCGAGGTGCAGCCAGCTCTTAAGCCCCCAATAAGCTTATTCAACCTTTATTTGCCTCTTGATCTAAATATTTTCTTTTAAGGGGAAAAAGAGGACTTACAAAGACTAACCATAAAAAAAAAAAAAAAAAGACTAACCATAAGTCTTTTTTATTTTCATACAGAAAACTCCTCCTGCAAAGACCTGTAGGTAAGTTTAGGGGCGCCTGGGTGGCTCAGTCATTAAACGTCTGCCTTCGACTCAGGTCATGATCCCGGGGTCCTGGGATCGAGCCCCACATCGGGCTCCCTGCTCAGCGGGAAGCCTGCTTCTCCCTCTCCCACTCACCCTGCTTGTGTTCCCTCTCTTGTGTTCTCTCTGTCAAATAAATAAAATAAAATCTTAAAAAAAAAAACCAGCAACCCACAGCCCTCTAAAATAGAAGATTTAACCTGATTTTAAATGATGATAAGCTGTTGGAGATTCCTATTTGAGAGTTGACAGAATTTATTATAAACAGTTATATACCCCTATTTTGTGTCTTTTTCTAAATTTTACTATCTCTTTCGCTCTCATTTTTTTTTTCCCCTGAAATATTCTGTTCCTAAGGGGAAAATAACCCGTGCTAGATTTCAGTCACTGAAGCCCAAAACTTCACTAAGAGTTGTGCAATACTGATGGGAGAAAGAAAATGGAAAACACGGAAAAGGACTTAAAATGTTTAAAATCGTGTTTGCAGTTGATTGGGTTTTTTTGATTCCCATGGTGGAACAAACACTGGCTGCAAGATGAGGCATCTGAGTCATGGTCTTGGGCCACAGCAAGGTGATGAAGGGCAGGCTTCCTAGCCCTTCCTGCCTCGTTCCCTCGGCTGAAACACGAGCCGGGCTGGACTCTTGGGCCGATCCCTGGGCCCCCCTGTGTGCTAACCTGTAACCCTGTTCTCTGGCTGCTTCTGGCCTCCTCAGCCATAGCTCTGAAGCTCAGTCCTGATGATAGAAAACCAACAGAAATGCTTTGACGCACGGATTTAGGACTTTTTGTTTCAAATATTTCTGGGCTTTCATCCAATCTCTTTTTTTGCCTTGATTACAGGCTGCTACTTGGAAAAAAAAAACAAAACACAACACTGTTAGAACTCATCCTCTTGTTTAAAAGATTAGCAGGTATTAAAGAGAGGCATTAAAACTCACTAATACCTGATATAATCAGGTATTGCTCAAGGCCAAGTTTGGTGGGAAACCAAGCGCTGTCTCCCACCTGGCTGTCCCCCAACTCCTCTCAGCCCCGAGGGGCTCTTTGTTTGAGAGGACCAGTAACATTCATTGCCTGTGGATGGGGAAGCGTCCTATATCCTAGAAAGCCTTCTACTGTAGGTAGACCAAACCTATTAGGGTTCTCCTCTCCTCCCACCTAAAACCTGCCTGAGCCTGTGCAGTCCCAGAAACCCTTCCACGCGCCTACCTCCACTCACCCCACCCTTTGCCTCTGAGTCCCTTGACAATCTGGTGCCTTGGAGTCTTCTTGAGGCCGTTTGTGTATGTGCCTTCAAAGTTGGTGAGGCTGTAGAAGGAGGGCGGGCTGGAGCGGAGGACCTTCCTGTGCCCCAGGATGACCCGTGTCGTGCTGACCATCCCAGGGCTGTGGGGTCCCAGCTCTGAGGATTCCCCCATACTGGTTCCACTGGCCACGCTAGGTGGGTTATGCATATTTGGCAGGAATGCCACGTGAGTGATGTGCCCTTCTTAGTACATCGTATCAGGAGGCATAGGACATACACCTGTCCCCTCATTGGAGATGTTAAGCTTGATCATTTGGTGAAGGTGAAGCGCAGAAGATTTTAACATGCTTTCCATGGTGTTTTCTTTTTCCTAAGTGGTAGAACTGCAGTCTGATTACCCAGTTTTCCACTAGTGTATTTTTGGGGATCTGCAGTTTAAAAAATTTCTTATAACCTGTTTCACGGGCATCCTGTTTTTCTCGAGTGAGCCAGCCATGGTTTTGCAAATGTCCTGCAAGTGCCCATATCTGGGAACAAGGCCAGCCGAGCCCCAGGGAGGGAACTGTCTCGTCCCCGGTGGAGCACCCAGTTGAAAACTGCATAGGTAGTGGGGTTCTTGAGGAGGAACAGGGGCATGGGGCAGGGTCTTGCAGGGTCTTGGCCCCATGCTCGCTCCACTTGATGTGTTTCAACCCCCACACTCTCCGGGCAACCCTTTGATGTTGAAAAGTGAAGCTGCCTGTTTTATCTCTTTGCACAGTGCCCTCTTCCTCCTGGCTGCTGCAGGATGCCTTCCCTTCAACGACCCCCAGGTAAGTTCAAGGGCACTCATTTTGCCTTCCAAGTGTCTTTTACTCTCCGAAGCCTGCGTGTATGAGCAGAACTTCCTAGTCCTTCCTTCAGGAATCAGAAGAACCCTAGCCTGTGCAAAGGCATTTAAAAGCTTCCAGGCGGGGCGCCTGGGTCGCTCAGTTGTTAAGCGTCTGCCTTCAGTTCAGGTCACGATCCCAGGGTCCTGGGATTGAGCCCCACATCGGGCTCCCTGCTCCACGGGAGGCTGCTTCTCCCTCTCCCACTCCCCCTGCTTGTGTTCCCTCTCTCGCTGTGTCTCTCTTTGTCAAATAAATAAAATCTAAAAAAAAAAAAAAAAAGCTTCCAGGCTGGGTGCCTCGTGGCCGGGTCAGCACGTCTTCTGCAGGCTTCGCCTTCTCCCCAGGGCTGCAGCAGCCTGGGCGGGCTCTGGCCTCTGGGCACCGTGGTGGCTGCCGTTGGCCCTCTGTATGCGCTTAGAGGACCCACGAGCCCCAGCCCGAGTTGCTCTAGCCTCGTGCATTGAGGCGACGTAGATTTTCCCTCTCATCCCGAGGGCCTCATCTGCAGAGTGATTTTCACTTGGTTATCCTGAGTTTTTCCTTATTAGGCCCCGAGGACCCACCCCCTTACCCCCCCAGTAGCCGTCTCGTTGTGGGTCTGTTTTCTCTCTCTTCTCCCCTAGCAGTTATTAAATCCCCATCAAGTGCCAGGCACCGAGCCAGGCTCTGGGGACACAAAGAAGAATTGTCCTCATCCAGGCAGAAGTCAGAGTCTAGGCAGAGCAAAGGAGAGGAGGACAGATGAGAAACAGATAATTATAACATGGGGAGGCTGGGGCTCTGTCGTGGGGAGATAGGGGACGCCATGTGGCACCTATGAAGACTCGGGGACCGGGGAAATAGGAAGAGCTAACAATTATAGGGAGCTAGCTATGTGCCAGGCTCTGGGCCAGTGCTTCATGTGCCTTATTTTATGTAAAATCTCACAGTTTCACAAGGAGAGGGACTCTTATTGTCTCCATTGCATAGCTAAAGAATAACGAGGCCCCAAAGGTCACCAGCTAATGAATAAGTGGGGGTTTCAGAATTTACACCAGATCTTTCTGATGCTAGAGCCAGACTCTGCTCTCTGGACCTAAATCTTGGAGGGAGAGGACCAGATGGCCAGGAGAAGAAAGCAGGTGTGGGCACAGTCGTGGAGGTGTCCTGCCTTTCTGGGATTCAGCTTTAGTGAGCACTTACTCACTTTTGCCCCTGTGCAAATTCCTGCCCTCTTGGAATTTACAGGCTAGTGAATGGTGGAGAAAGAGACAGGTGATACATGAAATAGAGTGTGGCAGATGACATAAACTTCCACGGAGAAAAATAAGGAAGGGAAGAAGAGAGGGAGTGCCCCTCGGCCGAGTTGGTGGGGGGAAGCATCCAGGCTTGGGGAAGTGCAAGTTCTTTCTCTGGTGGGGGTGTTGTAGATGGGACTGATGGGCTTGACAGGGGCTTGTCCTAGAGATCGTTGGGTGTCATGAGTTTGGATTTTATCGTGAAAGTCACTGGGGGACTGTTGAATGATTTTAAGCAATAGGTGACACCATCCAATTAGTCTTTTAGAGACACAGTGTGAGGGTAGTGTGGAGAACAGGAAAAGGGGTGCTGGAGGCAGAGAGCCCTATTAGGAAGATGTCATAGGCATCAGGGTGAGAAATGAGGATAGACTGGCCAAAGGTCCCAGAGTCCTGTTGTGGCCCTTGGTTGGCACCGTGCATCGACATTTAGGGTTTCTGATTGCCATGCTGGATCCCATTTGTCTCTACTTATAGCCGTTTTATTATTATTTTTTTCAAATCCTGTGTTACAGTTTGATCCTGGTGGATATTTCTGGGCTGTAATTCACTTACTCTGCGTAGGTAAGTTTTAAAAGAATGCTTACTTAATAATTGAAGCTTATTATTTAGACCTCATTATATATCCACTTTTCAGTGACCCTGAACAATAGGAAGATTACAGCCAAGGTGTCAAGGTTAAACTTAAATGGGCGTTTTCTGATCTGATTTTCCTGTTTTGGAGTTTTCCTCAAATGTTCCCATTTCTGATACAGTCTCCTCTTTTTCTTGACAAACATTAGTTAACTCACCACGGCTCTGGCCCTGCTTGCTTAAGTCTACTTGAGAAACGCTGGTGGATCTTCTCTAAAAATGGTGAGAAGAGATCCAGACGTTTGTGTTTAACAAAACAGTGTCCTTCAGCAGCATACCCAAAGAAATGGACGCAGCGGAAATAAAAGGGCCATCTGACTTCATTTCCAATCATTCGTTCAGTGTTTTCCCGTCTGTAGTCTTAGGGGGAGAGCAGGGCCCTGACTTGGTTACGCACGGTTCAGAAATGCAGCGTGTTCCTTTCTCCCGCACGCTGCAAAGGAAGCCGAAAGCTTCCTGTGCGTTGTATCCTTCTGCTGATCACGAGCCCTCCCGGCCCAGCACTCTCTGTACTGACCGGTCATCGCAGGGGATTCCTGCCCTTGCATCCTGGACTCCCTCCAGAGTGTCGTTGTCGCTCCCTGTCGGCCGGGGGTGCCCCTCGTGGGAGGAGCGGTGCTTGCCTGTGCTGATTCACGCGGAACGTCCTGTGCCAGTAACATACGCGGCTTCGTTTTCAGGGGCTTATAAGATATTACAGAAGGCCCGGAAACCCAACGTGCTAAGGTAAACTTTTCAAGTGGGGTGGGTTGTTGTTTGGTTCAAGCCAAGGGGTGAGACCCACGGTGTCGTGAGTGCGCCTGGGGCCCCCAGAGCCTTCTCTCCTGCTGTTGGGCCCTTGCAGGCAGGATCCACCAGCACCCGATCCTACCCGCCGTCAGCAGTGGGCGAAGGAGCCTCTGCCCTCTTCCTTCGGGGACAGCTTTTTAGAGAACATTTTTATAAAAATGTGACCCGAGGCTTTGGGGCCCCAGTTTATTTCTTGCAGCTCAGAGGCCAACTCTTTTTTCTTGTTTCCTCAGCTCCTTCCTAACTTGACTTTGTTTAGACCCAGAAGTTCCCAGTCACGAGCTCTGTGCTGGGGTAAAATGAGGCCCCTGTTGTGCAGTCAAGGGACCAGCCTTAGCAAATGTCAGTGAAAGAGACAGGAGTCCCGGCATGGGTTGGCCTGCAGCTGGGAGGTCAGAGGCCCTGGACTGGTCCCCTGGCCTCTGGGTTTTGGGGGCCGCCAGAAGGACCCCTGGGAGAAGATTATACACTCGGAGACTGTGACTTTAGGTCCTTTAGAACACCTTTTGTTCTTTTAATGAAGTGTGTCCGCAGCTAGAAGCCAGTGGAGTTGCCAGATAAAATACAGGGTGCCCAGTTAAATTTGAATTTCAGGTAAGTAATGAATCCTTTTTTTAGTGTAACTATGGCCCATGCAATATTTGGAATATACTTGAACATGATTCTTTATCTGAGATTCAGATTTATTTGGGTGTCCTGTATTTTTATCTGTCAAATATGGTGGCCCTAGGATCCAGTCCAATGGCCTGAGAGAGTTGACTCTCCTTTCCTGGTGACAAATGTACACGCAGAGATCATCCGTCACAGGTGAAAATGTGTGTGATACTATTAACTAGGAAGTGTTTTCTTAAAAATGAGCCAGGAACAAGTTTTGAATATAAAGTACCCTTCATACCATTTATTGACAATTTTTAAATGTAGAAACTTAACCATAGATATAATTTATTAGAATATAATGACTCTTTTGTTGATGTAAAACACTTCTAATTATTTCACGTTTTATCTTTTTTTTTTTTTTTTCTCATTCCTTAGCGACATTGACCAGCAGTACTTAAACTATATGTTCAGGTAAAATATAACTTATATTTTCAAAGAACAACTCATATATTTCTAGAGCTAATGGATTTTTATTTCCCAATAATATTTTGATTAGAGAGTTCTGAGCCGATGTGCCTACCAGAAAGGCAAGCTAAATAATTTGTGAGACGACTAGAAGTTGAGAAAACCAAATAGTGGTTCTGTCCGTAGACCAGGCAAAAAGGACCTCTTTCTGGCTCCACACTTCAGAAGGCCATGCCTCTCCCCATGGGTTGTGGAGTCTGTAAGGCTAAGGGGACATTTCTTCCCAGGGCCCACACCCTCCCTTCTAGCCTGGGACCTAGAATTCCCTGCTCAGGTGTTCCTGAGCTCGACTTCCCAACTCATTCCTAGACCCAAGGAGTGTCCAAAGACAGACTGGTAGTGGGGGAGGACTTGCAGGAGAGTGGACCTGCAGGCTGATGTGTCCACATACAAGTGTATGAGGCTTCAGTGTGCAGGATGGAGCCTGGGGTAGAGAGAGAAGGGGGCTCACTGGGAGCCAGGAGCCAGAGGTTGGATCTGTCCATGCCGCCACATTCTGACATGAAGCTCCAGGGACTCCAAGAATTCTAAATTCTAATCTAGACTTCCAGGTTTTTTGAAGGTATATTTACTGAGGTAGGATGAAGTTTGAGACTTGATTTATAACATTTAAATATGGTATATGGACTGCCATTCATACCCTTGCCCCCAGCCAAGCAAAGAATAGGGCTCTGTCTGCTAAATAGAATAGCTGGGAGTGTTCTTGGAGTTCCGTGGTCTCTGATTGTGCACCGCGGGACCTAGCTGAGAGGGAAGAAGGGTGAGATCTGCCGCTGGGAGCCCAAGTTTGCCCTAATGCAGCAATGCTTGCAAAGATGACCGAGGCTGGGGATGTGCCACTCAGCACTTGGCCATGCTGATTTCTGCAGGAAGTTCATCTTAAAACATTCCACATGAGCTGTATTCTCCATCTGCAGATAAAGCTCATAAATATCTTAGTTTATTAAAATGCCTTTTCGAAAGGATCCACCACAGGCATGGCTGTAGGCCTCTTTTGTACTCCGCCGAAAACAATCATTAGTTCCACTCTGCCCGGACACACCAGCTGCCTTTTCAAGAGATGTTTCTGAAAATGCAGAAGGCTCTGGATGTTTAACATGTTCCCGTGACATCAGAACACTGGGGGCAGTTCTTTTTCTCCATAGAACTTAGAGTCCACTCGAGCAGGAAAGGAATAAGGGGATGGAAAAGTGAGCGTCTGTGACTCCCGACTCATCCTCCTGCCAGCCCCGCTCCCCCCGCCCCAGGCTGAGCCCGGTGCTCAAGTCTTCCTGGCTGGGCCTCTACAGACTGGCTAAAGCCATGATCCTGTTCCCGAGTCTTCTTTCAGTCCCTGTGATGAAGATGTGTGAGTCAGAGTGAGGGCCGCTGCTCGATTTCCCAAGGCCCGGGACACTGAGGGGTCCGTTGGATCAGTGCAGCAGCTGCCAGGGCCTAGAACTGGTTTGATCCCGCTTTATTTTGAGGGAAGCCGGTAGTTGAGCGGGTCTCTACTTTGGCACATACTCCTATTTTCTTGAGGGTGTATTTGCTCCCTGACCCTGACTTCCGGTGTTTCTCATATAAACAGAGGTCTAAGGCCCGAGGCAGACCGGAAAGGATGAAGGAAGGAATAAAGGAGGGGTTGGATCTGGAGCTGAAAATAAATGGAATGTCTAACAATGATACGGCCTTTACCAGCATTTTAAAAAATTTAGGTAATTTATAAGGAATGAATATTATGGGATACATGCCCAACACCATTTCTTTTTTTTTTAAAGATTTTTTTTTATTTATTTATTTGACAGAGAGAGACATAGTGAGAGCAGGAACACAAGCAGGGGGAGTGGGAGAGGGAGAAGCAGGCTTCCCGCGGAGCAGGGAGCCCGATGTGGGACTCGATCCCAGGACCCTGGGATCATGACCTGAGCCGAAGGCAGACGCTTAACGACTGAGCCACCCAGGCGCCCAACACCATTTCTTTTTAACACAAGCAGACATTATTAAATATTAAATAGAAAATTATCATCTGTTCCCTGCTGCTACTCCACCCCCCATTTTGCAGGTGAAACACACTGTGTGTGTGTGTGTGTCAAAGGGAAATAGACATGCGATCTGTCTGGGGTATGATTTTGTTGGACTTCAGCCTGTGGAGAACATATTTTTCTCCTATTTCCCCATTATATTTCCTATATAGGAAATAGAGGAAGGTTTTCTGTTTTGTTCATTGCCATATCCCCAAATTAGAACAGTATCCGGCACTGACCAGACATTCAATAAACAGCTGTTGAATGCATTTTAAAAGTCTGCTGTCGATCTGTTATCATATGCCTTTTATAGGAGTATAAGTTCTTCTATAGAGTTTACATATCACATATAGTCTTAGAAATATAGGGGACTTCAAGGTATACTTCTCTTCTGCCCCCCACAAATAGGTATACCTCTTTATACTGCCCACCACAGATACTCCTAGAGGCGATTAATTACAATTTCAAACACACTCGCGCCTGCTGTATGTCTGGCCCTGCTAGACACTTGGGATCCAGAAGGAATAAAATATGGTTCTTGCCCAGTAGGAGGTCACAGCATAGGCATTAGGAGTGGTATGCCGCTGTATTTGTAAAACTCAAACAGGGATTAGAGGATCAACTCTTCCATTTAATTATTTCTTCTTATTTTTATCCCCTAATATTTTATTTCGGGGACACCCTTTGGGATGATGCCAATGATGGGATTTGGGGTACCATGGCAAGCTCTGGGAGATATTTTGGGATGGAAAGAGGCCTCTTCTATCCTGCCATAGGAGTTATAACCAAAAGGGGATCCAGTGAGATAACATAATGGAGTATTGTACAGGGTCTTTGTTTGCCAAAGAAAGAAGAGATGGCAAGCAAAGGACAGAACGTCTCCAGGTTTGTTTGTAGTGTGCGTATTTTTTGTAGCTACCTGTAAGGCCTGTCTTACAAACCTACGACTTCTGAATGACCCAACACGTGGCTCTTCTTCATTGCCTCTCTCCTGACCCTCCTCACCTCCTGCCTCTTTGCATGACACCGCTCCTCTGAGCCATCGGAGAACCAGTACTCGAGGGGCAGAGCAAAGGAAGAGATTGAGAAAAACAGAAATGGTGCAAGGAGTTAACCCCAGAGCAGGGAGGGGTCAGGGCTGTCAAGCTAACAGTGGCTTCCCTGTTCAAACTGTCCCCCACACCGCCTATAATGTCACCGACTAGAGACTTTGGTGGTTCTCCATCCCGGTGCCCTTTAGAGCACCCGGGGGCTGTAACAAAGGAAAACAACTGAAGCCTCGATCTTGCCCTTAGAGATTCTAGCCAGGGTGTTGGCCATTCTGGTGTCCAGCCAGCATTAAGAACCAGAGTAGGCTGTCTAGCATTAAAAATAAAAAAATCCCTTCCTCTCCTTGGATAAAAAGTTGTATTCCTAACCTCTAACCAGATAGCTGCCTGCATGGCGTGGAGTCGTGATGGAAGAGGTGTAGAAGGTGGGCCAGGGCAGTGTGAAGGCGTGGTGGGCGGGTACTGGGAGATGGCAGAAGCTTCCGGAGAGCACGATGGGAGAATACCAAGGACCAATATGGCCAGCATCAGAGGAGCACTCCTCTTCCTCTTCATCCTTTTCGGCTTCTATTGCAAATCAGTCCAGGTAGTTTCCAGGCACGTGGTGGATGGGATGGATCATTTTGTGGGCTGTCTTCTTGGAAATTTAGCTTACCTTCTACAGAGTTAATTTTATGGCAGACAGATTTAGCTCACACTCAACAGCTAGCTTTTCAGTTGCAGCTGATCTGTAATTCCCAGTTGGCTTTGTTTAGCTTACACATACTCTTGGCCGATTAGGTGTGGTGATAATGGCCACAGAGCTGGCCTGGGAGTGGGGCATGGGTCCTTGGCCCATCATGGGATTCGGTCAACCCTCTTGCCAAAACCTGAGGCATCTCAGGAGATCTTACCCTCTCACTGATGAGTGAGACCATTTGGTGCAGCTAATCTGCTCTTAGGCAAATTTCACTGTTTCTGAGCAGAATGGACAGAAATGTATGTTGCTGTTTTCTCAGTGCTGGGAAGGCTTCCTCACTGCTCTGCTGTTTCATTTTCAGTGTGGTGCTCCTGGCACTTGCGTCTCATCCCACAGGTAAGTCATTTTGCTTTTTTTATGTTTCCCATTCAGCCCAGTGCTCTGACCCAGTTGCATCTCTGAGGGACATTTTGTAAGAGAGTGTGATTTGCCTTCCAGGATGGAGGCGCCGGGGTTAGGCATTGCCCATGTACTTGAAACTGGTCTCAATGACCCATTGTGGATTTATCGCCCATGTATTCTTACCCCTTCTTAGATTTTGTCGTCTGTGTTTTCATCTGGTGCAGCCTCAGCTGTCCAGACAGGCTTGTTATCTGCTGGATAAACTAGTGCTCGCCTTCTCCTCTCCTAAAGTTCCTTCTTCAAACATCCAGAATTGCTTCAATCCTAGTGTGAAAGGATTTGGTGAAAAAGTTCAGATTCCCCCTACTGCTGACTGACATCCTTGCACACATTTTTATCATATGTGATCATGCAATATTCATAATTGCAGATTAAGGAAGTAGAGTTTTAAAGCTTACCTTTGCCCTGTTGGCTGCCTTGGTTACTCTAGAGTTGTTTTTCGGATTCAGGAATTGCCCACGATACTCTGTTCCATTGTGTTTTTTTTGCTCTGAAAGGTTTTGAAGTTGATGCCAAATATAACAAAATAGTATCTGCATGCGGTATGGCTGGAAATACACATTTTATTGGTCAGGCTCCTTCAACTCATGTTTGTTGGCCATTTGCTGGGCATAAGGCATTTCCCAAGCCCTCGGAGTCTCAGTTAAAATGAGAAAGGTGAACTGAGTTATTTCTAAAGCCCTTTCTAGCTCCTGTTGTGCCCAAAACAATGACCGCTTTCTGTTGGTGCCTTTAGCTGCTTCGGATTATTTGAACTAGTCTCCTGAGGAAACTGTCGATAGTGACGGAGTGTTTCTGGATTGTGCATGACCCATCCGACCCCGTGTCTCATGAGGATAATTTGAATTACTTTTTTCTCAGAGCATTATTCTACGCTTGCCCACACTGATGCACATCTGCTATTTTCTGCCCATTCCCACAGCCCGGGGTTATCTTCCGACTGTAAGGTTTGCTGCTGAGTGTCCTCTGCACTCTCGTGTTGAAAACCTATCCTTTGTAAAATAAAAATCATATGAAGCCCATGGTGTGAACCCTACCTGTTTCTGCTCACCCGTGCCGCTGCTTGTCTGCCTTTGAGTGTGCCTCTTGTCATTTTTTTCATGCAGTCAGGTGGTTGCCACCCAAGAGATATTCACGAGCCCCCGAAGCACCCTCCCCCTTGCAACTGTGTTTTGTTCAAAGCCTTTGGAAAGGCTTTGATTTGCATGCTCCTTTGCTCCCTGACTGATTAGTGGTGGATTTGGGTGACTAATTCTTACCTAAATAAACCACTCTGCCTTTCAACTAAGAGGTGATGCTTGTTCGTTTGTTACTCATGATTCTCAGAGCTGGAAGGAATCTTAGTGATTATCCAAGTTGCCACCACCTTTTACAAATGAGGAAATTGAAGCCCATAGCAGTTAAGGGATGTGGCCAAGATGGTGTAGGGGAGGTGCGTAGCAGAGACACCAGAGTTTAGGTCCTGACCCTTCTCCCAGGTTTTTCTTTTTAAATGCTTCTTTTTTAGGGATCCTACAGTTTATTATAAAGTCTTCTGAGTGAGTGAATACTTTTATACGATTTTATTAAATTTCTCTTTGGAGCTTCTCTTGGTTTTTGTTTTTACTTTGTTTTGTTTTTGAGAGAGAGAACATGCGTGCATGCACGCATGCAAGGGGGAAGGGGAGGGGCAGAGGGGGAGAGAGAGAGAGAGAATCTTAAGCAGGCTCCATGCTCAGCTCAGAGTGCGATGCGGGGCTTGAGCTCACAATCCTGAGATCATGACCTGAGCCGAGATCAAGAATCAGATGCTTAACTGACTGAGCCATCCAGGCTCCCCTGGAGCTTCTCTTGGTTTGAGGGGCATTTTTCTACCAGTTTCTGAGCACAGGGATGCTGGTAATAGTTTATATAGTTTGGCCAGCATTCCCACATTTCACCCTGACTTATTGCTAAACTTTAAGGCCAATGCAAGAATATCTTGGGCACTTACTTACTCTCTGGGCACACAAAGTGGTCAACAGTCTATGGTTATAGAATGGCCTGGGCAGAAGAGTAATTTAAGATAGGCCCCAGATTCTTTTTGAGGTGATGAAATGTTCTGGAAATTGGTAATGGTGATGGTTGTACAACTCTTAATATGCTAAAAACCACTGAATTTTTAAAAATGTGTAGGGGGTAGGGGGCATCTGGGTGGCTCAGTCGGTTAGGCATCTGCCTCCTGATTTTGGCTCAGGTCATGATCTCAGGGTGGTGAGATCGAGCCTCACATTGGGCTCTGTGCTGAGCATGGAGCCTGCTTAAGATTCTCTTTCCCTCTCTCTCTACCCTTACCCCCACTCTCTCTCTCTCTCAAAAAAATGTATAGGGGATAAAAAAAAAATCATTCTTATTTGAGAACTTGTTTGGAACTCAGTTATACCAGAAAGAGATATTTACAAAGATTAATTTTCCTTCAGGGGCACCTGGGTGGCTCAGTTGGTTAAGCGACTGCCTTCGGCTCAGGTCATGATCCTGGAGTCCCGGGATCGAGTCCCACATCGGGCTCCCTGCTCAGCGGGGGGTCTACTTCTCCCTCTGACCCTCTTCCCTCTCGTGCTCTCTGTCTCTCATTCTCTCTCTCTCAAATAAATAAATAAAATCTTAAAAAAAAAAAGATTAATTTTCCTTCAGATTATATTAAAAAAAAAAAAAGAATGGACATCAGATGCTTAGTCCCATTCCTTCTGCAGGCTTTGATTGCTTGGTATGGTGAACGATTGATATGTCTGTGGTGGGCAGCTCAGGGAGTTGTAAAGCCTGCGGGGTTCATCAGAGAGGGACTGGGTACACTTCCACGGAAGGACTCCTGGATGCAGGTTTGGTGTGTTGCAGTTTTCAGGTAGCTGAGATGATTGTCTTTGAAGAAGCCAGGTAAACAAAGACGGGCTCCTGAGAAGGATTTTGCTGGCCTGTGAGACGGGCTGTGACTCTGGTGGCAATAGCTGAGGTAGCCTTGGCCTCCCTTGTCGTAGGTGGCTGAGGCTCCCAGCTCCCCAAAGCTGTAGGGTTCAGGAGCCCTTCAGGCCTCAGTAGCCATCATAGTAGACTCCAGCAAAGGCCCTGGTGAAGGTGGGTGTGGGGCTGTGTACAAACTGGTGGCAACCTTCCAGAAGAAGCCGAAGATTTTCATCTATACCAGCACCAAGTCCAGCTTCTAACCCACGAGCATCCCAGGGAAACACTGTAAAATCACACCTACTTCTGTGTGTATGAAGGTGTTCTGCATGTGGTCACTGTGATCCTGTTTGTCGCTTTCTTAGAACTTTTACAAATTGTGTGCCAAGGGGCCTTAAAGACGTATATGGGTGTTTTTCTTTTCACCTCTGCTCGGTGAAGTGCCATTGACTTGAAACCTTACTTGTCAATAGGCTGGTCCTTAAGGGCCTGTTTGGGTCAGGAATGTTGAGTAGCAAAACAATCCTGACTAGAATAGGGAAGCTGCTTGTGAAATCCACATGAAAAGAGACTGTCTAGATTTTGATCAACTTTAACTTTTAGAAACTCTCAGGGCTGCCACATTACAGTCGTGATCTAGCTAAACTGTGCTCTACTTCGAAGTTGTGCAACTGTAAGCACTGGCTGAGCAACTGTAAGCACTGGCTTTTTGCTTCAAAGAGCACTCAGGAACAGTAAAGATGAGATTCCTGAGATGATGGAAGCTCAGAATCTACAAGAGTACTGGGGGATCAGTTTTTCTCAGCTTTATAAACCTAAGTCAATTACCCTCAACTCTTTGATGGGTCCTGATGATGTTTTCTCATAGCAGAATACAATTGATTACAAAGTTTAAGCAAATAAAACGCTGGAGGAAAATCTCTCTCCTCCAGAAGTATTTGAGGACCGCTGTGATGGGACACCTCCTTCCAATTTGTTAGCTTTCTCATTGGACCCATGGGTAGTCTAGCCTGTTTTTAAGTTAGAACAATCCTTTATTCTTTCCCACTTGCTTATTACACTTCCATCTAGAATGTCCACGGCAGGGCCTGAGTATCAGGGAGAGCATGTTCCTGATTCCCCACACCTGCACCAGTTAAGACACAGTAAGTCCTCAGGACTCATGGGTGCAGCATTTTTATGAAGGATCTGTTAATAATTGGTAGCATTTTATTTTTTTTAATTTCTTAAAGTTTTATTTAAGTAATCTCTACACCCAATGTGGGATTCAGACTCACAACCCCGAGATCAGGAGTCACATGCTCTACCCGCTGAGCCAGCCAGGTGCCCCACAATTGCTGACATTTTAAAGCAGGGCTTTATTCCTAGCAGTTTCTTTTCACCTCTTCTTTTTTTCACTTGTCTCTTAATTATTTAGTAGTACTTTAATTTTTATTTATTTATTTATTTTACATTATTTATTTATTTATTTATTATGTTATGTTAATCACCATACCTTACATCATTAGTTTTTTATGTAGTATTCCATGATTCATTGTTTGCGTATAACACCCAGTGCTCCATGCAGTACGTGCCCTCTTTAATACCCATCACCAGGCTAACACATCCCCTCACCCCCCTCCCCTCTAGAACCCTCAGTTTGTTTCTCAGAGTCCATAGTCTCTCATGGTTCATCTCCCCCTCCAATTCCCCCCCTTTCATTTTTCCCTTCCTGCTATCTTCTTCTTCTTCTTCTTTTTTTTTTTTTTAACATATAATGTATTATTTGTTTCAGAGGTACAGGTCTGTGATTCAACAGTCTTACACAATTCACAGTGCTCACCATAGCACATACCCTCCCCAATGTCTATCAGCCAGCCACCCCATCCCTCCCACCCCCCACCACTCCAGCAACCCTCAGTTTGTTTCCTGAGATTAAGAATTCCTCATATCAGTGAGGTCATATGATACATGTCTTTCTCTGATTGACTTATTTTGCTCAGCATAATACCCTCCAGTTCCATCCATGTCGTTGCAAATGGCAAGATCTCATTCCTTTTGATGGCTGCATAATATTCCATTGTATATATATACCACATCTTCTTTATCCATTCATCTGTCGATGGACATCTTGGCTCTTTCCACAGTTTGGCTATTGTGGACATTGCTGCTATAAACATCGGGGTGCACGTACCACTTTGGATGCCTACATTTGTATCTTTGGGGTAAATACCCATTAGTGCAATTTGCTGGGTCATAGGGTAGCTCTATTTTCAACTTTTTGAGGAACCTCCACACTGTTTTCCAGAGTGGCTGCACCAGCTTGCATTCCCACGAACCATGTAGGAGGGTTCCCCTTTCTCCACATCCCCGCCAATATCTGTCGTTTCCTGACTTGTTAATTTTAGCCATTTTGACTGGTGTGAGGTGGTATCTCACTGAGGTTTTGATTTGGATTTCCCTGATGCCGAGCGATGTTGAGCACTTTTTCATGTGTCTGTTGGCCATTTGGATGTCTTCTTTGGAAAAATGTCTATTTATGTCTTCTGCCCATTTCTTGATTGGATATTGTTCTTTGGGTGTTGAGTTTAATAAGTTCTTTATAGATTTTGGGTACTAGCCCTTTATCTGATATGTCATTTGCAAATATCTTCTCCCATTCTGTTGGTTGTCTTTTGGTTTTGTTGACTGTTTCTTTTGCTGTGCAAAGCTTTTTATCTTGATGAAGTCCCAATAGTTCATTTTTGCCCTTGTTTCCCTTGCCTTTGGCGATGTTTCTAGGAAAAAGTTGCTGCGGCTGAGGTCGAAGAGGTTGCTGCCTGTATTCTCCTTTTAGGGTTTTGATGGACTCCTGTCTCACATTGAGGTCTTTCACCCATTTTGAGTCTATTTTTCTGTGTGGTGTAAGGAAATGGTCCTGTTTCATTTTTCTGCATGTGGCTGTCCAATTTTCCCAACACCATTTGTTGAAGAGACTGTCTTTTTTCCATTGGACATTCTTTCCTGCTTTGTCGAAGATTAGTTGACCTTAGAGTTAAGGGTCCATTTCTGGGTTTTCTATTCTGTTCCATTGATCTATGTGTCTGTTTTTGTGCCAGTACCATACTATCTTGATGATGACAGCTTTGTAATAGAGCTTGAAGACCGGGAATGTGATGCCACCAGCTTTGCTTTTCTTTTTCAACATTCCTCTGCCTATTCGGGGTCTTTTCTGGTTCCATACAAATTTTAGGATTATTTGTTCCATTTCTTTGAAAAAAGTGGATGGTATTTTGATAGGGATTGTATTGAATGTGTAGATTGCTCTAGGTAGCATTGACATCCTCACAATATTTGTTCTTCCAATCCATGAGCATGGAACGTTTTTCCATTTCTTTGTGTCTTCCTCAGTTTCTTTCATGAGTATTTTATAGTTTTCTGAGTACAGATTCTTTCCCTCTTTGGTTAGATTTATTCCTAGGTATCTTATGGTTTGGGTGCAATTGTAAATGGGATCGACTCCTTAATTTCTCTTTCTTCTGTCTTGTTGTTGTATAGGAATGCCACTGATTTCTGTGCATTGATTTTATATCCTGCCCCTTTACTGAATTCCTGTATGAGTTCTAGCAGTTTTGGGGTGGAGTCTTTTGGGTTTTCCACATAAAGTATCATATCATCTGCAAACAGTGAGAGTTTGACTTCTTCTTTGCCAATTCGGATGCCTTTTATTTATTTTGTTGTCTGATTGCTGTGGCTAGGACTTCTAGTATTATGTTGAATAGCAGTGGTGATAGTGGACATCCCTGCCGTGTTCCTGACCTTAGAGGGAAAGCTCTCAGTTTTTCCCCATTGAGAATGATATTTGCTGTGGGTTTTTCATAGATGGCTTTTATGATATTGAGGTATGTGCCCTCTTTCCCTATACTCTGAAGAGTTTTAATCAAGAAAGGATGCTGTACTTTGTCAAATGCTTTTTCTGCATCTATTGAGAGGATCATATGGTTCTTGTTCTTTCCTTTATTAATGTATTGTATCACATTGATTGATTTGTGGATGTTGAACCAACCTTGCAGCCCAGGAATAAATCCCACTTGGTCATGGTGAATAACCTTTTAATGTACTGTTGGGATACTATTGGCTAGTATTTTGGTGAGAATTTTTGCATCCATGTTCATCAGGGATCTTGGTCTGTAATTCTCCTTTTTGATGGGGTCTTTGTCTGATTTTGGGATCAAGGTAATGCTGGCCTCATAAAACGAGTTTGGAAGTTTTCCTTCCATTTCTATTTTTTGGAGCAGTTTCAGAAGAATAGGTATTAATTCTTCTTTAAATGTTTGGTAGAATTCCCCTGGGAAGCCATCTGCCCCTGGGCTCTTGTTTGTTGGGAGATTTTTGATTACTGCTTCAGTTTCCTTCCTGGTTATGGGTCTATTCAGTTTTGGTAGTTTATACATCTCTAGGAATGCATCTATTTCTTCCAGATTATCTAATTTGCTGGCATATATTTGCTCATAATATGTTCTTATAATTGTTTGTATTTCTTTGGTGTTGGTTGTGATCTCTCCTCTTTCATTCATGATTTTATTTATTTGGGTCATTTCTCTTTCCCTTTTGATAAGTCTGGCCAGGGGTTTATCAATCTTGTTAATTCTTTCAAAGAACCAGCTCTTAGTTTCGTTGATCTGTTCTACTGTTCTTTTGGTTTCTATTTCATTGATTTCTGATCTGATCATTATTATTTCTCTTCTCCTGCTGGGTTTCGGCTTTATTTGCTGTTCTTTCTCCAGCTCCTTTAGGTGTAGGGTTAGGTTGTGTACTTGAGACCTTTCTTGTTTCTTGAGAAAGGCTTGTATTGCTATATACTTTCTTCTTAGGACTGCCTTTGCTGCATCCCAAAGATTCTGAACAGTTGTGTTTTCATTTTCATTTGTTTCCATGAATTTTTTAAATTCTTCTTTAATTTCCTGGTTGACCCATTCATTCTTTAGTAGGATGCTCTTCAGCCTCCATGGATTTGAGTTCTTTCCGACTTTCCTCTTGTGATTGAGTTCTAGTTTCAAAGCACTGTGGTCCGAAAATATGCAGGGAATGATCTCAGTCTTTTGGTACCGGTTGAGAACTGATTTGTGACCTAGGATGTGATCTCTTCTGGAGAATGTTCCATGGGCACTAGAGAAGAATGTGTATTCCGTTGCTTTGGGATGGAATGTTCTGAATATATCTGTGAAGTCCATTTGTTCCCGTGTGTCATTTAAAGTCTTTATTTCCTTGTTGATCTTTTGCTTAGATGATCTGTCCATTTCAGTGAGGGGGGTGTTAAAGTCCCCCACTATTATTGTATTGTTGTCAATGTGTTTCTTTGCTTTTGTTATTAATTGGCGTATATAATTGGCTGCGCCCAGGTTAGGGGCATAGATATTTACAATTGTTAGATCTTCTTGTTGGATAGACCCTTTAAGTAGGATATAGTATCCTTCCTCATCTCTTATTACAGTCTTTGTTTTAAAATCCAATTTGTCTGATATAAGGATTGCCACCCCAGCTTTCTTTTGGTGTAAATGGTTTTCCACCCCCTCACTTTCAATCTGGGGGTTTCTTTGGGTCTAAAATGAGTCTCTTGCAGACAGCATATTGATGGGTCTTGTTTTTTAATCCAATCTGATAGCCTGTGTCTTTTGATTGCGGCATTTAGCCCATTTACATTCAGGGTAACTATTGAAAGATATGAATTTAGTGCCATTGTATTGCCTGTAAGGTGACTGTTACTGTATTGTCTGTGTTCCTTTCTGGTCGATGTTACTTTTAGGCTCTCTCTTTGCTTAAAGGACCCCTTTCAATAGCCCTGTACTTTTAAAACATTAAAAAATTGAGGTATAGGGGCGCCTGGGTGGCTCAGTTGGTTAAGTGTCCAACTCTTTTTTTTTTTTTTTTAAAGATTTTATTTATTTGTGAGAGAGAGAGAGAGAGAGAGGGAGAGAGCACAGCAGGGGGAACGGTAGGCAGATGGAGAAGCAGGCCCCCGCTGAGCAGGGAGCCCGATGCGGGACTTGATCTCAGGACCCTGGGATCATGACCTGAGCCTAAGGCAGATGCTTAACTGACTGAGCCACCCAGGTGCCCCAAGTGTCCAACTCTTGATTTCAGCTCAGGTCATGATCTCAGGGTCGTGAGATCGAGCTCCATGTCAGGCTCCACGCTGAGCATGGAGTCAGCTTAAGATTCTCTTCCTACCTCTTGCTCTGCCCCTTCTCCCCGCCCCCCCCGCTTGCATGTGCACACTCTCTCTCAGAAAAAAATATTGAGGTATAATTTATGTATATGAAATGCACCTATCTTATGTGTACGGCTTGATCAATTTTGACAAAGGTATACACCTGTGTAGCTTACACTCCCTTGAAGATATAGACCATTTCTGTCACTATAGAAAGTTTCCTCATGCCCCTTTCTCATTATTCGCTTCTCATCCACCACCAAAGCCACCACAGATCTGATTTCTGTTACCATAGATAAATTCTGTTTATCCTGGAGCCTCGTATAAATGGAAACACACAGGAAGTGTTCCTTTGTGTCTGGCTCTTCATTCCGTGTAGTGTTCCAAGATTCATCCAGGTTGTTGTCTGTTTCACTAATTGATTCCCTTGTATTACTGAGTAGGGTGCTAGTGTATCAACATACCACCTTTTGTTTATCCGTTCACCTGCTGATGTTCACTTGCACCATTTCCAATTTTTAGCTGTTACGAATAAAGCTTCCATGAACATTCTTTTTTTAATTTCTTTTTAAAGATTTTATTTTTACGTAATCTATAACACCCAACATGGGGCTCGAACCTATAACCCCGAGATCAAGAGTCACACACTTTACCAACTGAGCCAGCCAGGTGCCTCCCCGCCACGAACATTCTTATACAAGAATTTTTTGTGAACTTAGGTTTTCATGTCTCATGGATAAATACCCTAGGAATAGAATTTCTGTGTCTTAGAATAGATGTACATTTAACTTTTAAGAAAGTGCCATTTTTCTAAAGTGTTTATACCATTTTGCATTCCTACTCAGCAATGTCTGAGAGTTCCAGTTCCTCCACATTGTCACTAACATTTGGTGTTCAGTCTTATTTTAGCTAGTCTGCATGGTCTCTTGATAGTGCTCTTGACTGAGCTGCCCTTCTCACTATTCCTGAGTGACTAGAAAGATAAGTGTTTCTGTAGAGGCAGATATGGCCCTTTGGGTCCCAGGCTTGGGAGTGCTTTGGGAGACGGTGGTAGGGATCAGGTAGATAGTTCTCTTTATCTTGAGTGCAAACCCTGCCACTTTTCCCCCTTCGAGCACTGCGTTTGCTCCTTGGTGGTTGGAATCTACCTCCCCCTCTTGTCGTTCAACCTCATGATTCACACAGAGGCTTCAAGAACCTTGGAACCGTGCTTCCCCTTGGACCATTTTAAGCACTAGTAGAGGGCGCCTGGGTGGCTCAGACGGTCAAGCGTCTGCCTTCGGCTCAGGTCATGATCCCAGGGTGCTGGGATCGAGTCCCGCATCGGGCTCCCTGCTAGGCAGGGAGCCTGCTTCTCCCTCTGCCTCTGCCTCTCTCTCTCTCTCTCTGACTTTCATGAATAAATAAATAAAAAAACATTAAAAAAAAAAAATAAGCACTAGTAGAGAAGAGAAATTCTTCCTCTGTTTTCAAGTTTGCATTTCATCTTTGTATCAGGCCCCCTCTGTCGTGTGTTCAAGAGGGAGCATTTCAAGGACCCATCGAGCAGAGAGACCCACAGGAACTGGACCCAGAAATGACCTTGTTACCTGGGGTGTGCTCATGTGTCAGACAAAGCAAGTAGCGCTGATTACTTCTTGGAACTGACCTTCCATTTTCCTGCCGGTTCCCAGGGCTAGAATCTGGTGAGAGGAAGTTTTCTTAATGTTCAGATATCAGTTAGTCTTGAATGTGGTAAGATTGGGCCACACTCTTCACCGTGGCAATTTCATGCTCTGATCTTCAGAGAAATTGGATTCACTCCCTCACTCAGAAAGTCAGCAGAAAGCGTCATGCTGTGACGAGCACCGGGTGATATCTGGAAGTGTCCAATCACCATCCACCCGAAACGAATATGACACTGTATCTTAACTAAGTGGAATTTAAGTAAAAACCGAAGAGAAAAGCGAAGGCCTGACTAGGACTGTTGCAGAAGGCTGCGTGTTGCTGCCACAAAACACGTTCACGACTGTTCGGCTACGTAATTTGTGCTGAAATTGTGCATTCCCCAATAGCTGGTGCAGGAGCGCTGTCTTTTGAGCACCTTTACCACTTTTTCAGGTTCCCGGACTGCGTTCTCAGGGGTTTGGGCCAGCCAGCCACATGCTGCCTCATCATCGGGGCCATCGGCAGCGCCGTCATTAACCTCTGCCGGGTAGAGGTTGGCGTGCACCCTCCTTATTGAAGAACTGGGGGAAGAGAGGAACCAGGCTGCCGGCATCAGAGGGGCAGCATTTGGGGCACATTTGAAATGAAGGACCAGCAGAGCCAGCTGGAAAGGGGAACGTTCTCTGCAGGGGAAGCAAGAGGAGTTAGGTGCTTTCAGGTACTGCTGCTTTAGTAGCGCTTAGCCTATGCCGGGGGTGATCCCAACGCCCTGGATATGAGATGAGTGAGGCAGAGTCCCTCCACGCAGGGACTTGGTGGTTACACAAGGAGAGACAGGCATGGCGTCAACTAAGTACTGTGTGGGAAATGTGTAGGCTTAGAAATGGCTCAAAGATAAAGAGTGAGCCGTTCTCTCTGTCAGGAATTTATAGGCTCCGTTTTCAAGGTTTCAGTGAAGGTTATCACGTAACCAGTAAATTCCCTAGGACCGTGATGTTTTTCCTTTGTCTTCCTGCCTCCCAGCCCGCCTCGGACCACCCCACGGCTCATCAGAGCCCCCCACCGCAGCCCACGCTGGGCTGGGAAGGCTGCCAGTGCCCCGCGAACCCCGTTCTGATGAGAGCCTGGGTGCAGAGAGGAGCAGCGCCCGAGGAATCTCGAGGTCCTGCACTTAGCTCATCTCCTCTCTGTCCTTCCTCCTCACCACACGGACCGCACGGCCGGTGCCCTCGCACTGAGAGGGACACTGGAAGGGGGCCAAGAACCACCGCGGCCAGAGAGAGCGAAACCCTGCATGGACTGTCACTTCACCTGCCTGCACAGGGCAGGGGGGGGGTTGCTCTGGCCGCCCTCTGGGGCTGGGGTGCCCCCTGGTTACCTCGCTGTCACTTCTGTGTGGAAAGGGCCCCCTGCAGAAATCGTGCTCTTCTTGCACTGAGCCTGATGTTGTTTGCAAAACCCCTCCACCAGCGCCGGCCCGCGTAGATGGTAGAAGTGGTCAGGGGAGTCGTGGCAGGAAGAAAGCGAGAGCTCTGAACCTCTGGTTGGGCTGCACGAAAACCAGATCCCAAGAGACCCTCTCCCTTTGTAGTTAAGAGCACGCACATATGCACAAACAAAACAAAACAATAGTCGTGATAAAAAAAAAAAACCCTCTAAGGAGATGGAATTCAGGCCTTTCCTTCCCAAGAGGTGGTTGAATTAATTGAAATCGGTTCGGTCACTGAGGAAGGGTAGCAGCCCGTTGTGTCTTGTTCTGACACTCTTGATTATAAGTGCAGCGATGAAGGAATTACCGACTGTATGTTGCACGCGCAGCTAGCACACTGAGTCCCTAACTTAGGGAGATCAGCCGTTCTTGCTCCGGTCCATCCGGATCTGGGAAACAGACTGGGGCCCGGGGTCTGGAAGGTCTGGCTCCTCCCGAGTCTCAGAAACTCCAGATTTGGGAGGATTAGGCTATCTGCTGGGGAAATGCTTAATTCCTTTTCTCTGGACATTTTTGGAAGGCTTTCTGCTTTTTTAATCTCCTGACTTCTTGTTTGTGACCAAGTTCAAATTCCAGAGAGGGAAGCGGCCAATATGTGTGATTATTTCCTCTTGCACCAAGTGGAACTAAAAGAATGAACTTACTTCACTAGAAATAAATGTGCCCTTTGGACCTTAAACCCAAATGAGTAAGCTCGGTCGGTCTGGCCCCTGTGCTGTTCGTGCAGTAATTAAACACCAAATGAAAAAAAGATGGCACGCATTCACAATCTTTTTTTAGACATAAGGCAGAAAAGAATAGAATAATGTTAAAAAAAAAACAGATTCTTTTTGTCCTACACTCCGCCTTGGGCAGGGATGGCTGCCGGGTGATGAGGAAAGATTGTAGGGTTTGGAGTGACTCGGGGGTGTACATTCCGGCTTCCCAGTTCAAGAGGTGTGCAATCCTAGACACATCCCTTAACTTCTCTGAGCACCAGTTAAATGGGGATACTGGAACACCAGAGAGTTATTACAAGGACTGAAAGATGTCGTACATAGAGCTTTTAGCGTAGGGCCCTGTGCAGGGCAGACTCTCGCTAACTGGGCATTATGGATCATCACACTATTATTTTAAGACGATGCCGCTAAGACAGAAACCCTGGGGATGGCAGAGGGAATTCAGTGCCGGGCAGCTCAGTGCTCAGATGGCTGTGCTGAAGACCCTCGCCTGTGTTTCCCGGGGCCGCTGGGGACGGGGCCTGTGGGGACCCATTGTCTCACCGTTGCTGTGCCTCTCAGGTGATCTCGTCAGCGTCCCGGACTTTCCATTCCTGTATTTCTACAGATTCCATGGCAGCTGCTGTGCCAGGTAAGCTTAACCCATAAACCCCTGGCCCTATTAATTTGTCTTCATCAAGTCCAGGGTCACTGCCTGTTGGTTATCCAGATGAGGGCAGAAGAGAGTGGTGGCCGGGCCAGGAAGCTGCTCCCTTGGCCATCCGCGGGTTGTCATCCACATCCTTAGGTGCTCAGGGCTGGCCTGGGGCCTGGGGGACCTGTGTCCTACAGAAGTTTCTTGGCCCGGGCAGAAGAGCCAAGAACGTTGCACTGTTTTTCTCTCCACAAGCCATTCCTAAACAGAACTTCATTGTATAAAATGATGCATTGGATTCAGTTCAAGGGAAGATTTGGGTCCAGAATTGCACCCGTTCAGCTTCCTCCTTGGCCCCTGCTTTGTCCCTAAAGGGCGCCCTCCCAAAAACCTTGACTGAATCCTAAGACCCTGAGAAACAGGTTTTGGAAACCAGTGACTAGGCGACATCTAGACAACAAAGTGACCTTTACTACGCGGCCTTGGGAGGTACTAAGACCAATGAGATGGGTACATATAGATGAAGTTCAGACCCACCCTCTACCCCTTCCTAGCCATGATTCCCACGTTGCTTGACTTTCTCGTGCTGAGAAATGGAAAGGCTTCTGTAGATAGTCTTGAGGTGTGTGTTCTGATAGGGTGGGAAGCCCAGTCTTGGGTGAATGCCGGCCTTGCTGCTTGCTAATGTGTTTGTTCTTTGGGCAAGTTGTCCTAGTTCTCCCAAGCTTTAGTCGAGTTTTCTCATCTGTAAAGTGAAAAGATAATACCACTCCTGGGTGATCGTGTATGCTAAATAAGGTGTGTAAGCTCTAAGCATTTCGCCTGGCCTAGTAAATGATGGCCATTACTATTATCTGCTCAGCTTGATTATAATTAACTAAAATGTCCACAGACCATGAGCAATTGCTAAGCCAGACCACTTCTTCCCGCACATAAAAGGTTGTACCTTGTGGGGCAGTGATTCTTTACAGAGTCAAAAAGCTGGTGTGTGGCTACATACTGTTTCTGATAGGGGTGTGTTAGGACAAAAAACAAATCAATATTGTACAGTTTGCTTTTGCATTTGAGCCTCAGAATTGCACTTATCATCCTCAGCTAACTCTCAGGAGGATACTGTCAGAATTCAGCTTCCCAGTTCCTGTCAGTTTGGTCAGGCCTTGTGGGCTGCCCGTTAGCTAGGCTCGGGTGGCAGGAGCGTTACTGCCCCTCTGGTGTCCATGGACTTGTTTCCCTCTGGGTCAGGTGTTTTGGCAGCACCAGCACAGTGCGGAGGGGAGTGCAGTCGTTGTTCAGTTCTTTGGAACAGAGAACACGGTTCGTAGCCCGTTGATGATGGTTTGGTGGGGCGGTAGTCTAGCTCCATTTCTGCCCCTTTTAATCTGCAAATTTCTTACAACCCAGCATGAAAAATCAGGGCTTTATACTTTAAAGATTTGGAAATCGTTGCTTGAATTGCTAGGAATCTATTACGTTCTACCCACCGCCAACCCCCGGCTGCAGTATGAAGCTTAAACTCTTTTAAGAATGTATCCATTTTCCCCACGTCATCTCATGATTCCTCCACGGCCATAGCTCAGACTAAGCGTTGTCACCTTCAGAGGCCCTGGAGGAACTCAGAAGGAGTCATGGAGGCCTGAGAGGATGGTGGTAGCCATGACCCAGACACACATTAACGGGGAACCCAGGCTCTTTTACTTCTGCGATCCTCCCATTGCTTTTAAGGTCTGCCTCCATGGTGAGGGGTAGAAGAGCTGAATGTGGAAGGAGAAAGAGAGGGACCCGTGAGTAATTTGGAAATGATTCAAAGACATACCAGTCAAGGGATGGGAAGGAGTCATGGATGCTTTCCCAAGCGTGTTGGGCACAGACTGGGAGTGGCTCTGTTCTAGCAGAGTCTGTGCTGAGGGGAAAGGGGACATGGAATTATGCCCTTCCTCTGGCTGGAGGTGGGGGAGGGGGTATCAGAGGGGAGGGGCTATGGGAGGCAGCACAGGCCCCTGCGAAGTTGTTACCTCCCTGGAGGCAGGGGTGGAGGCCACCAGCAGGAGCCCTGGAGCGCCGGCCGCCTTACTTTCCACTCCCAACCTCGCAGTGGCCGCGGGCACCTGCAGCATCACACTCTGTCTTTGTTGGGTCAACAAGGTATCTTCACTGTGGAGAACCTTTGAAAGAACCAGGACACCTGGATTCTGATTGTGCCTCCTCCTCAGTTTGCTTGTTAATAAAGTGAGATTTGGGGCTAGGGAGGCTTTCTGTTCTGAAAGTCTCTAATTTCCATAAGATAGGATGAGAACCACTATGCATATTCCTGCTTTAACAACACAGAACCTGAGGCAAGAAAAAAAGGGACAAAGGGGGATGAGTCAAGGTCATGAGGGTCAGTGGGCACAACCCAAGTCACTCAATTTCCAGCCTGCTGCTTACCCCCTGGACCTCCTTGCCTTTCGGGTGTGAATGACTGACTGTCTTCATCCATAGCCGCCCAGCCTCCCATGACTACAGATGTAAATCTGAACAAACTTTGCAGGTCATCAGGGTCCAACAGGCTGAAATATACGCAAGGGAACCCTCATCCCTGTCCTTGGTCCTGCCCCAAGAATGTGGCTATGAACTAACCTAATCTAATGAAGTGAAGGCACACATTTCTGTGAAATTTGGCCTTACAGCTGTTTAACTCAATCCAACCTGCTTCTAAGTAAACTTGTCAAACATTTATGTCATACCTACCGTGACCAAGGCACCATGTTTGGCTCCGTGGGGGAAAACACAGAGAAGCCAAGATTGGGCCCTGCCCTCTCA
Organism: Phoca vitulina; assembly: GCF_004348235.1. NCBI lineage: Eukaryota > Metazoa > Chordata > Mammalia > Carnivora > Phocidae > Phoca > Phoca vitulina. The sequence goes on from NW_022589727.1 coordinate 18,718,448, forward strand.
GAGCGCATGATCTGAGTTGGGGCCCCACAGCAGTGCCTGTAATAAAGGTGAGATGACAGGGTGGCACTTGAGACCCTGGAGGTACAAATGAGCTACAGCTCACAGGACCTGCCTCTGTGGTTTGGGGTACAACTGCAGTCATATCTCCTGCTTTTCAATTTCTCTTAAGTCACACTCAAGCCCCCGCTTGACAAGAAGTCAACTTCTATCATGGATTCTCTCTGCTACACTCTCTTCCCCAATTGCCCAGCCTCCAAATGCAAGGAGGAGTGACCATTCTGTTGGAGTGCCCTTCGCTTTGTCCTTGACCACACAGTGATGCTTTCAGAAATGGTTGCAGCATAGAGCACTACTTCCCCGTCCACCGCTATGTCAGTGCGTTGCTGCTCCAGATCTCTAGAACTCCCCATGGGGCGTGGTCTCTCAGGTCACACACGTGGGCTTAGGCGTCATTCCCAAAGCATAATATATGTGTAGCTGAGCCTGGTTTGGGGGACATCTGCTACTGGAGCCAGCCCTCCCCTTCAGATTCTTACCTTGAACCCAGGAGTCAGTCCAGACCCTCTGTCCCCATATGGTGAGTTTTGCTTTGGAAGTCTTTTTCTGGCAGTTTGTTCTGCTTGAAAAAAGTTGAAGTTCTACCTTGGCAAGCACCAAGCTCCAGAAATAATATGGGAGGGAGCAGGAGGTATTGTCCTCCACACTTTTTTCTTTCATGATTTAGCCAGAGACTTCCCAAGTTCCTATACTCCCTCCCCCATGGCCCGCTACCCAGTGGAACTCTCTTATCATAGCTCCTTAGAAAATTAGAGCTTCCTGGGTTTTTAAATCCAGAGATCCCTAGAAAACCCAGATGAGATACAGGTTCTGTAATAATTAGAAACTGACTGGTAAAATCTAAGAGAAAATAGCTATTGCTTAAAAGGAAGACAAGCCTCACTAACAAAAGAATATTTTCTCCTTCCAGTGGATTGTTAGGATTCTTCCTCATGCTCAGCACAGTGAAGCTGAAAAGTCTTATGGCCCCAGGGCAGTGTGCAGCCTGGATTTTCTTTGCTAAGGTAAGAAAGAGGGAAGGAGCGGGGAAAAATCAATCTCAGGAGCCTTCATGTCCAGTGTTTTTGGAGCATGTCAGGTCTGATCTTCATGAAATCATTTCCAGTCATCGGCCCTGAGCCTGATCCTTCAGTGATGACAATTTCTGAGGTCCTCTGCCTATTTTATCAGCATGACATAATCTTTATCACACTCCTGGAAGGGATAATCCCCTTAACTTGCCTGGAGCCTTAATTTCCCCATCTGAACAGGAGAGGTTTGGCCTCCAGAAAATCTCTAAGTCTTCTCCAGTTCCATGACACTGGATTCCTGGATATGTGGGGCAGGTCTTCTCTTCCTTCCTCGGGGCTGTGAGGGTGCCCAGAGCCCAAGTGACTTGCCCGACAGGTCTCGGTCTGTCAGGGGTGGTGGAGAAAGGAGAATAGACAAATGGCCAGGTAGGAGGACTTTGATGAAGCCTTCAGACAACAGACTATTATAAGGATGCCTGTTGCATATCTGATGATCATGGTTGAGGCATAAGATAGAGAGGTGGGAAAATAAGGAGCAGAAAAAGCAGCTGTGGGATGCTCAATCGTGACTGAAATGCTTTGGGACTAACTTTTTCTAGCGGAGCCTTTCATTTCTCTCGTGCCTGTGAAACAGTTGAGTTGCAAGGCCCTACGTGCTGCTTCTGAGAAATGAGATTTCTTCTTCTTCTTCTTCTTTTTTTTTTAAGATTTTATTTATTTATTTGTCAGAAAGAGAGAGAGAGCACCAAGCAGGGGGAGCGGCAGGCAGAGGGAGAGAGAGAAGCAGGTTCCCTGCTGGGACTCGACCCCAGGACCCTGGGATCATGACCTGAGCTGAAGGCAGATGCTTAACTGACTGAGCCACCCAGGCGTCCCAAGAAATGAGTTTCTTAATTTAACCTAATGAAATAATCATTTAAGATCGTACCTTGAGTCATCTCTGTGTTTGTTGGTTGATTTTTTTTCCCAGAAAACAAAACCAAACATTTTTCTTCGAAAACAACATTTCACAGTAATATTTTCACCTCCATAGGTCTGCTTTTTAACAGCATTATTAATTCTAATTACAGTAAAATGTAAAGAGTGGCTGAGATACTGACTTCCAGCATGATGGAATGAGGAGGTTGACAAATCCTCCTCCCAGAAAGTAACTGGAAAGCTGGAAAAAGATTGTCAAAAATATCCATTTCAGCTCTCTAAAAATTGACCAAAGGCATACAACAAACTGAGAAAGCAAGCACTTGTTCATGAAAACTGCAGAACTCTGGGTAGGAGCAACGCGAGACTGTGGCGGTCTTCCCTAAGGTCGCTCTCATTCCCTCCTCTTCGGCTCTGTCGTTGTGATATCTCAACCAGAGCAGGGCAGGCTGTGAAACCCAGCAGCCTTGCTGCCACTTCCAGAATACTCTATTTGGAGTATTTTTAGTTAAAACGGCCATGTCAGTGGTAAATCGGTAAGAAGAGCCAATAACTCCACTATCTTGAGTTTCCAGTCCTCTTTGGGGCAAGCAATGGACCAGTGGTCTAGCTGAGCACTTAATAGGTAGTTCGGGGAGGTGAGACAGCAAGCAGGGGCTTGATAGCTCTCCATGTGTCCCAGATTGACCGTAGTCTGTGTGCACGAGCGGCAGAGATGGCGTGTGCCCAAAACACCCACATGTCCCTGGCCAGCAGAGCCTGCATGCACACACAGGAGATGGGAGAGAGCCAGCAAAAGCTGGGGCAGGCATGAAAAACTTCAGCCTGAAGTTTGAGTGTGCTCCCCAGCCCACACACAGAAGCAGAGAGAAGAAGCCTTTCTGGCTGAAGGTGTTTGAACAAAACCTCTGACTAGGCTTTGCTAGAACACCAAGCTATGCAGAGATGGGGATGACTTCTAGAGAGCCAGAAAAAGCTTAAAAATAAAAAGTAGAAAAAAAAACCTGAGTAAAGGACATCAGCAACTGTACCTTATATGGGAGACTAATTTCATAGACTTAGTCCAGGCAAATTACTAAACAAGCAAAACAGCAATACCAACAACAGTGCTCTGGGAAAAGTCAGAATCCAAAGTTGCTATGCTATATTATCTAAAATGTCCAATATTCAACAACAAAAAAGGTAGGGGCATCCAAAGAATCCAGAAAGCATGATCCATACACAGGAAAAAAGCAGTTAATAGGAGCTATGTCTGAGTGTCCTCCAATGTAGGACTTAGTGGAAGAAGACTGCAAAGCAGCTATTTAAATACGCTTAGAGATCTAAAGGAAACCAGGTTTAAAGAATTAAAAACTCAATGAATACAGAATCTCAATAAAGAGATAGAGATGATTAAAAAAAAAGAGACCCAAGTGGAAATTCTGTAATTGGAAAATACAATGACCGAAATGAAATGAAATGAAAAATTCCCTAGAAGTACTCAACAACAGATTTAAATGGCAGAAGGAAAAATAAGTGAACTGGAAGGTGGAACAAAAGCAAGTATTCAATCTAAAGAGCAAAGATTTTTTAATAACTGAAGAATTATGAACAGAGGCTGAGACCTGTGAGACAACATCAGGCATATCAACATATGTGTTATGAGAGTTCCAGAGGAAGAGGAAAGTGGTGTAGAAAAAAAAAACAATCAATGGATGACTTATCAAAAACAATGGAAACCAGAAGGCAATAGGATAACATATCCAACATGCTGAAAGAAAAATCTGTCAACCAGGAAGTCTACATACAGCAAAACTGTCTTTCAAATGTGAAGGAGAAATAAAGACATTCCCAGATAAAGACTAAGAGATTTATTGCAAGCCTCTATATCAATCATTATATTACATGTGAATAGACTAAATATCCCACTCAAAAAGCAAAGATTGTCAGACTGGATAAAAAAGCAAGATGCACCTATATGCTGTCTACAAAGGACACACCTTAGATACAAAGACATAAATAGGATGAACGTAAAAGGATGGAAAAATGTCACCATGCAAACAGTAGCTTATTAGCAAGCTAGCTAGAGTGACTATATTAAAATCAGACAGGGGCGCCTGGATGGCTCAGACAGTTAAGTGTCTGCCTTCAGCTCAGGTCATGATCCCAGGGTCCTGGGATCAAGCCCCACTTTGGGCTCCCTGCTGAGCAGGGAGCCTGCTTCTCCCTCTCCCTCTGCCTGCCACTCCCCCTGCTTGTACTCTCTCTCTCTCTCTCCCTCTCTGTCAAATAAATAAAATCTTAAAAAAATAAAATCAGACAAAATAGACTTTATGACAGGAAATATTACTAGGGAAAAACAAAGACATTTGTTAATGATAAAAGGATTGATACACTAGAAAGATATGACAGTTATAAATGTATATGCACCTAACAACAGTACCCCAAAATGTATGAAGCAAAAAGTGACAGAATAGAAAGGAGAAATAAATTATTCAACAATAATAGAGATGCCAATCCTACACTCTCAAAGTTGATAGAACAACTAGGTGGAAAAACAAGGATATAAAAGGTATAGATGACTTGAACAATACTATCAACCAACTTATCATAACGGACATATGATACTCCACCCACTGACTGCAGAAAACACATTCTTCTCAAATACACATGAAACATTCTTCAGGATAGATGTTGTGCTGGGTCACAAAACAAGTCTCAGTAAATTTAAAAAGATTGAAATCATGTAAACTATGTTCTTTGGTCACAGAATTATATTAGAAATCTACAACAGAAAAAAAGTCTAGAAAAAAAACCCATTTATTTGGAAATTAAATAACATACCTCTAAATAGTGCATGGGGCAAAGAAGACATCACAAGGGAAAATAAAAGTATTTTGAACCAAATGAAAACAAAACCACACAATATGTCTGAATTTATGGGATGCAGTTAAAGTAGTGCTCAGAGGGAAATTTATAGCTATAAACACCCATATCAGAAAAAAGAAAGGTCTCAAATCATAATCTGAGCTTCTACCTTAAACTAGAGAAAGAGCAAATTAAATCCATAGTAAGCAGAAGGAAGGATATGATAAACTTTAAAGTGGAAATTAATGAAATTCAAAACAAAAATAATAAGGAAAATCATTGTTGGTTCCCTGAAAACACCAACAAAATTGACAAACCTCTAGCCAGAATGACTAAGAAAATAAGAAAGAAGACACAGCTTATCAAAATTAGAAATGAAATGAAGGACATCACTATTGATTCTATAGAAACTAAGAGGATTATATATTATGAATAACTTTCTTCATTTATATTATGCCAGCAAATTAGACAATTTAGAGGAAGTGGACAAAGTCCCAGAAAGGTACAAATTAGGAAAATTGAAGAATAAATAGAAAATCTGAATAAACTTCTCTAACAAGTAAATAAATATAAGTAGTAATTAAAAATCTTTTCACAAAGAAAAACTCAGGCTCAATGGGCTTTACTGATGAATTCTGTCAAATACTTTTATTTTTATTTTATTTTATTTTTTAATTTTTATCTGTTTTTTTTTTTTTTTTTAATATTTTATTTATTTGTTTGCCAGAGAGAGAGGGAGAGCAAGAGAGAGCACAAGTGGGGGAATGACAGGCAGAGGGAGAAGCAGACTCCCTGTTGATCAGGGAGACCCATGTGGGACTCAGTCCCTGGACCCTGGGATCGTGACCTGAGCCGAAGGCAGACACTTAACCAACTGAGCCACCCAGGAGTCCCTCTATCAAATATTTTTAAATGAAATATTTTTTCTTTACAAATCTTTTAGAAAGCAGAGGAAAGGGAATAACACCCAATTTATTCTATAAGGTGAGTTACCTGGATACTAAAGCCAGACAAAAGAAAATCATAAGAAACCTACAGATCAATATTTTTCATGAACACAGATCTTTAGCAAAATAGTAGCAAACCAAATATGGCAGCATATAAAAAGAATTTTATAGCATGATCAAGTGATATTTATCAGGAATACAAAGTTGGTTTAACAAATGAAAATTAATATAATACATTATATTTATAGAATAAAGAGCAAAAAATGCAGCCATGTCAATAGGTGCAGAAAAATCATTTGATTAAATCCAATGTCCATTCATGATAAAAATTCTCAACACACTAGTAATAGAAGGGAATCTTCTTAACCTGATACAAGGCATATGTGAAAAACCTATAGTTAACATTATGCCAAATGGTGAAAGACTTTCCCTCTAAGATTGGGAACAACATAAGAATGTTTGTGCTCACCACTTCTATTGGGCGGTGTAGTATGGCCAAAAAAAAAAAAAAAAAAGCATCCAGATCAGAAAGAAAGAAATTAAATTGTCTGGGTGCCTGGGTGGCTCAGTTGGTTAAGCAACTGCCTTCGGCTCAGGTCATGAACCCGGAGTCCTGGGATCGAGTCCCACATCGGGCTCCCGGCTCAGTGGGGAGCCTGCTTCTCCCTCTGACCCTCTCCCCTCTCATGCTGTTTCTCTGTCTCTCTCTTTCTCTCAAATAAATAAATAAATAAAATCTTTATTAAAAAAAGAAATTAAATTGTCTGTATTCACAGATGACATTCTCCTATATGTAGAAAATCCTAAGAAATCTATAAAAACATTAATTGAACTAATAAACAATTTATCAAGGTCTCACGATACAAAATCAATGTACAAAAATCAATTGTAGTTTTATGTATTAGTAACAGTCATGTTCATAAAAATGAAATTAGGAAAACCAGTCCATTCATAATAGCATTACAAAAAATACGTAGGAACTTAACAAAGAGGTTCAGACTGAAAACTGTAAAATCTCTCTAAGAGAAATTTAAGAAGATCTCAATAAATGGAGAGACTCAATGTTGTTAAGATGGAAATTCTTCCTAAGTCGATCCATAGGTTCAACATAATCCCTGTCAGAATCCCAGCAAACGCTTTTGTACGAATTCACAAACTGATCCGAAAGTGTATTTGGAAATTCAATAGCCAAAACAGTTTTGAAAAAGAAGTTGGGGTTGAAAACTCACTATAAAGCTAGAATCATCCAGACATTATGGTGTTGGCATAAGGAGAGGCATTTATGGTCTGTTGACTTTCAAGATAGGTGCCAAGGCAATTGAACAGGGAAAGGATTTTCTTTACAACACATGGTGCTGGAACAATCAAATATCTATAAGCCAAAAAAAAAAGGCTTAGCCCCTCATCTCACATCACCAACTCAATATGGATTGTGAACCTAAATGTAGGCACTAAAACTAGAAGACTCTTAGAAGAAAACATGAGAAGAAATCTGACTGACCTTGGTTTAAGCAAAGAGTTCTTAGATATGACACCAAAAGCATAAGCCATAAAGTAATTGATAAATTAGACTTCATTTAAATTAAAATATTTTGCAATTCAAATTAATGGTCAAAAGACACTGTTAAGAAAGTGAAAAGCCACAGCCTAGGAGAAAAGATTTGCAGATTATATATCTGATTAAGGACTTGTTTCTAAAATGTCTTAAGAATTCTTACACTTTAATGAGACTACATACAACCCAATTAAAAAATGGTCAGGGACACCTGGGTGGCGCATTTGGTTAGGCATCCGACTCTTGGTTTCAGCTCAGGTTGTGATCTCAGGGTCATGAGATCAAGCCCCTCATCAGACGCCCTGCTCATCTTGGAGTCTGCTTAAGACTCTGTCCCCCTGCACATACCCTACCTTCCTGGCATCTGGCCCAATAAACATTAGTGGCTAAAAAAAACCCAAAAACTCTGTCCCCCTCTCCCTCTGCCCCTCTTCCCTGCACTCTCTCTCTCTCTCAAATAAATAAATAAATCTTTTTTAAAAAATAAAAAACAAAAAATGGTCAGAAGATGTGTATACATATATATGTATATAATGGAATATTACTCAGCCATAGAAAAGAATGATGCCACTTGCAACAACGTGGATGGAGCTAGAGAGTATAATAAAAAGAGGAAGACAGAGACAATATGATTTCACACATATATGAAATGTAAGAAAGAAAACAAATGAGGAAAGGGGAAAATAGAGAGGCAAACCAAGAAACAGACTCTTAACTATAGAGAACAAACTGATGGTTACTAGGGGTGAGCTGAGAGGGGGATGTGTGAACTAGGTGATGGGGATTAAGGAGGGCACTTGTGATGAGCACCAGATGATTTATGCAAGTGTTGAATCATTATATTGTACACCTGAAACTAATATTACACTGTACGGTAGGTAACTAATTGGAATCTAAATAAAAGCTTAAATTTTAAAAAAGGAAAAAAGATGTGAATAGACATTTTCACCAAAGGAGATATATGAATGGTTCATAAAGTCCATTAAAAGGAACTCAATGTCATTAGTCATTAGGAAAATGCAGATTAAAACCATGATGAGATACCACTACACACTCACTAGGATGGCTATAATAAAAAAATACAGATGATATCAAGTGCTGATGAGGATGTGGGGAAACTGGGACCCTCACAAATTACTGGTAGGAATGTAAAATGGTTTAGCCACTTTAGAAAACTGTCTTGATAGTTTCTTACAATGTTAAACATAAACTGACTATACAACCCAGCAATTCTGTTCCTAGAAATCTACCCAAGAGAAATGAAAACAAAAAGACTTTAACATGAACACTCAGAGTAGCATTCTTCATAGTGGCCCCAAACTGCACACAATCTAAATGTCTATCAGCTGGTGAACGTGTAAATGAGATGTGCCGTGCCCATACAATGGGATACTATTTGGTAATAAAGAGGGATGGGCTACTAATACATTGCTATGCCACGGATGAATCTCAAAAACATCATGCTTGGTGAAATAAGCCGGTTGCAAAATAATACATATAGTATGATGCCATTTCTGTGAAATTTCCAAAAAAGGCAAATTTAGAGAGACAGAAAGCGTAGTGATGGTTTCTTGGAGCAGAGACTGATTAAAATAGGCTCAAGGAAGTTTTTTTTAGGTAATGGAAATGTTCTAAAACTGGGTCGTAGTGATGGTTGCCCCATCATTTAAATTAATTTCTTAAATGTGTTCATTAAAAATCATTGAATTTTACATTTACAGTGGGTGAATTTTATGGCATGTGAACCATCCCTCAAAGCTACAAAGTGCTCAAAGAATAGTGTTTAAATCTTGTCTTTCAGGACTAGGGAGGATATTTTTCCTATGTGTATGGCTTTGCCTGTTTGGCCACTACTTTCATGAGCCTCCTTTTTATTTATTTTATTTTTTCTTTTCCTCTTAAACTCGGAGGGAGGTTTATAATTTCCTTCTCTGTAGTTGATTCAAAAGTGGAAGGATTTTTAATTGGCTGCTGTGGTTTAATGCTAATCCTCCTTAAATGTGGAAGATTGGATTAGATGAGCCACTAAGGTCTTTTCCAGCCTCAATACATGAAATAGTCTTTCTCTTTTTCTCCCTCCCCTCTTCTCCTTTTTCTTTTCTGTTTGAAAATAAGCTCTGTTATCCTCAGTGGCAGAACATTTACCCATTCTTTGGGCCACCTACACATCAAAATGTGCTGACATTTGAAATACAACATAATTGTACTTAGCAATACAACATTTCCCCATGACGTCATTGTGACTCTACTGAGTGCCAGCATATTCGGAAAATGACTCAGAAGGATGTTCCATTGGCCCCAGAGGAGAATTGGATTCTGTGGAAAAACTCAAAGATACTCAGAAAGGGACGTCATTCAGAAGGGGCTAAGGGTACCTTCTTCCTTGCTCCAGATGGATCCATTCTCTGGTATTTTCCTGGGAGTTGTCACATGAACTTCATCACTTCCAAGGCATCCATGCTTCTCTCCAGTCCTTATCTTAGTATCTTCTTTAGGTCTGAGAAAGCTCAGCGTGGGAAAAAAGTGCCTCTGAGTCACTTTATATTGTTACCACTGTTGTTATTGTTTTTTTTTTTTTAATCTGTGAATTTAAGAAACATTCTAAAAAGCTAAAAATAACAGAATATTTAGCAACTTTTTATATTCCTCCCTTCAGTTTGATAAATTCGGGTGTGTGAAATCTAACTTCATCTTCATAAAATCTTGGAATCCCTTCCCACTTGTGAAGCATTGGTACAAGAAAAAGTGAATGAATTTAAGAGGAAAGCATTGAAATGTGTACACATATAAGGAAGATGTGGTATGCTAATGGGTTTTTCTAGCAGATTTAAGTTCTCGTGTGAGAATTTTTTCTTGATCAAATAGTGCCTTGTCTCATCCTTGTTAACTTCAAACTGACTGGTGTTGTCAGCATCCATCGGGAAGAAGCAGTTGAGGCCAGTGTGAGTTTATGTTGAGGATGAGCCAGGAGAGGACAGGCATTCCCAGACAGCAGCTCTGGCCCTCTAGGGTCCTTAGAATCAGTGTTTGCTCCCCATTTCAAAGCTGCCTCCATAAGAATGCTTATTTTCCTTTAAGCTAATGCCATAGTTGCTGCCGCCATCTTGTCCTGAGTCAGTGGTAGACCAGCAAGCCAAGTCTTACTTAGTCTGTTCTCCTTATGGCCCTGGGAAAGATTTTTCTATAGCTTACCTAGGATGTGTCTCTTGATTTGGTTTAGTTTTTTTTTTTTTTTTTTAAAGATTTTATTTATTTATTTGAGACAGAGAGAATGAGAGAGAGAGAGAGAGAGCACATGAGAGGGGTGAGGGTCATAGGGAGAAGCAGGCTCCCTGCCGAGCAGGGAGCCCGATGCGGGACTCGATCCAGGGACTCCAGGATCATGACCTGAGCCGAAGGCAGTCGCTTAACCAACTGAGCCACCCAGGCGCCCGATTTGGTTTAGTTTTTTGATTGATAGAGTCTCAGCTTTCATGTGCATGGGCTGGGATGAGGGCAGCCCTCACTCTGAGGGCCATGCAGAGTGGGGTCAGCACCAGAGAATAACATGCGCCTCCTTACCTGTTGCATCCTAGGTGCCTTGCTTGCCTCCCCCGGTCCCGTTCCCTGACACTGTCATGATTTACTGCCTGCCTGAAACAGCTATTAATTCCATGGGATTTTAAGTTACACTAGATTCTTAGAGTTTGGGTGGTATTGTTTTTTAAGATTTTATTTTTAAGCAGTCTCTACACCTAACATGGGGCTCGAACCCACAACCCTGAGATTAAGAGTCACATGCTCCACCAACGGAGCCAGCCAGGTGCTCCTAAATGGAAAACTTTTTTTTTTTTTTTTTTAAAGTAATCTCCACACCCAACGTCAGACTCGAACTCAGAGAACCCTGAGATCAGATCAAGAATTGCATTCTCTACTGACTGAGCCAGCCACGTGCCCCCCTGGGCGGTATGAAGAGTGCCTTATATCAAAGTGCATGGTCTCTCTTTGAATGGCCTTCTCAGAAATGTCAGTCAGTCAACATTGATTAGGGAAACTTTTGGAGTCTGGGGTGGTAGAAGTGCATTAGTGTATGTGTAGTGCTTGCCAAAGGCATCTTATAATCCAGAGGAGGAGGTAAGAGTGACAAGGGTGAGACTATTAGAGGACATTGCTGAGCAGGGTGGTATGACTTCAGGAGCTGGGAAAAGGGAACCTGTGAGTGGGCTGATGCAGTGGAGAGACCGAACTGGCCCCTGCAAGCCCGTCTTGCCTGGGAGAAGGGAAGATGGAAGGATGGCCTTCCAGGTTAAGTGGCAGGGGCTCTGAGGTGGGATGTGCAGTTGGGGAACCGTGAGGAAATAAATTTGACCAGAGGAGGAGAAGAGTGTGAAGGTGTGAGGGGGAAATTCTGGGCCCAGAAGAGACAGATGAGGAAGCCCTAAAAGCCATGCCCCCAGAGACCACTGTGAACTTCTGAATGAGACCGGCTAATGGCAAATCGCGTTGGAAATGAGTTCCAAGCATTTAGAAGGGAGGCGAATCAAGGTAGTGAATGATGGCAGTAAGGGTGAAAGGTCAACTTGACTGATCGTCTGAAGCAAAATAAATTGTAATTATTTAATCTATCATATAAGTGTTGTGTGATGTGTAATTAGTTAGATAACAAAGGAATTAGATACCAAATTAGATAACAAAGACTCAGATCTGTTAAAGCATTAAGGTATGTGTGACAATTGTCTGGGTCTAGGGAAGATCACAAATGGCTCCAAGGTTTGTGGCTCGGGACATGAGAAATCCATGGCATCACAGACAGAAATGGGGGGGCGGGTTATGAAAGAACAATGTTGGGGAGGAAAGCTGGTGAAATATGTTTTAGATGTGTACGGTGAGAAAATATCTAAATGGAGCTGTTTCGTGTTGGAAACATGGGGTGAAACGCAGGGGAGAACTCAGGGCTTCACGTGTCTGTTTGGGCTTCACTTAGAGCAGTGGAGTTGGCATCAAGAGCATAAAGAAGTAGATGAGCTCACTGAGGGAGTGAGAGGGTTTGGGCGGAGCAGAGCGAAGGGCTAGGGCTTCACTTGGGAGACACTTAGATGCCAGAGATCAATAATGTGCAGGAGAGAGAAGTGATAGCTGAGGGGAGCCCCAAAAGCTCCGTGTGGGGAAGTCTAAGGAAGAGTTGAAAGGAGTAAAACAAAATGCTACCAAGAGGTCAGAAAGATCCAGATTGAGAAAAGACTAGAGCAAGGACTTCGCTAGCCTTGGGGGAAACAGCTTTAGTAGAAGGGCAAGGTGGGAGGGGGTGGAAGATGGATCATAAATATCCAAGAATACACAAGACACAGGAAGGAGATTGTGACTGGTGGTGGGCAGGGGGATAGCCAGATCTAGTGAAAATAACTTCTTTTCTGGGGAAAGAAGGAATTGGGCATGCTTGAAACTAGAAAAGAAGACACCATATACAGAGATTCGGAGATGCTGAAAAATGAGGGAAGTTGGGAGAACAGGCTTTAGTGGGAGATGGAAGGGGTATGGAGGCTAGCTTTAGAGAAAACAGCCTTTTTCCTGAGCCTCAGTAGAAGGGGGGGTGATAGATGGGAATGATGTTTTCCCAGGAGACGTGTGTAGGGGACTGGGATTTCAGGGGAACAAGGAAAGAGCACTCACTGTTTGGCTTTGATCAGATAGCTCAGAAATATTATGACTCAAGTGAGTTCTGACAGTGTTGATGTATCTAATATTTAAAACTAAATGCTGATGACATGTACACTCAACTGTAGGATTATATATAATGATGATGTGCTAGGAGCCAGATCATTGATTATCAGTGCCTACTTAATTAAGCATTTACCGGATTTTAAAAGTCCTTAATAGAACCCATTCAAAATAAAGTAGGAAACCACTCAGCAATCGGATCTTCCATCCCTATCACCAAAGTCTGCCTTCTCTCATGGAAGATTATGTGTAAATGCTACTGGTGGTTAATTGGAATGTTTGTCCCTGTTTTTATTTAGAGTTTGGATAGTCAAAATCCATGCTTATACAATGGGGTTTCCTTTCCCATTGCTGCTTAGGAAGATGCTTCTCTCACAGTCCGGGTAGAGGATGGGGAAACCTTCCTAGACATGGTCCTATGTGAGTCTTCAAACCTGGAGTGTGTGGTGGGCGCAGAAGTGGGGCAGGCAGACAAAAGATCAAGGAAGAATAGATTGCAAAATTAGAAAATTCTAAAACTGGACTCAGTGTTTCAAGATAAAAGCAGAATATATGAGATAATGTATGTGAAGGTAGCTGGAGGGTGACAATGTGCTAGGCAAACACAGAGCATTATTACGTAGAGTTATATCAACCTGGACCAAGACTTCATTTTGACCTAGCTTTGAGTCCCAGGTCTGCCACTTTCTAGATGTGTGCTTCATTTTCTCATCTGTAAACAAATATAATAATAATGTATGCTATACTGAGAGGAGCGAATAATATTGACACAGCCCTAGAAGAGTGAAGGCCGGCCGTGGGCAGGTCCTCCCTGGCCCTGTCAACTACTAGTTTAATTCTCTCACCAAATTAACCAGGGATTTCTGGAGTCTGAAGTTGTCGTTCATATTCTGTAGTTCTAGGTAAGTGAATTTAGCTGTGGGCAGCCTACTCTAGACACTACTGGACATTCAGCATGCATGAGAACAAGGCCTCTCACACATATTAAATCAGATATTGTCTAACAAGAGAAGCAGTTGATGCACCATTCACAATGTTTTTAAACCTATATAAAGAGTCATTGATTCAGAACAATTGCTAGGCCTGTGAAAATGTGTGTTTGTTGGTTTCCATGGAGCCCACCCTGCTGGCTGTTGGGTGATGGTGCCTTAATTACACGCTGGGATTGCCAGGGAGCCTTCACAGTTCTCTCTATGACAACACCTCCTTGTGTAGTAACTCGACCACCATCCTCAACTGTGTTTCCCACGTAGGAGTCACTCTTAAAAGAGGGGAGAAGATTCTGCTGGTAAGTTTCAGCCTCCCATTGATTTATCCTTATGAAGATCTCTTAAGTGGATAAGAAGTTTTCTGAGTTTTGACTGCCTATCTTTCGGGCTGTTTTGCCAGATCTTGGGAGTGTGGCCTAATGTCTTTCTTTTTTCAATGACATGTTGACATTTCTCTTGATTAAGATAAAGGAGTCTTGGCTATGTCAGTTTACTAGGTAAAATTAAGCCTGTTTTACGGTGAACTTGTAAACTTGTAAAAAGCATTGTCAACAGATGCTGTTAGGGTTCGATGTTCGCAATTTTACTTATTTATTTGTCTATTTATTTTTTAAAGATTTTATTTATTTATTTGACAGAGACACAGAGAAAGAAAGAACACAAGCAGGGGGAGTGGGAGAGGGAGAAGAAGGCTTCCCGCAGAGCAGGGAGCCCAATGCGGGGCTCGATGAGGGGCTCGATGTGGGGCTCAATCCCCTGGGATCATGACATGAGCTGAAGGCAGAGGCTTAACGACTGAGTCACTCAGGTGCCCCTGATGTTCGGAATTTTAAAATGTCTCCAAGACCATTGATAAACCTCTTGCTGTTTCTGGTAGAATTTTTTTTTTTTTTTTTTTTTTAAAAGAAGGAAGAGCTTAGTGTCTTTTAAAATGAAATCATACAAATTTTATGTCTTCTAAATAACATAATTTTTTACTCTTCACTTAAATTTTTTAGATGTATTTGTACAGAAGTTTCAAGGCTTGCTTCGAATCATATCTTGAACTTCTGAGGAGGTGACAAGTAAATACATCTTTCAGGTTCAGGAATCAGACTTCTTAGGTTCAGTGTCTGGCATGCACATGTGTACACACACACACACACACACACACACACAGAACAGACTATGGGAAAATCCTGGGAGTAGAGTTACGATGTCCATCACGTTTTGCTCTCACTAGGTCGCCTGTGCTGAACAGAGTGTTAATTCTCTTCCTCCTTCTCCATCCTACCCTGTTGCTACTATTACTCCTCCCCCACTCCAGTTTTATTGAGATATAATTGACATATAACATTGTATTAGCTTAAGGTGCACCACAAAATGATTTGATATTTGTATATATTGTGAAACGATCACTGTAATAAGTTCAGTTAACATCCATCACCTCGAATAGTTACAGCAAAGTAGGGAGGCCTTCATGAATTTGCATGTCATCCTTGGGGGGGCATGCTAATTGTCTCAGTATTGTTCTAATTTTAGTATATATGCTGCCAAAGTGGGCACAATTACTTCCTTGTCTTTATTATCCTCATCATTCTTGTCATCCTCACTGTCTGTTGGGCGTGGAGAGCCCATCACTGTCTTCCCACACTTCCTGCATGGGGAAAGGGAATCAGGAAAGAGGAGCCTCCCCCATGCCCCCTCGGTTCACCATTTGAATTTCTTCCCTCTTCTCAGCCTAAGACTCCACTCCCTCTTCCCATAACCTTGGAAAGTTCACTGGGAGGGATCACTTTCTGTGTAGCTGTTAGTATTCCTTGTGTCCTCCTTCGGTGGTTATTCAGCACCGTAACACATCAGGAATGGTCTGATGAAAATAAATGATTAAACCCAATGGAGCTCTGCTGTAAAGTGACTTTTATGTTGAAAGAGTGTGCTCAAAAATCTAATTACAGCTATGACCTAATTAAATCCTTTTTCTTTTTCACAGTTTAAGCAGCTATGGCAATGAGAATAACTTTTCATGGAAAATTAAAACCTAAAGGCAGTGCCTGATTTCCTTTACAGTGTCTAGCTGGGCAACAAAAACAGCTTGTGGATGTCTTTCCAGGACATCACTGTCGAAGCAACAGGAACTTGAAGTGGCACGTTCGGGAGCTGCCTTGTTATTGTTGAGCTGTATGGAAACAGTCAGCAAAGAAGTTAGTTATCTGGGAATTCTTCGTTTATGAATAAGGTTTTCCCAGAGGGCACATGGGAGGGGAAATACAGTTGTGGATTAAAGAAAAAAAAATTAAATTCCATTTCCCATTGTCAAAACAATTCATAGGGAAGGGAGTGATGCTAGAGGACATTTTGCTATTTTGGATAAGTTTGTTGTTTTCTTGTTTCCAATTATGCACTCCTAATTCTTTTCTGGGCTATTTTTAGTGCCATTGACCATCACAATGTTCTCTGCTGCAAAAGTATGATAACAATTCTGGCTTTCACAACTTCTGCCTGAATGAATTTGCAGCAGTTCATTTACTAAGGAAATACCCCGAATTTCTATAAATTTCCTGGCTCCAAGGCTTATATGTCATTTAAAATAACTAAAAGTGATTTTTGCAACACAAAGGCCAGTTAACTAGGGACGGTTACAAGGCGCCTGTCCAGGATACACTGATGTGTACTTAGTTTGCTCTGGGATAGTACTGCATAAATGAGTGCTGAGCGAATGCTGATCTTGTACACAGCTTTGCAGGTTTGTGCACTCACATCAGATATAGAGAAAGGTGGAATTCTGCAGGTATCTCCTGAGGTACCTCCCACTGCCCCCAATAACGCTCTTGTGATGCATGTACGTCTTTATTGTTTCCTTCTAGAGACCCTCTCTCTGCATCGCTAAAACTAGGTTTCCTAAGGGGTGGCCGAGCCCAGAGTCATCCGCAAAGAGCTTTTCAGACCCTGTCCGTGCCCAAAGCAGAGGGCAGGCTGGGGGCAGAAGTGAGTTGCCTGTGCCACGAGACAATGAGCGGCCATAGTCAGAGCTAATGAAATGAAACCGTTCTTGGGAAGTCCAAAGGAGCGGACGTTCGTTATGGGAAAGCTGAGTTTTGACGCGTGATAGAAAGGAATGACCTGTGGATGTGAAAGACTTTTAGTGATGTTGCTTTTGTTTATATGTGTTTGTCCCACTGTAAGGCCAGGCAGTTAAGTACAAGCAGGTTGTGCCTGTTTGTATGACTCCAGAATAGCCCCCAGCCAGTGAAATATGCAGCAAGGAAGGTTTTTTTTCAGTCAACAACGAATTGCCTGGTACCATATAAACACGACTAGTGTTAGACTGTGTGTGTTAATTGTATTGTTTCTGTGCACTCCTGGGGGGTGTTGGTGGAGGGAGGTTGTGAGGGGAACAGGATCTCCCTGGCGACACCTCCACATCTGTCCTCCTGTCGTGTGACTTCTGGGGGCTGGGGGGCATGCTCCCTGTGCAGCCCCCGAGCCACATCTGTCTCCAAGGAAAGTTCTATCTTGTTTCTTTCCTGCCTCACCTCACGCCGTTCATTATTCCCTAGTTGGGGCTTTGTGTGTTTCCTGCACAATTTTGCAGGTGCACCCCATGTTTGGCCCAGAATGTGGTAGGTGATTAGTCAAGAGTTGATAAATAAAATACCCACCACTTTGCCTCACGTCCATGTCAGGAGAAGAAAAATAAGGGCAAGGATCAGGCTAATTAGAAAAATCATAATAATCCGGTCACTCCGCCCCAGCCAGCCACCTGGGTGTTTAGCGCAGGTGAGCACAAGGGAGGCAGGGCGTATCCTACTCAAGGTTATATCCCCAACACCTGCTGGAGTGCCCTGCTCTCCATAAATATGCCTAAATAATGCGTAAAGGGTCGGTGTGTTCCCAGATGCAAAATTTGAACTGCAAAGAATTTGGTGACTGTGTAAGTGCCTCTTACCTTTTTTAGTGAAAATGGAATTAGGGGCCACTGTTTTCAAGTCTCTGGTTTGTCTTGTACAGTGACTACCCCACCCCCCCAAAAAAGAAACAAGATTTTACTTTTTTTTCACACTGCATTCAATTTATCTTCTTGGAATTAGAACACTTTGGTTTCAAGGATCCAGTCCCCTGTTATTATCTCTGCACTGCCCTCTCTCCCCCCAAAAGGATTTTCACCTGGGAAAACAAAAATTTTTTTTTTTTCAGGTGAGAGTAAGAGGCATTCTCATGACTTTGGGCCCTGCATCTTTACAAATCCTTACCTTACTAATTGTACTGTGAGCATCGTCGACACTACTATCCCAAATTGCTAAATGTTTGTGACGTTTGGCTATGCTGTTCAGAGTTCTTCCCTCTGTGTGCCCTTAAAATGTTAGGATTTGGGAGTTCAGCACGTTGGCAAGAAGGGGTTTGGCGGTTATTTGGTGTCACCTTTCATTGGAGTATACTTTATCAGTTTTGTCTTTTTTTTAAAGATTTTATTTCTTAGAGAGCACGAGCACAGGGGAGGGGGAGGGGCAGAGGGAGAGGGAGAAGCCGACTCCCCACTGAGCAGGGAACCAGACCCAGGGCTCGATCCCAGGACCCTGAGATCATGACCTGAGCTGAAGGCAGACGCTTAACTGACTGAGCCACCCAGGCGCCCCTCAGTTTTGTCTTTCATGGATGGCTAGAACTCTCAAGAAATTAGAAAAGGAGTTCACTCCTTTCTGAGGGAGTGTGTGTCGTCTCGTATCCCCCACAGCTGAGGCCATAGTCCGTGATCAGGAGATACTTCTTCATGAAAGTATTCCCCACCCATCCTGGTATTGGAGTTGAGCTACAGCTTCATGAACCACTCAGATCTCATTAAGTCCTGATGTATCTTCTGTGAAGTCAGTAATGGTTATTCCTCTTTTCCTCAACTTATACTCAGGCTGTTGACTGTTTACAGATTATGTAAGGCCTACCTGGGTTTCCGTACTCACGCTTCTTATGAGGTTTCTCTTTTCCCTGAAAATTTTTTTTCAAGTTGTTCTGTTGGAACATGTTACATTCAGCAAATTTATTCAGCAGAGATTTATAGAGTGATGAGACAGTAGAGAGGAGTGACAGATAGCCCCGCTCTTGGGAGACAGAAAGGCCTGGATCAGAATTGCACTCTAGCGATGTAACCTTGGAAAGATTACATAGCCTCCGTATGTATCAGTTTTCTCATCTGTAAAATGGGCATCATTGTATGACGTCATGGAAATGTTGCAGGGATTGTGTCCAATAATGTGTGTTGAGCATTTTACATCAGCTAGTAGAGTATTGCTTGAAAAGAATGAGCCTTTCTTTCACAGATGGAGAAACGTTTGAAGTGCTGTTTGCATTTTGGGTTCAGCTGCAATTTCAGAGCTGCCGATCTGGGTTGATAGCCTTCGCTTCTGCTTTGCCCCATTTTGCCATTCTAGTATCAAGAGAAATCTAAAATGACCAGATCCAAGTGACACCATAGGTTTCAAAGTGCTTTTTTCAATTTTTCAAAGAACTCAGAGAACCTGAGTTATCATTTTGGAAGTTCTACACAGGTGTTTATTTAAAAAAACGAAGAAGAAAGAAAGAAGTATTGGCCCTAAGGATTGTTGGCTGGGTGTTCAGGAGGGAAATGGCGGCTTTCCGCCTGGACCAGGTTAGCTGCAAGAGAATGGGGCATCGGGACAGAAGTGGCCTCAAATCTGATGTGGAACCCCACGCCCACCAGAACGGCCAAAACTGTAGAGACTGACAACACCGAGTGTGGGCGAGGACGCAGAATAGCATTTCCGGCTTAGAAAACGCTGCAGCTAGACGAGGTGCCGTGCGGGACGGAGCGGTCCCACCGCGGCATGTACGCCAGAGACACGGAGGCCCACGCACACGGGGACGCTTCCTCTCTCTCAGCCACTTGTAATCCATGTATTTTGTCTGTAACCACTGTCTTTTTAAGCTTCTTGAAAATTCTCACTGGAACAAGTCAGGGAATGAATAAGATCCCCCACCCCCTTTACAAAATTTAAGTGAGAGCCTAGAATTTAATCCCCGAGAAATACTTTATAGATGATGTCTTCGTTTCTCATGGAGGGGAGCGCTCAGATGCAGAGAGGGGACCTGGCCTGCCTGAGGTCCCTCGGTGAGTCCGTGACGCCCAGGACTCCCAGGACACCGCTGGCCCGGCCGCCCCACAGACGCGGGCACGAAAGCAGACGCTCACGAGCGCGGCGCGGGCTCGTGCCAAGTCCCAGCAGGCTTACCTCCGGCGTGCTGGGCACACGACGCGCCCGGTCGTCCTTAAGGGATAGGGTTCCCCATGGGATGTTTTTCGGGACCGTGCTAGGAAAAAGGGGTTGCCAGCTATTGTTTTGTTTTTCTCTCGGCTTTCACGGTGGTCACGCCTCACCTCACACTTCGTGCTCCGGTGGCTTTGGGCTCCACCCAGTGGCTTCGAGTTGGCTGACTTGTTGCTACTGTTCCTTCTATGTGGAAAGCCCTTCCCCAGCGTCCTCACTGGCTAATTCTTATCATCTCCATGTGGGGCTTGTTCCCACAATATCCAGAGTATAGCCGTAATCTCGGCACTTAACACGTCCCACTGAAACGATCTGCTTCGTGGCCTCCAGAAGCAGCGAGGCCGCGCCGGGTGCTGGCCGGTCGGGCCGAGGGAGGGGCTCGGGGCGCGCCATTCGGCCTCTGCTTCATTCCGGCAGGAACTCAAAGCCCTTTTTCCTTTTTCACTTCTAATTCGGTAAAAGCTTCTTCTGAAACAGTTAGTCATTGTTTTTTTAACTTTCACATTTTTAAACCCTCCAAAAGAGCAAGGAATAATGTCTTAGCTCGTGCTGCCATTACCAAATACCACAGACTGGGCGGCTGGAGCCACAGATATTTATTCCTCGCGGTTCTGGAGGCTGCACGTCCGGGAGGAAGGTGCCGGCAGGGCTGGTGTCTGGAGGGAGCTCTCCCCTTGGGTTGCAGATGGCTGCCTTCTAGCTGTGTCTTCACATGACAAAGAGAGAGAGAGTAAGCTCTCTGGTCTCTTCTTACAGGGTCACCAAGCCCATCGTGAGGAACCCTTCCCCCCACCATGAGCCCATCTAACCCCAGTTGCCTTCCAAAGGTCCCATCTCCATATACCATCACATTGGACATTAGGGCTTCAACATATGAGTTGGGGGGTGGGGGTGGGGCACAGTTCAGGCCATAGCAGAAGAGCTCACTGACATTTTGCAGAGTGCGCCAAGCTGTAGAGCAAGAGCTGAAAGCCTTCGTGGTTTGTGTAAATCCCTCAAGTGGAGTTGAGCTGTTGGGGTGAATCTTGCACAAGCTTTGTACATTCCTCAGAAGTTCTCACGCTCAGATCTTGCAAAACTGTCGGTGACCAGACCTGGAGAAGGCACAGCCCGTGACGTCATGGCCTCACTTCTCCCAACTGATATTCCTCCAGGAATTGTTGGGATTAAGGAAGGAGGCAGGTGGGGCACCTGGGTGGCTCAGTTGGTTGGGCGACTGCCTTCGGCTCAGGTCATGATCCTGGATCGAGCCCTGCATGTGGCTCAGCAGGGAGTCTGCTTCTCCCTCTGACCCTCCCCCATCTCATGCTCTCTCTCTCTCATTCTCTCAAATAAATAAATAAAATATTAAAAAAAAAAAAAGGAGGCAGGTTTAAAGCAGCAAAAAGGTTTTCATCAAATGGGCACTACATTTCCTTAAACACTGCAAGGAGGTCTGGATGTGTATCTTTTGGCAAATCTATTCCTCCATTATTACTCAGGATAACAATGGCATGAATTGAACTTATATCAAAAGGAGATGAAAAAAATCCTCAGGCCTTGGAGTAAATATAATTATGGTGCTTTTATTTAAAGCTCCTTTGAGCTGCAATTTATTTCATTTCTAAAAATAAACTGCAGAGATTAGATCTCTCCTTTGAGTGAATCAAAACAACTAGAAAATTAAACACCTTAGCCACATGCCCTTCCTTCCCAGAAGCACAGAGCATTGTTTAGCTTGGGAGACTGATAAAACTTTTCAATCAGCAGGACAAAATTTTAAAAATCACTTTGACAGAAACCAATCATTTTAAAAGTAAGTCTGTCAGTAGATGAGTACATTTACTGAATAAAATGAAACAGAAAGTTGAGAAAAAGTACCAGAATAAAGAATCTATTGACTCCCCACCAGGCTGTCTCTGAATTGAGTTTGAAAGTTAGGGTCATCTCAGATTCTCTGTTTGTCTAACAATTGGATGTTCTAAGTATGACAACATTATTTTGCTCTTTATACAGCTTGGCAAAGAAGCAGTCCTTGGCATATTTATAGACTCTTTACTTAAAAAAACATAGTATATGATAGAAAATCAGACAAGTCAGGTATTTTAGGATGAGCTGAAGTGGAATGCCCACAGAGAGAGAGAAAAGGAAGAAGCCCTCCAGAGGTACCAGGAAATACCACATCAGTGTCCATATAATATGGCCACTTGAGAAATGTGAGTCCTGAAGAGAAAAGTCTGCCACCCAGCCTGGGAAAGAGCTGACACCTCTGCACAACTGTGCCAGGAAGCTACAAATCCAAGGGAAAAAATGTCCAAAGGGCCACAGATTTTTGAAGTTACAGCAAAGGACCAGTGTTAGATGGAATGACCAGACACACAGGTCTTTTCAGTACATAGCCTGTGTTGGAAAGTTCACAGTTTTGATACTTAAACTCTACTACCCACTCCTCTTCCCTTCTTGCGTGTAGACAAAGAGAATACATGCACAAGGAATAGTAGGCAAGTAGGTAGTCAAACAAAGTTGAGCTGAAAATGTCAAGAGAGTTGAAATGTTGTTTAGAGACTTAAGGCTTTCTGCTCCCTCTAGGAGGCATGGCTTCCTCCCCATCCTCCATTCCCCTCCCCAACAGATGGAGACAGAGACTCCAGGGAATTTTACTGCCTGGATTCAAGAGAAGAGAGAAACCATTTAGAGTCTGGATTTTGTGTGTAAAGCACTAGAATCCCCCTAACTCGTGTAATGAGCTTCAGTGAACGTACAAGATGAGTAAGTCTTCCCATCTGAGTGAACTTGGATGAGAGTGAAAGGCCAGGAGGCAGAAGAGTTTCCTCCCCCATGGGCAGAGAGAATCATGAGGAAGGACCTAAATGTTGCTTTCACCACCAGCTGCCTTATTAATCCCCATCAGTTGCATCATACTTGAAACTGTCTGAGAGAAAGAGAAAGAGAGTGTGCCTTTGAGAAAGTCCTGTTGCCCCAGGCTGGTGTGTATGTGTGTGTGTGTATATATATATATATATATATATATATATATATATATATATATAATCCTAGACTATGGATCCATATATGATATATATGATCCTAGACTATGATAAAAGAACAAAGGTAATTAAAATTGTAATGATGAGTTAATAAGATTGTCACTAATCAGGAAGATGTTCAGAACAAATCAAATAAAGCCTCCCCACCTCGACTTACCATGACATCCAAGGAGGCTCTAGAAAAACAGTGGTTAGCCAAGCCTGGTTTGAAAACCAGTAGCTTACCATTTCTCTGGGTCTCAGTTTTCTTATCTATATAATAAATGGAAACCTTTTACTTCAGAGTAGAGTGTTGTACATTGTGACAGACCAACATTCAACTGAAACAACTAGGGAGAAAAGCAAATAAATTGCAAAAATAAAATTTTTAAAGAAATCAGAGAGGCACCTGGGTGGCTCAGTCAGTTAAGTGTCTGACTCTTGATCTCAGCTCAGGTCTTGATCTCAGGGTCATGAGTTCAAGCCCTTCATTGGGCTCCACACCAGGTGTGGAGCCTACTTAAAAAAAAGAAAAACAGAGCGGCCGCGGCGACCACAGCGGTAGAAGCAGCAAATTATCTGCGTGCAGCTCCAAACTGGGAAGAAGATGCTAATTAAAGTGAAGACCCTGACCGGAAAGGAGATTGAGATTGACATTGAACCCACAGACAAGGTGGAGCGAATCAAGGAGCGTGTGGAGGAGAAAGAGGGCATCCCCCCACAGCAGCAGCGGCTCATCTACAGTGGAAAACAGATGAATGATGAGAAGACAGCAGCTGATTACAAGATCCTAGGTGGTTCAGTCCTCCACCTCGTGTTGGCTCTGAGAGGAGGAGGTGGTCTTAGGCAGTGATGGATCCTCCCTCCATTTTACCTCCTTACCCTGTCGCTCGTAATGAGGCATCATATATCCTCTCACTCTGTGGGACACCAGAGCCACTGCCCCTTCTCCTGGATGCCAAGTCTTGTTTGGTGGGAGACCGTGAGGATGCCAGGATGCAGGGTTCCTGGCCCAAAGGGCCCTTGCTGCCTGTTGGGTTTTAGTTTGCAGTCCTGTGTGCTTCCCTCTCTTATGGCCACGTCCCTAGTTGTCAATAAAATATTTCCTGACCTCCTGGAAAAAAAAAAAAAAAAAGAAAAACAAATCAGAGACCAGTGAAAGCAATGAGAACAACATAAATAAATTTCCAGAGAAGGAAGGACCCTTCCTAGGTATACTGAGTAACACAAGGTCTTTTCTTCAAGGCGGTTGAGGGGGAGGGGAAGAACTTGCTGATTTTGGGTGGGGACTAAGGATCTGGCTTGGTCCAAGAAGAGCAGACTGGACACAGTTTGCAGGATTAGTGAGACATAAAGGGGAAAAAAGAATGGAGAGAACAGAAGAAAGTGTGAGAGACACAGGGGAAATTGTAAAAAAAATCCAATGTATGTGTAACTGCAGTTCTAAAAGAGAGAGATTGGGCAGACACAGTATTTGAAGGGATAATGCCTGAAAAGTTTCCATAACTGCCGAAAGATATCAATTGCAGCTCAAAGAAGCTCACCAAACCCCAAACAAAAAATACAAAGAAAACCATACTTAGGCATATCCTAGTCAAACTGTTGAAAACCAGAGATGAAGGGAAAATCTTATAATAACCAGAGAAAAAAGACATTACCTTAAAATAAGCAAGTAACTGACATTTCCCCTGTTACTAGGAATGCCAACAGACAATGGAATAACATCTTTGAAGTGCTGAAATTTAGGGGAGAGACGAGGGAATCTCAACAGTCTTATTCCTCTATTCCTGTTAAAGAACTGATCACCAACCTGTTCAAAATTACTATGAGTATATTTGGGGATTTACTGTGTGGAGTTTTTTAGACCCTTACTAAATGTATGTGCTTATTTGATCTCCAGATCTTTCCTAAAATCGCATGTATGTATGTATTTTTAAGTAATGTCTATGCCCAGCGTGGGGCTGCACTCACAACCCTGAGATCAAGAGCCACATGCTTGGGGTGCCTGGGTGACTCAGTTAAGCGTCTGCCTTCTGCTCAGGTCGTGATCTCAGGGTCCTGGGATTGAGCCCCGAGTCATGGTCTCTGCTTAGCAGGGAGTCTGCTTCTCCCTCCCCCCAAATAAATAAATAAATAAATCAATAAAATCTTTAAAAAAAAAAAGTTGCGTGCTTTACCAACTGAGCCAGCCAGGCGCCCCATAAAATCACATTTAAAACTCACTGTAAATCAAGGAAAGTAGTACATAATTTGGATAGATAGACCATGTTCTAAAGTAAAATATAAATATTTGAAGGTAGAATAAATAAAAGATTCTATAAAAAGGAAACCACAATAAAATGGTCTGATACATGTTTAGTGTCAGTTAAGGTGCTGGAAGGAATAGCGATTTAGAATTCCCTGCTACTTGAAATGTGGCCTTGACACCAAAAGCACAAGCCACAAAAGAAAAAACTGATAAACGGGACTTCATCAGAATTACAAACTTTGTTGCAAAGTACGCCATCAAGAAAATGAAAAGACAACCCACAGCAAATTATATATCTGATAAGGGACTTGTATCTAGAATATAGAAAGAACTCTTATCAGTCAATAGTAAAGAGAGATAACTCAATTTAAAAGGGGACAAAGGATCCGAATAGACAGTTCTTTAGAGAAGACACACAAATGGCCAATAGCCCCATGAAAAGATACCCAAGATCAGTAGCCACCAGGGAAATGCAAACCAAAATCACAATGAGATACCACTTCACACCCACTAGGATGGCTGTAAAAAAAAGACAAGGTCAAGCATGTGAAGAAATTGGAATCCCCACACTCTGCTGGTGGTAATGTAAAATGGTGCAATAAATGATAGTTACAGAGATGATGGTGATAATGGTGATGGGGATGATGATGTCTTACCAGGTTCTGGCCTATTCATCGATGTTACAAAGTGGTTCTATGAATTTTGGCAGTTTTGTGGACACTTTTACTCAACCTAATGATACGTCAATAACCAGGGATTCAACGATACCTTCCTATGAAAATTACTAGGGAATTCTTTTTTTTTTTTTTAAGATTTTATTATTTGAGAGAGAGAAAGAGAGAGGATGAGCGGTGGGGGGTGGGAGGGGCGAGGGGCAGAGGGAGAAGCAGGCTCCCCGCTGAACAGTTAGCCCAGACGGATGGACGTGGGGCTTGATCCCAGAACCCCCAGACCATCACCTGAGCCGAAGGCAGACGCTTAACCGACTGAGCCACCAGGCGCCCAATGTGACTGATATTGGACAGGACTTTAGTTTTTGTCTTTTGGGTGTTTTGAGAGGAGACTGATGTGCGGCCAGGGTTGAGAGCAGCTGAGTCAGGTCGACGTGCCCAGGGTTCAGCAGGACTACCGCTGAGGGCTAGCTACCCCTGAGGTGGAACGGGAGGATCGGCACAGGAGTCAGACCTGGGTAGTTAGTCCCAGCTCGTCCCTCGTGGTGACTCTGTGCTTTGAGCAACCTCACCTCTAGGAGCTTCAGTTTCTTCACCTGTAAAATGGGGCTAAGCACCCTCCTGTGCAGGGATGTTGGGAGGAGCACATGAGCTCATACATGTAACACTACAGAGCGGACGTCTGGCACATTTTTGGTCCTCTTTAAATTGTGGTCACGTTCTTCCCTTACCTTCTCTGAACGAGATAGTCATGTCATGTCTTTCCTAACTCAGCTCTTCTTCTATAAAATGTAGGAGTTTGTTAACAGTCACCCAGGGGTTTTCTAGGTTTAAAATTTATCCTTCCTTCCCATACCCTTCATCTCCTTTTATCCCTCATCTATGTTCTTGATCCCATTGTGCTTATGGGAAACATTGTTCTTCTGATACCTGACAGAGTGAAGACTCATTGTACACTTGAATGAGGTGATACCAAACCATGAATAGCCACGCCCAGTTTAGCTTGAGTTGTCTATCATTAATAATTACACTGATCATTATAATAAATCAGAGGATTGATAATAAGGGTTAAATTGAATGTTTTTAAATTGCCAAATAGAGTTCTCAGCCTTAGCTGTGGTTGGTGTCTGGTGGATTTGGAATAGTTCCTTGGGTCTTGGGTGAAAAAGAGATAATCTGCTCTTGGTTTATAAATTTTTATGGTTTTACTCTTTACCCTAAAAAGGCCTATTAGTAACATTCATAGGTGAGTCTACAACACAGATGGACTCCAGGACAATCTGACATATACCTCCTGCTCCGTGGCCTGGAAAGGAGTTACAGCCTCCCCTTCCTTGGAAATGTGGCCACGCCAAGCCGTCCATACCAGCTGGACAGAGTAGTTCTTGAGACGGTGCTGGAGTTGGAAGGTGTAGAGCAGAACTCCTCACGTTTGAATATGAAAGCGCATCACCTGGCTGTCTGTTCAAACGTAGATGTTGTTCAGTAGGTCTGGGGTGGGGCCTGATACTCTGCATTTCCTACAGGCTCCCACGTGGTGTTAATGGCAAGGACATGCAAGACATCTCTTCTTCTGTCTGTGCAGCACTTTCCCTCCTTCCTCCAGGGAAATGTGCCTTCCTTCATTCCAACCATGAAGTTCAAGGTTGAACTTCCACATTTTTATATTACTCTACCCCCCCACCCCCCCACCCCCCCACCCCCACCCCGGGCATGGTCAGTTGGTCCAGGAGACAATCAGAATCTTTCCTGACATGTTTGGACTTGAATCCAGAGTGAGCCAGTCGCGAATCCTCCCTGCGGAGCTCTTTCTAGCCTCCTGGAGGTAATTGGGGAAAGAAGCAGAGATAAGCAGAGTGTTTCTGTTGTTCTCCAGTCTGGCTTCCAACTGCCCCTCATGTATGAAAAGGGATTTAAAAATAAACAAGACTGTGACTTGCCAACTCCAATGAAGTGCATCGGCCACTTACTGTGTGTGGGTCTCTGTTGAACATACAGAGAGGAACATAACACGCCCTGGTGGGGGAGACCACACATTTCCATAGTTTGGCGCGTGCAGGGCCAAGGGGTATGGAAGCCACTGGAAGAGGTGCCTGATCCACCCAGATGTGTGGATGGGGTGGGGGGGATCAGGTTCATAAAAGTTTTTTAGGGGCACCTGGGTGGCTCAGTGGTTAAGCATCTAACTCTTGGTTTTGGCTAAGGTCATGATCTCAGGGTCCTGGAATCGAGCCCCTTGTCAGCTCTGTGCTCAGCGGGTAGTCTGCTTGAGGATTCTCTCTCCCTCTCTCTCCCCCCCCCCATGCTCTTGTGCTCTCTCCCTCTCTCTAAAATAAATAAATCTTTTATTTTTTTTTAAAGCTGTAAAAGTTTTCTAGGACTGGATTTTCAAAAAGTGAGCAGGAATTGTGTGGGGAGGCCAATTATGTGAAGTTGTTCCAGGCAGAGGGTCTTTGCTGAGCAAACATGAAGGTATGAAACCGTGTTAGAAACACTACAGTGAGTTTAAGTGGGAGGTACGGGCGGTCCCTGAGGCAGTGACAGTGCAAGGCCTTTTCTCTGTGCTACATTCGGTCCCTTTCTTCTTAAGTCGCATGTGTTTAAACACTAACAAAGCAATCACAAACAACAAGCCGGACTCTCTGATCCCCGCTAAATGCATGATTGTCTGGCAGGTTCCCACCAACCACCACTCCCCTTTCTCTTTGGACAAACAGAAAATTTGTCTTAGGATCGGAATGCATGTTTAAAAAACAAGCCTGATCTGCTTTAAATACCAAAATCTGCTTCAATAACAGAGGTTGTGACATCCGCTGACAAAGCCAGGAAGTTCAAAGGCCCATTGGCCGGCACGATGTATTGAGCTCTGCTGTTGTTGGCATCCCTCAGCCCGCGGCTGGTCCTGGTGTTTGTTGCTCAGATCTGTGTGTGCGACCGAGACATTCCTCAGACCACAGGACTCTTTCTTCTGGGGGGGAAAATTTGTATTTTTAAACATGCTTTCTGAAAGCAAGAACAACAGTTGCTAGTAAGGGCTGCTACTGAAGTCTCTTGAATGGCAAGTTCTAGGAGTAACTCAAAGTCTATTTCTTGAGCACATTTTAGCCATTTTAAAGGCTTGAAAAAAAAAGTTTACACGTTTACTAACATTCATCACCAGAACTTTTTCATCATCCAAAGCTGAAACTCTGTCCCCATTCACACTAACTCCCCACGCCCAATTCCCCCCAAGCCCTGGTAACTTCCATTCTACTTTCTGTCTCTACAAATGTGATGACTCTAGGTACCTAATATAAGTGGAATCCTACAACACTTGTCTTTCTGTATCTGGCTTATTTCACCTAGTATCATGTCTTTCAGGTTCATCCATGCTGTAGCATGGGTCTGAATTGCCTTCCTCTTAAAGGCTGAATAATTATGTATGTACCACATTTTGCTGATCCATTCATCCACTGATGCATACTTGGGTTGCTTCCAAATCTGGGCTATTGTAAATAATACTGCTACGAACACGGGTGTGCAAATATCTGTTTGAGTCCCTGCTTTCAGTGGATTCTTTTTTTCCAAAAAAGCCATATGGAGGGGCACCTGGCTGGCTCAGTCGGTAGAGCATGCGACTCTTGGTCTCAGGGTTGTGAGTTCGAGCCCCATGTTGGGTGTAGAGATTACTTAAAAAATAAAATCTTAAAAAAAAAAAAAGCTCGGGCGCCTGGGTGGCTCAGTTGGTTAAGCGACTGCCTTCGGCTCAGGTCATGATCCTGGAGTCCCAGGATCAAGTCCCGCATCGGGCTCCCTGCTCGGCAGGGAGTCTGCTTCTCCCTCTGACCCTCCTCCCTCTCATGCTCTCTGTCTCTCATTCTCTCTCTCTCTCAAATAAATAAATAAAATCTTTAAAAAAAAAAAAAAAAAAAGCTGTATGGAGCTGGTGTGGGCCCTTTCTTGAGTTTCTGGCTGTGAGAGGAGGCTGACCTGTTGTGAGGGTCCCAGGCCCCTGGAGCCTCCATCTCTCGCTCACAGTTCCCCCACCTGTGATCTCGGGGAGCCCCTTCCCCCCTCTCAGGTCCTGCCCTAGGTGACCACTCGTAGGACACTCTGCACCCAGCCATGCACCCTCAGCTACTCCTGGCTTCTGTGTATTCCTCAGTGGAACTGTAAGTGGACTGGACCCTTAGCATGAGCAGGTGTATCATTCCCACTTTTGAGTGTTCTTGAGCAGCCCATGGTGTATAGAAATTTTCCACTTCGCTGAGGGATGAATTTGAACCTCACACATGGTGAGGTTGATGTGTGGGTGCAAGTCACTTAGTGGGCAAGTCAGGCTGGCCGACTGCCCAGGGTCTGCCTCTTAGTGAGGCGTCGTTGGCCGCTCCTCTTCCCATCTTCAGCAGTGACTTTTGTGAAGTGTTAGAACTTTGATGAGTGTGTGTGTGTGTGTGAGAGAGAGAAAATGCCTCCAGTGCTGACTGCTAGGGCTGGCAATGGAAGCAAAAGGAAGTAGAGAAGCCTCAGAAACTCATGGTTCTTACTGAAGAGATCACGGGGTGGTCTGTTGAGCTTCACAGTGGTTCCGCAGTGTAGACAGCCTCACCATACATTCATTACAGAAATAAGACACACCTCTTTGTGACATTTTAGTGAGTGTCTCAGCCAGCCAAAAAGGTGCTCATTGAGAGATAAACCTTTAGAGAAGTCTGAAAAAGTGCCCTGGGAGAAAGGCAGGAGACTGTACAAACATTTCCAGGAAGCAGCACATGGCCGAGGCTCCAGTGTGGCTACTCAACCAATGTGAGTTTAAGTAAGGGCTGGTTTGGAAGTTTTAAGATGTGTTTTTCTTGGCAAAAGTTGCGGTTAATAGGAATAAACAGGCTGGTTGTCTGTCTCACGGCAGATGGGACTCCTCCTGAGCTAGAGAGGTGCTCGGAGGAAGGGAGGCACGCGTCCCAGGCTGTGAGGACTGCAGGCCATGTGGGAGGTGGCAGCCTCCCATGCTAGATGGAAAGCCGTGTGAGAGACGCAATCAGAGAATAAGGGACGAAGCCCATCAGAGAAGGCCGTGAAGAGCTGGTGGAAAGGGGCAGAGGGCCTGAAGACAATGGTGAAGAATGAGGAAAGGCCACTTGGGCCCTTCATAAATGTAGGGAGATGTTCTGTTAATGCCAAGCTGCCAACATCACGGCCATCCATCAGTACAACAGAGCCTGTTTCAGCGGTTCTAAGAAATCCCCATTGGCTCCATCCCAGGAAATACCCAAGAAGTGGCAAAAATAAAGAGAGATTAACAAGCTAAGTTTTGGTTAAGACTAAGGAAGGAAAAAAAAAAAGAAAGAGAAAATGACAGTAAAAGTAAGAATAAAAGGGAAGGTAATAAAAGTGGGCACAAATGAGAAAAAAACAGTATTTTTTTTTCCAAATAGCAAAATGTTAATGAGTTGGAAAACCTAGACGAAACACATTTTTGGAAAAAGGGAAAATGACAAACTTGAATCGGGGAGAAAGAGAAGATTTGATTAGGACGGTGGCCGTTAAAGGCCAGTCCCAACTAGAAGGCCAAGGACCAAAGACGTTCAAGTCAGAGTTAACGTCCTCAGTAAAGATCACCTTCATCCTTTATAGGAAGGTAAGCAGGGAAGCCGAAGCACTAACTTATGTGGTCAGTATAACCTTGTTTCCAAAACCAGACCGTTGCGTGGCAAGCTAATAAAATTTTGGGCCCCCTCCAGTTATGACCATAGACGCAAAGTCCTAAGTATAATGTTAAGTGAAACAAGGGGAGGGTAGGAGATCCGCTGCCATTCGTCCTGCCCCCCTCCCCCAGCACTGACAAACCTCTCTCCCCTTGGTCTTCGGGTTCTGCTTTACAGCTGTCTCGCTGACCTGGTTGCCACCTCATTTTTGTTTCTGAAGACAACACAGTTCTGTTTTGTTGTCAGGGTTTTTGCTGGAAATCCATAAAAGAAGCAGAGAGGGACCTCAAGTGGGTAAATTACACAGGTTCTGAAACCTCGCAGAGTTTCTGTACTGAACGTTCCTGGTTTATATTTCCAAACTTCTTTTTGAGATGGTAAGTGAATGAGGATGAGATTCATGTAACCATTCTCCTTCCTTCTGGCCACCTGCTTGCTGCCTGGTTCCCAGTTTGGAGACCTGAAGAGGCCTCCAGGACGGCATGATGGCTTTTCACATTTCCCAGGGTGTCCAGACTGAGCGACCCATCCCACGACAGCCTGCTTCTGCTTCCCATTGCAAGAAAGCAAGTCCGTAGGCTCACCTTCCCAATGGAAGCTGTCTTGGATTTTAGAATACAGAATTCTGGGAAAAAACATCTTTTCCTGAGCAGGCATTCCAACTGGTAACAAAGTTGGGTCTTTGGTTCACCCACACTCTCTGTGCTCCCTCTTTAGTGATCCTGTAGGAGTGTGAGTCCCATTACTGCCATTCCTAAGAGACTTTTCTGTCATTTCTAGCTTTGAGAGATGTGGGGTTAACCTCTTCCCTCTCTTTTGGCCTCTAGGTATTTGCAAATATTTTTTTTAAGTTTATTTTTTTAGTAATCTCTGCACCCAACATGGGGCTCCAACTCTACCCTGAGATCAAGAGTCACACCCCCCGCCAACTGAGCCAGCCAGATGCCCCTGCAAATAATTAATGATTTAATTGTTCCCTCCCCCAGGAAACACCTGGTTTCTTAAAACTTGTATCATGGGCCAGAAAGACGGGGCATTAGGACAGGGCGAGAGATGGTGCTGTGGGCAAAGGCAGGGTGACATCCTCTTATCTGGAGGCTGTGGGAACAGATAAATGAGCACAACTGGCCTTGGGGATTATTTCTGCACATTGAGACAAGATGGAAATGCATATTCTCACTAGCTCCCTGCCCTGGAGAGAGTTGGGTGAGATGTTGGCTATGTGCCTCCTCTTCTGGAGAGTTGGGAAGTTAAATGTTTCTTTGAAGATTCTCACCTCCCAAATAGACTAGGACTTAGCATTTTTTCCACCAAACACTTACCTCAGAGGGAGCACTAAATACAGTGGCCTAGCAAGTGTGTGAGGGAAAGGACGTAAAATAGAAACGGGTGATGTCTGGGATCTGAACTAACATGAACTCAGCTTGTAAACAAGGACTCTGGAGAAGGTTACCCAAGTCCTGCTGGTCTGATGGCCTTTTGTTGAAATTATTTCTGTAGGTCATCACGGCTGGCTCGTCAGTATTGCTGTTTGATATGACCCTGACCAGTGCAACGGTGGGATGGTAAGTCTTTTGCACAGAGAGAGGAAAAACAAATTCATTGTTTGGGTTTCATCAGGATACTAATTTTTTTCTCTCAAATGTTGAAGAAAGGGTGTTTGGGGTCTATATTTTATTGACCTGTAAATATACATTCCGAGGAGTACATATATCATGAATATGCAATTTTATGAATTTTCACGAACTGATTATCCCGAACCTACTATAGCCAGCACTCAGATCAAGACACAGAACATCACCCGCCACCTGTCAGCCGCTCGTCCACAGAAGCGTAAGCACTACTGGTGAACCACTAGTTTTATATAGTTATTTTTCCAAGATTTTATAGCTACTATGTTTGGACGAGGATTCAAAAGCAGACCTGTGTGTGTCTAAAGTCCCATAACCTTCATGTACCTCCTTAGGACTGACTAGGCAAGCACCAAGGATTTACCAGCAGTGGAGGTATAAGAGAAATTGGCCTATATGTTCCTCTTCTCACCAGTATGACCATCTATAAAGAACTTCTAGATAATTCGACAGCAACACAGAAGGAGCGTTACCCAGGACAAGACAGCTCTATTTCTTGTTCAAGGGCTGACATGGCGAACTAAGAATGTTCAGTGAAATGATGATAGGAAAAAGATCTCATTGTCTTAGGTTTTTTAATACTATATAATTCTATCAGTTAGCTAAAAATATTTATTGAGTGACTACTGCATGCAAAATAAGACATCATTCAGCCCTCAAGGAGGGGAAGAGGCAGGGAAATCATAAAGATAATTTATGGGATAAGATAGCCATGGTCTGAATGCACAGCGAATGTGAGGGCCGAAGGAAGGAGAGAGGACGGGCCATCAGGAGGGCTATCGAACTGGCTTGACCCGGACCTTACGCAGAACAGAGAGGCTTAGTGAGGCTGTGGGTGGAAGAGGATTTGGGCCCTCTGGCCCCGGGAAGACAGGGAAGGCTGGAGAGGCAGGAGGTGCCCATGGTGAGAGTCAGTGATTTGGAACCAGAGCTGGGGCTGTGGGGCAGGGAGCTAATCCTATGCTCCCTCCTTCTTCCCCTGCACCTGTCCTTCCAGGAAGGCCTGACACCCACAGCGGGCAGGTGATGTCCAGACAGCCAACTGCCAAGATATCCTGCTACATTCTTGACACTCTTCCCCAAATGTCTGTATCCTCACCTTCATGGTGGTAGTCTAGATTCTTGATGGTGGTTTTCTTTCTCACAGATGAACCTCCAACAACTCTGTTTTGTACAGAATTTCAGAATGAACTTTAAGAACCCAGGTGTGAAAGTGAGTGTGAGAACTAGCGGAGTCAGATGGCTCTCCGGCAGGGGGGAAATGCTAAGCCCGAGTATCTCAGCAGCAGTCTGTAAGAGGCCAAGCCTCCAGGCTCTTTCACATCCTGTGAGCTTTATGGTATGCCCTGCACAAAATGGAAAGAAAGGCTGTGTGTACTCAAATCAAGGAAACAGCATGTGTGATTATTGCAAAAGGAACCTTGACTTTGGAATTTCCTGATTTTTGAGAACTCTTGAGTTTAAGGATGGTGTGTTTTCAGCCTCAAAGAATTTTCCAACCACAGAGTGAGCCACCAGAAGAGGAGTGTCAGACCGTATTTCAGATTTCCTGTCTTTTGCACAGAGCTAGTCTGCACTGGCCATGTAGTGGTGTGCTCAGGCCGAGACTGGGTGACCAGCTCCCGGAGCCGGGGCCCGGGCAGGGCTGCCCGCTGGCTTGTGGGAGCTTAGACTGATCAGAAGTCACAAAGGGCAGGCACCGCAGAACTGTTTTGTTGGGACCTACCATGTTTGCCTGTATCATCGTTTCTTGTTTTTTGGGTCGCAAATTTTAAATTAGTTAACTGTGAGAAATCAGGTGATTTCCCCATAAGGGTCCAGATTTCCAGATTCTTTTGAAAATGGGGACCAACAGCTACATTGGGCCTGTACTTCCCCATGGCACCGGTTGCTGGAATAGGTAGAGGTGGCCCCCTTATGTGGGCATGGACTATCGAAGTCAGCACGGCCTCCCCCACGCCAGGCTGGCTGAGACTGGAGGACCCTGTATCAGCTACATCCCAACCTCCATTTGCTCGTATTTCATTTCACAAAAAAGTGTTGGGTGGGCTGCGAGGCTACCGACGCGGTCTGTGGCCCCAGCGAGGTCACCATCCAGGAAATGAGTGCACGATGCGTCGTTACCTACCTTCTGTGGGGCAGGGCAGCAGCAACTTTAGCTGCACAAAACAGCTCATCATCTAAAGTAGGGTTTTTCGGGGTGCCTGGGTGGCTCAATTGGTTAATCCTCTGCCTTCAGCTCAGGTCATGATTCCAGGGGCCTGGGATGGGGCCCCGCATCGGGCTCCCTGCCCATACGGCAGCCTGCTTCTCCCTCTGCTCCTCACCCTGCTCATGTTCAATCTCTCTCTCTCTCTCTCAAATAAATAAAAATCTTTAAAATAAAATAAAATAAAGTAGGGTTTTTCACCTCAGCACTGTTGACATTTGGGACCAGATAATTCATTGTAGGGAGTTGTCCTATGCTTTGTAGGGTTTTAGCTGCAAACTTGAGCCCCACCCCACTGGATGCCAATAGCACCTCCTTAGATGTCTCCAGATATTCCCAGTGTCCCCTTGGGAGCAAAATTGACCCAGTTGGGAATCATGGATCTAAAGGTTTGTGGTGGTTAGTGGACAAAATGCCATTCAGAATTTCAGCAAGATCTTAGAAACCTGCTTATCTCCTACATTGGAGGTTTGGTCAGCTTGCTCACGTGTCAGGTCCTCGGCAGCCCCTCCCACCCTCTCTGCGCACAGCCCCATCAGCTCGCACCACGCTGAGTGACAGGTGGGTGTGCACACCCCATCTACCCGCTGCTGTGAGCTCCTCCAGGAGGGGAACCATAGTCCTGCCCCTGTGCGTCTTTCCACCTAGCCCTAAGGGCTGAATAAATGCGTGGCCAGCCTTCTAACTCCTGTATGCAAGAAAAATTATAAACCTAAGTATGGATGTTCGTCAACTTTTAAAGTCTTTTTTTTTTTAAGATTTTATTTATTTATTTTGACAGAGAGAGAGAGAGAGAGAGGGAACACAAGCAGGGGGAGTGGGAGAGGGAGAAGCAGGCTTCCCGCTGAGCAGGGAGCCCGATGTGGGGCTCAATCCCAGGACGCTGGGATGAAGACCTGAGCTGAAGGCAGACACTTAACGACTGAGCCACCCAGGCGCCCCTTAAAGTCTTTTCTTAAAAGCAACTGCTCTTGTCCAGCAAATTATCTTGTTTTTAATTACAAAAACAATCTACTGCAAGCCCCAAATTTAAATATCCAGATTAATATTTAATTATTCCCTTTTAATTAACAGAGTTTTATGGTATATATCGATATGAATTCCCTCTAAACCAAAATTTCAACAAAGGGGATCCAACACATACAAAAGAAAAAATTCTGAACTGTGAGCAGTGTCCCTGTTGAGTAGAATTAGTTGTGGGTGCCCCTTCTTTGAATCCTTTTTAGACCAGGAGAGACTCTCTTCTCTTTGCAATAGTTTAGGTACAAGAAGAGAAAACAAATAACCAAAACACAACCTCTTTGTTCTGAGGATTCTGTGATCACTTATCGCCTTTGCCAATCATTCACGGAGCCTGCCATTGATCATGGGTTACCATCATGCTCGATCTTAGCACAAACCTCACTAACACCAGCAGTCTTTAGAAAGTGGTCTCATACCATCTTTGAGTAACGATGTCTTATGCCTTTAAGTTTAGGACACTGCGTGGAGACTGCCCAAACCCCTTTATCGGAAGAGTGAATTTAGGGGTGAAGGAAGTACTCCCCCCAGGTGCACCCCAGAGTGCAGCTAGGATCACAGTGACTGAAATTTTCAGTTTTCCACTTGAGTTAAAAACTCTAAAATGCCAAGAAGGGCTTTCGAAATAACTATCACTCATTACCTCTCAACACAGAGTAATTTATCAGAATATGAACTGTCCCTCAGCAAGTCTCCAAGGGAATGGTACATTAGGCAGATATCTTTTGGTGAGGAAAAGAGAAAAAGCCAAAATCGTTTGGAATATAGATGGGAGGAGGGGGAGCAAGGATAAGAATTTGTCGTCATTCATTGAGAAAATATGTATTGGGTGCTACGTGAAGTACTGGGCCTCCAGCCGGAAAAGGGTACAGTGTCTGCCCCCCATCTCATGGTGTCAGTAGGTGCTTGAATAAGCATGGTAGTGAATGTAAAATTGAGTTGGGGCCTCTTCCGATGGGAGGACAGAGAAGGATTGGAGGGGTGCTGAGAATAACCTCCCCCTCCCCGGAAGTGAAGCTAGTGCTGAATCTTTCTGGCTGGGTGTGCTCTCCACCCTGGTGTGTATGCCTTAGTTGCTTGAAGTGTGTTCACTTCAGGAATGATGGGGATTACAAGATTTGCAAACAGTTCAGTGAGGCTCTGACTTAAATAGTTGTAATGCTATTAAGATTCCTGCACCCTGTGTCAGCTTCTCCTGCTGTTTAGAAAACAACATCAAAGCTCACCTCCCTGGCTCTCTTACCAGTAAACTGAACCAAGGTTTGTTTCCTTTCTGAGCCTTCACTAAGCTGCTTTGGTGTTTCATGCAATAGCTAAGCCCAACGGATGAGATGCAAGGTTATTACACTTGGGCATTGTTCTAAGGCTGTCGGGGGAGAAGGGGCAACGAGCCAGCCCATGGCCTGTTCTTCTCCCTGGTGACTAAGGAGGATTACTGGAAGCTGTAGAAATGACTGAGCCCCCGGTTATGTTGCAGAAATAAGCCCCTCCCCAGCCCAAGGGCCTGTGCAGCCTTTGCGCCAGGTCACCATGACTCCGCACTTGCCCCGGGGGGTTTAAGAAGATGGGTGTGTGTGTGGGTGTGTGTGTGTGTGTTCCTTAAGGGATGTTGAAAGGAACAGTAGATCTGCATAAAAGGAGAAGACGCGCTGAGCCTCTGTACCGGAAGAATGGCTTCCCCTTCACAGTGACTTCTTCATCCAAAGAGAAGAGGTGATAGGGCCCTCCCACGTCCCGGAACTAGACCAGGGCCCAGCACAAATGGGTCGTGTTTCCAAATATGGTCTTTTGGAACTTGGACCCCAGTTTCTCACGGAAACAATCCTGTAAACGATGATAATAGATCTAGGAAGGTCCTCAGACATTTGCTTCGCTTATAACGTAGATACTAACTTCAGTTACATTATTATGAGTTAAATGTGCGTTCAAGATAATTTATCGGCTTCTTGTCACTATTTCTAATATTTCTGTACAAAGAAGAAAGTACATTCCAACTTGGAGCTTCAGATATCAGGCACACATCCCCCTCACGCCCCTCGCCTTTCCATCCCAGCTATTCCCCTGGGGGGTGGGACACCCTCCTGGTCCCCGCCCCCCCCCAGTGACTGGCTGCTTGGCGAGTGCCTCTGCTCTCCCCCGGAGCCTTCCGTCACAGGGACAGGAGAGGATGGGAGTTTGGGGCTTTTCACCGCTCTCTAGGGTTGACGGGGGTAAGGGCGTAGATCTGGTCTCTGGCGCTCTAGAAAGCAGAACTTGGACTGACAGGTGAGGTTGTAAGAAGCAGCTGCTGGGTCAGTCTGAGGAAGGACTTCCCCCTGGAGGGAGAAACCATTTGCCCAGGGTCTTCCATGAGTAAGACGCCCATCGAGGCTGGCTTGAACCCCGTGGCTGGCGGCTCAACAGCGGGCCGTGCCCCTCATGTGAAGTCTTCGAGCAGAGTCGGGAGGCCAGCTCTCAGGGTGGGCGGCGGTCAGCTAGTCAACAGGATAGTATTTTATCGCTTGTCCACTATAGGCCAAGTGCGGGGGCTGGTGGCTTCATGTATATCCCTTCAGCCTCACAGAGACTGCTGGATGTGACCACCTCCCGTGGCCCGACGAGGCGAGAGCTGAAAAGCATGCACGGGATCACGTGGCTCCTCAGTGCCTGCGCCACAGTGTGAACCCAGCGTGTTGTTTCAGTTCATTCCTGCGCCCAACAGGGCAGACGGTACAAGCTAGCTTTATGTCGGAGTCACCACATAGGTGACATTTCTCACCGGGAATGTAGTGTGCACAGCCCCCGTGAGTTTCACAGAGTCGGTACCCCGGGCGTACGTCAGAAACGTAAGGACGCCCTGGGCTAAATGTGAGTGTGCGGCCTGTGGGTACGTGGGGGAGGTGGGGGAAGACGGGTCACACACGTAGAACTGACAGGCTGTTGGCACCTCTGACCGAGGGCATTCCATCCCCTCCATGACCTCCTGTCGTAATCCTGCAGGGATGGCCCAGCCCAGTGCCCAGAAGGCTTTGTGGGGAGAAGCTGGGGATTCAGACAGATAGCAGATTGTCTACGGAGAAGTTTAAAACAGAAAATGTACAGACCTTTGGATGTACTCAATTTGAGGCATGTTAAAATATTCTACTCCTCCTTCTCCCCATCTGCAGTTTTCCCACTACCTTTTCATGTTCGAATCGCTGACCATATTTCTTTCTGCTCTGATGGGAAATTCATGATTCACCTTTAGTATTTTCATCTCTAAATGTTCTGTTAGTCTCAGTGAAGTAACAGGGTTCGGAGACTGTCACCTCAATAATGATAAGGTTATGGAAACCTGCGTGGTGTCCTGTCATCAACCCTGACCAGCAGAAAGCCCCCGGTGGCTACATGGGGTGCCCTCTCCCCTCTCTGTCTGCGGCAGAACATTTGCTGGAGCACAGTCACCTCCACTGGGTCAGGATGAGCGAGACACACCACCTTCTGCCCAGGGGGAAAGGATCAAACCCTACCTTGCAGCCCACTCCCCATCCTGGCTCACCGCTGACGTTTACTTGGGACGACCGGGCAGATGCAGGGCCAGACCCAGCAGCAGGGCAGGCGCAGGGGATGGTGGGGGGGGGGGGTGGAGAGAGAGTCCCCGCCACAGAATGAGGGGTCCCTTGCCCTGCTGCAGGTGGGCGCCGGGCAGCTCGGTGGGTCCACAGCCTCCAGGCTCAAGGGACGGGAAAGCTGACCTCTTGCTGTTTTTTGCAGCCTCCTGCTCGGTGGACTTGGAGAGGCCTTGCTGGTTTTCTCAGAGCAGAAGGGCTCCTAAGGGCAGGAAGAGTCGACTCACAGGTGCCAGCTGGGGTGCACAGCCCCTGGACGTCGGACCTCCCTGTCGAGTGTGTTAGAGGGAAGAAAGCAGGGACGGTGAGGCCACCGCTTCTCACGGCATCAAGGAGAACTCCCTCCGTGGGTCTCTGGGCTGCTGCAGAGAATGGGCTGTGCTGTGTCTTCCTGCTCCGAGAGGCTCCCTCAGGTCCTGCGGACCGCGCCGTGCCCAGTGGTGCAGACCCAGCTACGGGAGTCCCCCCCGTACAGGGATGGCTCTGCTCACCTGGATTGATACGCAGGCCTCCTTGTTAAGCACCTGTCACCAAACACTGCTTTGACTACTTGATGGTGGTGGGCTAAAGGCATTTCGTGGCACTTTGTTTTGTTTTGTGTTTTTACATCTTTAGAGACTCTTCTGGGGACGTCCTTCCCTTGCTCTCATGGGCTTGCCTGGAGCCTACCCTCACCGGCTTACGAGCACAGACAGAATTCCCCAGGAGGGCTTCCACTGGGGGACAGGGGCAGAGGTGAGGGTTGAGCCAGAGTTCTGAGCCAAGTAAGACACCAGCAAGGACATTGTTACTCCGGATTGAGTGCTGAAGCCTTTTGGTGACCGTGTGTTGTGTTGAATTCTGTACACACTTTCTTTGCCCACTATTAGGTTCCCTTGCTCCTCAGTGATCACCAAAGGGAATAGGGATTATAATTCTTGATGCTCCCTGGACAGTGAAACAAACATAGAACATATGTATACACATAAGCACACACATTTATTTTCATATTCCTTAAAGCTTTTAATCCATTTAATTCCCTGATGGCTCAGAGGAGATTTCAAATCATTGAACACTGCGGGCGCCTGGGTGGCTCAGTTGGTTAAGCGACTGCCTTCGGCTCAGGTCATGATCCTGGAGTCCCTGGATCGAGTCCCGCATCAGGCTCCCTGCTCGGCGGAGAGCCTGCTCCTCCCTCTGACCCTCCCCCCTCTCATGTGCTCTCTCTCTCTCTCATTCTCTCTGTCTCAAATAAATAAATAAAATCTTTAAAAAAAAAAAAATCATTGAACACTGAAGTATATATTTCAGGCTGGATTAAAAATTGGATTAAAACTCTAAACCTTGCTTCTGGGGGAGTCAAAATGAATGAATATGCATGAAATGGTAACTTGATTCTGAACCCACAATGAAGGTTTAAGAGAATAGTGTCTAACTCCCAGTATTTCTGCTCATGACAGGTTCTGAATACCCTAACTATTCTGCTGGATGTTGGTTTTGGTCATTTGGAGATGTAGAAGGTAGTGAAGTCATGGTGAGTCTTCCCCAGGCAGGAAGCCAGGCTTGCGGTGTTGGACATGCGCGTCATCGATGGAGAACCATCTTTAGCCTCTGGGAAATGAGCCTCTCCATTCTCGGCTCTGTGAAGAATAAGGTTAGCTCAGGCAGGGGGCATTCTTCCTGCATGTTCTCTCCAGCTTGTTGAAAAAACAAACAGAAAATGACACAGATGGGAATGGATTCGTATATTTGGAACTTTGGGTACCTTAAACCCATTTCCTTGTCTTTTCGTGGTCTCTGCGTGTCATTTAAGGTAAAGATGTTCAGAGTGACCTGGACACAGATGCTGTTTCAGTTTGCTTTTTGTTCTTCATCTGGGGTGTTAAACTGTATAGAGGCCGAGGATCAAGTAGAAAACTGAGTTTAGAATTGCCCTTGTTCTTTTGCCCCCACAAAAGTCTCTCTGTACAACTGAGTTCTTCTTTTATGGAAAGTGGCATCTGACCAAATGTCATCATAAGCCTGTCTTTCCAAGTGCCATTAGGGCAAGTGGAGATTCCTAAGTCTGGAAAGAATCATGCACAGTTAATGGGCCCATCTCTGGTTTCCAGGAGACCTGTTCTTTTTTTTTTTTTTTAAGATTTTATTTATTTATTTGAGAGAGAAAGTGAGAGAGCATGAGAGGGGGAAGCGGCAGAGGGAGAAGCAGACTCCCGCTGAGCAGGGAGCCCAACTCAGGACTTGATCCCAGGATCCTGGGATCATGACCTGAGCTGAAGGCAGACACTTAACCCATTGAGCCACCCAGGTGCCCCAAGGAGACCTCTTCTTCAAAGAATCTCTACTGAGGATTTTTTAATTTTTGTTCATTTGATTTTTTTTAATTGGCATTCCAGAGTCCCATTGTTTTTATTTTTTTATTTTAATTTTTTAATTTGAGTAGAGTTGACACACACGCTATATTGATTTCAGGTGTACAACTTAGTGATTTGACAAGTTTATACATTATGCTGTGCTCACCACAAGTGTACCATCTGTCCCCATACATCGTTATTATAATATTGACTGTATTCCTTTTGCTGTGCTTTTTATTCCTGTGCCTTACTCATTCCATAACTCATTCCCTCCCCCCCTTCACCTGTTTTGCCCAACCTTGTACCCCCAACCTCTCTGGCAATTATCAGTTTGTTCTCTGTACTTATAGTTTTGATTCTGCTTTTTGTTTATTCATTTTTTTTAGATTCTGTTTATAAGTGGAGTCATAGAGTATTTGTCTCTCTCTGACTGACATTTCACTTAGCATAATACCCTCTAGGTCTGTCTACGTTATCTCACATGGCATGATCTCATCTCTTTTTTATGGCTGTTTAATATTCCAGTCAGTGTGTGTGTGTGTGTGTGTGTGTGTGTGTGTGTGTGTGTGTGTACACATTTTCTTTACCCATAAGGCTATTGTAAATAATGCTGCAATAAACATACGGGTGCATATGTCTTTTCAAGTTAGTGTTTTCATTTTCTCTGGGTAAATACCCAATGGTGGAATTACTGGATCATAGGGTAGCTCTATGTTTAACTTTTTGAGGAACCTCCACTGTTCTCCACAGTGGCTGCAGCAGTTTGCATTCCCACCAACAGTGCACGAGGGTTCCTCTTTCCCCACATCCTCACCAACACTTGTTGTTTCTTGTCTTGAGTTTAGCCATTCTGACAGGTGTGAGGTGGTATCTCTTAGTGGTTTTGACTTGCATTTCCCTGAGGATGAGTGATGTTGAGCACCGTCTGTTGGCCATCTGTAGGTCTTCTTTGGAGAAATGTCTGTTCAGGTCCTCTGCCCATTGTTTAATCAGATCGTTTGCTTTTTTTGGTGTTGAGTTGTATAAATTCTTTATAAATTTTGGACACTAACCCCTATTGAATATATCATTTGCAAATATCTTCTCCCATTCAGTAGGTTGTCTTTTTGTTTTGTTGATGGTTGCTGTGCAGGGCTTTTTATTTTGATGTAGTCCCACTAGTTTATTTCTGTGTTTTGTTCCCTTGCCTCAGGAGACAGAACTAGAACAATGTTGCTACAGCTAATGTCAGGATGATGACCGCCTGTGCTGTCTTCTAGGATCTGTATGGTTTCAGGTCTCACATTTAGGTCTTTAATCTGTGTTGAGTTTATTTTTGTGTATGGTGTAAGAAAGTGGTCCAGTTTCATTGTTTTAAAAACTCAGGTCTTTTCTTACTTTGGCACTAGCAGGAGGCAGAGGATAAGGTGTTTCTTCAATAGACCGTTCTGTTTCCTTCAGCTTCCATCTTTTCTAGGGCTTTTTTTTCTCCCCAAGCCTTAACTTCTATGTTTTATGCCCAAGTTCACATGCTCAGCTCTGAATGCAGGTGAGCCCAGAGCTCTGTAGATCTGGGGCCTGGCCCAGATTACTGCAGCCTCCTTAGCTCTCATTATCTGTGGCTCTCTGGGCCCCTCTGTGGGTGGGAATCCCCAGGTAACACCAGCACTCCCTTCTGTCGAAAATGATCCGTTTCGCCACGTCCTGTCTGGGTCCTGATGATCCCTGACCTTGCTGGCCCGAAGTCAAAGCCAAAGTGCTTGGTTTTTTCATTTGTACGAATAAAGAGTATGCTTTCCATCCAGAGAGGCAAGGTTCTGTGTGATTGTGTATTGTTACTAATTTGCTATGGATAGAAAAAAAAAAAGTTTGTTTTCATGGTAATTTGCCTTTCTCTTCAAACTCGGCTGGAGAGTATTGCAAAAACAGTTGTTATCCTTGGGAGTGAGGGTTGGGGGCAGAGTTCTTGCATCTTAAACACAGGCCCAGACTTCTACCAACATCCAGGCTACTTAGCTCTGAACAGGGAGGGTGACCCTGCTCCTTCTACTGGGCCGCTGCTGTCCAGCAGGGTGACTTGACATAGCCATGTGTGACCATTGAGCACCGAAATGGTAAGCATCCAAATTCAGACGTGCCGTAAATAATGTAAGTATACGCTGATTTGAAAGATTTAGTATAAAAAAAGGATG
This sequence comes from Phoca vitulina, assembly GCF_004348235.1. Lineage (NCBI taxonomy): Eukaryota > Metazoa > Chordata > Mammalia > Carnivora > Phocidae > Phoca > Phoca vitulina. The sequence goes on from NW_022589727.1 coordinate 18,763,287, forward strand.
TAAAATATTTTGTAATAATTTTTGTACTGGTTATGGATTGAAATGATATGTTGATATGTTAGATTAAATAAAACATTATCAAAAAGAATGTCTCATTTCTTTTTACCTTTTTTAATGGGCCTGCTAGAAAACTGCCATCTATAGATTTGGCTCGCATGATGTGTCTGTTGGTCAGTGCTCATCTGGAGCGGTTCGTCTACGCTGAGCCAGGGAAGTGGGGAAGGAGACGGGTGTTAGCAGCAGCTGCTGGAGATCCCGACCCCATAACCGTATCTAAGACACCGAGTTATGAATGCTTATCAAAGGCCGCCGTGTTCTGGGCACTTCCTACGTGTCACATCATTTCGTTTTACCAGTGGTGGGGCAGGCAGCATTCTCCCCTGTTTTACCAGGGAGATTCAGAGAGGTTCAGTAAGTTTTCCAGGGTCACCCGGCGAGAGCTCGAAGCCAGGTCTCTCTGATGAAGCCTGCCCACCTGCAGCTGAGAGAGTTCCGTGGTGAAGGAGAAAGGAAGCGGCTCCCATCTCACAGGGAGTTGTCCATCCTGCACTTAAGTGCTTCCATATGGATGCCTGACGTCGGTGCGGTCCCTCGTGGCTTTCTCCCTGGAGGCCACGGCTTTGCCAAAGGGTGGGGTCTACGGTCCGCGGCCCAGCTGCCTGCCCTGTGTTCTCGTTGCTCCCACCAGCCTCCTCCCTTGGGTTGTGTCTGAGATCCTCCCTGCATGGGGTTGGAGTGACCAGCAGCCCTTTGGGAATCATGCTGCCCCCACCTGAACTATAGCTCTTACTGTTTCCAGAACGAGCAGCCACCGCTGAATGCTCAGGCTCGGTTTCTCAGGGACGGGCATGTTCTGGTGGCTGCGGAGTCTGAAGGTTGAAGGAGCCTGGGTGGCAGTGCACTTGGCCTGCAGGCCCACCAAAGGGGGTACAGTTACAGGTCTGGCTGAAAACGTAAGCACATACGAAGGCAGTGGCTGGTTAGGCACGCTTAGAACATGGTATCTTTCTTGAGTGGCTGGCTTGGGCAAAGTACTGAAATAGAATATGGAATCATTTGGAAGCTCAAGGGGTTGGGACTCTTTGGGAGTCTGTGGTCCTTTGATTCTTGTTCCGGGGAAGGCCAGTAAGGAGTGAGGCTCTTGAGCTTCTGGCCCTGCCCTGGCTTCAGGTTCTGTAGCCTCTGCCCCACCCAGAGGGAGGCTGTGCTGGCCTGTTCCCAAGATGCCCACACCCCCACTCTGAGGGTATTCACTCCCCTGTGTGGTTTCTGGCCCTTTCTCTTGAACCTTGGCTAGCTCTGTGACTTGCTTCCGCCAGTAGGACATGGTGGAAGTGATGCTACATGACTTCCAAGGCCAAGTCAAGAGCAGCTTTGCAGCATCTGCCTTAATCTTCTAGAACAAGCTCTGGGAGCCCTGGGCTGACGTGCGGAAGTCTGGCCACACTGAGGGTTCTGTGCTGCAGAGAGCAGGTGCGGGTTCTCCAGTAGACAGGTCCTGCTGAGCACCCCTTCTAGACACCGCACCAGCCACCAGACTGTGAGGGAAGCTGTCCTGGACACCCTGGACCAGCCCATCCTCCAGCTGACTGCCATCAGGTGACCTCAGTGGATGCCACGTGGAGCAGAAGAGTCACCCAGCCCCACCGCACCTGCATGAATTCCTGACCACAAAATTATGAGAAATTGTTTCAAGCCACTAGGTTTCAGGGAAAGTCTGTCACACAGCAACAGATAATAGAGCGGAGGTCCTGGAACGCTGGTCCTCCTACGTGGCTCTGATCTGAGCTCTCTGAGCTCCTCCCCAGAAGAGACTGTTGCTCCAGGAGAAGGAGTCGCTGCTCCAGCTGACCTCTCGCCCCGGGCAGCAGGGCCCCAGCTGACGGTCCCAGGCTTGCCCAGAGCCCATTACAGGGCAGATCTGTACTCTGGGCTAAAGTACCTCCTTCACTCATTCGTTCATTCAGAACGTATCGAGAGTCCACTACGTGTCAGGCTGTTGGGCCTTCCTGAAGCTTGCTTTCTGGTAGTGATGGAGACAGACGGCAAACGAGTAAATAATGGAATTTCAGAGATTTAAGGGCCTTTAAGAAAATAAAGCCGAGAAGGGAAACTCAGACTCTTCCGAGCGCCTCCTGAAAAGTACGGGATTTCTCGTCCACGATGTGCGGGATCTCAGGCACCCTGGAGCGCGCGGCTGGCGGGCTGGCGGGCTGCGCGGCCCCGCGCTGAGGCCGACCCTGCGCGGAGCGGAGCTGCTCAAAGTGCTCCGCTCGTGAGGCATCTCCGTGTGTCCTCACCAGGAGCCTCTGGTGGAGGGCTTGCGGTGGCTTCGTTTTGCAGAGGAGAAGGTAACTCCCCTGAGGCCCTGGGGCTAGTTAGAGCGGGTGTGAGGACTTGAAGGAGGCCGCCTGAGCTCGTGGCCCCGCTTGCGGGCCCTCCCCATGCAGGGGACGGGGGGCCCGACCTGCGAGAGCAGACGGAGCAGAGGCGGAGGCGGGCAAGTCCGACCATGTGCAGGGAGTGGCGGCTGAGGGCCAAGGCCAAAGCCTGAGGGAGGCCGGGGAGGGAGGTTGGGTGCTGGGCTGGGAGAGCTTAGGCTTCGGAGTGCCCAGGACGCTCCTTACAGGGTGCAGGTGCTCCAGATACGTTCATCACCGACTGTTTACAGCCCTGAAGGGCCGACCTCTAATGAGGCCTCAGAGGCTCTGACAGGACAGGAAACCTCCCCAAGCTCCCTGCTCCTCAGCCCAGACTCCAGAATGTTTTCACTACCGTCTCCCTGGCCCCTCCCCATGCTCTGGCTTGTCCATGGGCATTGCCCACCCCCTGAGCCCCCTCCCCAGATGGCTGGGTTCTGAGCAAACCAGAGGAGCGAGCCCCGCGCTGGCGGCCCTCCCGCAGGCTGGGTGCTGCTCACCGCCCGGCCCCCCGCGCCGGCCACCTGCCGGGCAGCCCCTGGGTCCTCTGAACAGGGGCGGCGAACGGCCTGGGAGGCCGAGCCCATTCCGGAGCCTGCACAAGGCTCCCTCTGTTCTGGAAGCTTTCAGAAGGCAGCAGACACCCCGAGCTCCTGGTGAAATGAGGAGTTCTTTGCTCCTGCAGGGAGCTGATTTTCGGTGGCCTGCCCTTCGTAAAACAAACAGTGGTGTATAAAGCTTTGTGTGGCTCCATCCAGGATCTGCTGGGGAGGGGTCTGAAGGAGCCGCGCCCCCGTCACCCCCTCAGCTCCCCGCCCTTGGCAGCTGAGAGTGGAATCCCATTTCAACACGTGCCTGAGCCAAAAGGAACATTTGGGTCATTTATTTCCGGCCTGCGGTGTGAAAGGGCCCGCGGGGCTGGCGAGGCCGGGCCTTCGCACCCATTTGTCTTCACACCGTCATTCCGAGTGAGCCTCAGGGCGAGCAGGGGAGCCTTGGGAGGCCGGGGATTAATCCAGGCCCTGGTTCCCAGCACCAGGGGGTGTGCTGGGGCCCTGGGAAGTTACGGGGAGCTGGGGGAAGAGGGCGCTAAGTCAGAGGTAGAATCCCAGGGCCTGTCCAGGCTCTCTCTGTGCCCTGGCAAGTGATGTCCATCGTTCCTTCATTTTCTCCTCGCTCCTTCATTCTTTTTTTTTTTTTTTAAAGATTTTATTTATTTATTTGAGAGAGAGAGAGAGAGAGAGCACATGAGAGGGGGGAGGGTCAGAGGGAGAAGCAGATTCCCTGCTGAGCAGGGAGCCCGATGCGGGACTTGATCCGGGGACTCCAGGATCATGACCTGAGCCGAAGGCAGTCACTCAGCCAACTGAGCCACCCAGGCGCCCCCTCGCTCCTTCATTCTTCACACACGCGCTGAATGCCCGGGGGCTGGTCTTGGTTGCAGGTGCTTCCGTGCACTCCATTGCTGAAGGTGGGCCTGGTTCCTCACGTAGGTGAGGCCGTGGGCATATCCTGCCGCCCACGGGGACGCTCGAGGTTGTCCCCGAGGCCCAATCTCCCTCATTCTGGCAGGAGCAGCTGTGAGGGACTTTCTATGTGATTGGAGACGGAAAGCAAATACAGTTGACCCTGGTACAATGCAGGGGAGAAGGGTGCTGACCCCCCACACAGTCGAAAATCCATATAGAACCTCTAACTCCCCAAAAACTTAATTAGTAATAGCCTACTCTTGACCAGAAGCCTTACTGATAACATCAACAGTTGACGACATGTGTTTTGTATGTTATATGTATTCTATACTATATTCTTATAATAATTTAAGCTAGAGAAAAGAAAATGCTATTAAGATTGTAAGGAAGAGAAAATGCATGGATAGTACTTTAGGTATATTTTTTGGAAAAAAATCCATGTATAAGTGGACCTGATCAGTTCAAACCCATGTCATTCAAGGGTCACTGTATCCATTCCCTGTCCTCACAGAGGCCCTGAGCCTTTAAGAAGAGCGGCAGACAGAGCTGTGCTTAAAAAATGCAGCTTTACCGCGATGTAATTCACATGCCCTACAATGTATCCCTTTAAAGTGTACGATTGGGTGGGTTTTAGTATGTTCACATGATTCTGCAACCATCACCACTATCTAATTTGAGAACATTTTCATCACCCCAGAAAGAAACCCTGCACTCATGGTCATTCCTCCCTCCCCTGCTCCTGCTGACTGGGCAAATCGCTTTCTACATCTACAGGTTTGTCTGTTCTGGAGATTTCGTGTGAATGGGGATCATGAAATACGGGGCCTTTTGTGTTAGACTTAGGTTTTTAAGTAGTTCATATACTTCTCTCCAAGGCTGCTTTCCATAGCAGCCACATCTCTGCCCGGGGTGGGAGAACACGGGCCGTGGAAAAACTGAGGGGTGGGGTTAGGAATAAGGGACCCCCAGCACCTGGAGGCAGGTGAGGGAGCTCAGGAGAGAGGCAGCAGGAGGGGGCGTGGGCAACACTCTTCCAGAGCCCTGGGGGCTCCGGTCTCAGTTTATTTTTCAGCGATGCCCCATTTGATCCTCAGGCCTTTGGTCAAGTCTTATTGCAAGACATGCTGGTGTTGGATGCACTTTGGGGAACAAAGGGTCTGGGTCTCCTGCGTGTGGTGAAGTTGGACAGGGGAGAGGAGGACTGGTCACCACTCTCAGGTCGGATGGCAGCACTTGAAGCTTTCAGCTCCCAGCTGCTGTTCCCCCTGAGGGTCTTGAAGGTACAACTGAGTCAAACGTGTGCTTTCTGTTTGTGTTTTTATCTACTGCTTATCATGTCTCCTCTAAGTCAAGCACTCTGTCCTGGGCAAAAGGGAAAAACAAACATGGCCGTTGGGGGAGCTTGCACTCCGACATAACCGATTCATGGGCACATGACATGAGGACATGGATCAGGAGGCAGAGAATGGAGAGCATCATGGGGAGCTGCCCTCTCAAGTTTCCCGGCCACAGCCTTGGTGGAGGCCCAGTAGAGGCCTGTTTGTAACCTCAGCGTGGGTGAGGGGAACAGACCTGATGGACAGAGGGGCTGTCGGCCTGGGCTGGGGATGGTTCCCTCCTCTGCGGCCCCCACGTCCCCATCCCTGTCTGTCACCCCTGCTCAGGGTCCCCACGGTCTGCCTCCCTCAGTGGAGTGTTGGAGCTCTGAGGCACAGCTCCGGGATGCTGGTGTGGAACGGGCTAATTGCTTACCCAGTGTACATCTCTTCTTCTTCCTTAGCGTATTTGTTTGCTAGGCCTGCAGTAACGAACGAAGTACCGCAGACCGAGGGGCTTAAACTACCACGTATTGCCTCACAGTGCTGGACGCTGGAAGTCAGAGACGGGGTTTTGGCGGGCTTGGTTCTGAGGGCTGAGAGGGAGCGGTCCGTTCCAGGCCTCTTGTCCCTGTGTCTCTTCGCATGGTCTCCCCTCTATGCATGTCTTTGTGTCCAAATTCCCTCTTTTTATAAGAACACCAGACATTCTGGTTTAGGACCCAGCCTAACGACCTCATTGTAACTTGATTACCTCTGTAGAGACCTCATTTCCAAATAAGATCACATTCTGAGGTACTGGGGGTGAGGACTCCAACATACCTTTATGTGGGGGCCACAATTCAACCCGTGACACTTGGTAATAGCAGTCATAGCAATCAGTTTTAGTTGAGAGGCTGTGTACACAGCTAATAGATGCACCCCCCCCCCACACACACGCACACCTCCTGTGTAGCCCATGCAGCTTATTTGACTGGGTTCAGGCCAAGGAGATGTAAGCAGAATTTGGTGGGTGACACTTGGGGACAGTTCCTTCAGAGAGCTCAGATAGGTAGACCTCCTGCCTTCTTCCAGCTTCTTTCTTAGGTTGAGGTCATGATAGCTGGAGTTCTAGCATATATCTTGGGCCCTTCCAACCTTCAAGTTGGAAACTGTGTTCTAAGGACAGTGGGGCAGAAGCTGGAAGGAGCCTGGGCTTCTGACAAGACAGTGGAGCCACCTCCAACCGTTTTAAGTGGGAGAAAATAATTGAGTTCTCCTTTCTTACTTCCAGTCTCTGTTACTAGCTGCCAAAGGCAACCCTAATGTAAAGAGCCTCCAAGGAGCTGTACGGTGCAGTGGGAAAGGCAGGTAGGAAAACGGGGGCGCAAGACATACCTGAGGGAATGCCTCTCCTCTGATCTCTCTATACACACAGTTGCCTCACAACATAAAAATGACTTCCCAGCTATCTGCCCTGCCCCTGACGTTGTAAGCTCCTTGAAGACCGGTCCACGTCTGTTCATCACTGGTTCTTCCTCGGTGCCTTACACAGAGTCTGCCCACAGGTGTTCTGGGTGTGTTGGCCTGAATGCACTTTAAATCCTCTACACTTGGGGCGCCTGGGTGGCTCAGTCGTTAAGCGTCTGCCTTCGGCTCAGGTCATGATCCCAGGGTTCTGGGATCGAGCCCCGCATCGGACTCCCTGCTCCGAGGGAAGCCAGCTTCTCCCTCTCCCACTCCCCCTGCTTGTGTTCCCTCTTTCGCTGTGTCTCTCTCTGTCAAATAAATAAATAAATAATCTTAAAAAAATAAAAATAAATAAATCCTCTACACTTGCCAATTCTGTGGTCTTGGACTCTGAGTCTTAATTTGTGTAATGATAAAAATGGAGGGTATAATACCAGGGCTGTTTTAAAAACGAAGCACAATTAAATGTATAGCATTTCGCACAATGCCTAGCACACGTTGGATACCCAAGGAAGGGTGGCCATTATTAATATTACGATTTTCTATAAAAGAAATCTTGTTCTAGTCCCCATGTGAGGCTCCACTTACCTTCTGACAACCAGAGTTTACTTTTCCCTAAGACCAAGTCTCTGATTTACACACATTGTGTTCATGAGGTTCCCATCTTATTCTCTTGGCCCTCTTTTGATCTTGAGAACCTCATTAGTACATGAGTCCCTGGGTTGCCTCGGTTCCAATTCTGGCACCTTCCAGTCTGTCCCCTCCAGTGCAGGTAAGCCTTCCATGCTCAGCCAGCTTACCAGGCAAGTCAGAATATAGGAAGCATTGGGGGCTATACATTCTGCCCAAAGGTCTTGGTGAGTGAAGAGGGTCTTCCCGTGAAAAGAGTAAGGAATCCGCTGCAAAGATGGCGCCAGTGTTCACCCTTCCTCGTGCCCCTGCCGTTTGCAACTCGATGGAGCCATTTCACCACTGCTTGCATTTGAGCCAGCCTTGGGACTTGTTTGGCTTATAAAGGCAGTGGAAGTGACAGTACCAGTTTTGAACTAAGGCCTTAAGAAGCCTTGTACTCTTCCACTTGCTCTCTCGGACTCTTCTCAGAGCCCTCCTCCCCACCAGGCCTTTTCCTTGGCTGCCGAGTTCAGCTCAGCAAGATTCCTGCCCAGCCAGTTTAGCAAACATCCCTCCCCTCTCCCCCATACCTAACCGAGTTCCTGGTATTTTTCCATCCACTGACTCTCCCACCCTGCCCACTGGCTATATGTCCCCAGCTCTCTGTTGGATTCGGAGTTGAGTGCAGTCTCTCTCTGCCCCTGTTACAATGGTCTTGACCTCTCTTGCAAGAGTCTTGAGTAGATTTCCTTGCCTGTTTAACTCTGTCCAGGGTGTGTTTCTTTGACAGCTTCCACCATGAGAACAAGCCCGGACTTGCCTGCTGGAAGCTAAGAGACCACGTGGAGCAGGGCTAAGTCCTCCCTGCCAAGGCCATCCCAGACCAGCCTGCCCTTAGCCGGCTGTGGACGCCTAAATGAGCCCGGCGGAGACCAGCTGAGCTCGGCTTCGGTAAGCAGAACTGTCCAACCGACCCCGGGCGGCACGAGAAATCAGGAATGTTTGTTAGCTTACCCTGCTGCCACTGGGGGTGGCCTGATTTGTGGCAATATTGTAGTCAATATAAGTGACGACGGGTACAGCGGAGAAGGAAAAGGTAAGAGAGGCAGAGCAGAAGGACGTTTGGAAAGAACCGCTGCCCTGAGCTCCTTGGGGCCTGCAGAGCTCATATCGTGTGGTTCCCCCGGCATTAGCGAGGGACAGCTCTATCTCTTCGGCTACTGCACCCCGGAAGGAGGAGGCAGGGATGGGGCTGCAGCTGAATGTGTGCATCCTGCAGTCACAGGGCAACAACCTGAGGCCGAGGAAGACGGAGCCTCGGGGCAGGGAGGGGCTGGCGGGCGCTGGGGTGGCCTCCGCGGTCTATGCCGGCTGGGGAACGATGGAGAACAACTGAGTCCTATGTTCCACATCACTTCGAGTGAACGCAGGGGGACCGAGCTATGAGTAGCAGGCTGAAGAACTCTGAAATATCAGCACTGAACACACTGCACGCTGGAGTCCCCTTCTGGAATATTCTCCTGCCCGGTCTGGGCCCCACCCTGCTCTGGGCCTGTTCTGCTCCCACACAGCGTCTCTTGCCTCCTCAGCCATTTCTTTATTTTTGTATCTTTAAAAATTGTGGTAAAATACGTCTAACATAAAATGTACTACTTTGACCATTTTCAGTGTCTGTTTCCGTGGCATTAAGTACATTCACAGTGTTGTACCACTATCACCGCCATTTCTGGAACTTTTCATCACCCCAGATGGAAATTCAGTACCCAATAGACAGTAACTCCCGATCCCTTCTTTCCCCCAGCCCCTGGGAACCTCGAGTCTACTTCCTGTGTGCCTGAATTTGCCGAAGCTAGGTACCTCATGGAAGTGGAGTCATAAATTTGTTCTTTTGCAGCTCTCAGCTCTTTATTCTCAAAACCACAAGTTCTGTTTTTAGACATCTGAAAAGCAGCCCACCAGGGATCAACACTTTCCTTAATACCCATCCCCCCTCCTGTGGCCCCTGCAAGAGCTGGGCTGCATGACCATGACCTTGGGGTGGGCGTGTCCCTGTCCTCATCAAATCTCCCCACAAAACAAAACAAGTCATACCTCCTGACCAAGCTCCTGACAGGGGCCATGAGGACACCCCGCCCTGCATTTTCCTTTCCGCTTTGTGAGTCCAGCCGGTCTCCCTCTGCACTCTGAGCCACCAGCTTGTCCCCGCTCCAGTGCGACAGGGAAGCCGTGGTCTGCTGAGGGCACTAAAGGCCTCAGGTTTATCTCACCAACCCCCAGAGGGCAAGGTCCATATTCCTGGAGTGGCCCCAAGGTGCCCCACCCAGTTTGAGGCCAAAAGCTTAACAAATAAGTATCGCTTTAACAGCAGAGGCCCTTGGCTTAAGGTAAATTGGAATCAGGCCAGTCCTATGGGGCCGGAGCAATCTGGTGGAGCCTGAAGTCTGCAGGCAGCCTGTGTGCACAAGTGGGTGAGGTAAAGAGGATGATGAGGGAAATGCGGAATATTGCTACGTTTCCACCCACTGTTGCCCCACCCCCACCGTACACATGCTCACACACACACACACACACACACACACACACACACACACACCTGCCTCAAGGACTCATGTTTTTCAGGCCTGAGATGGGAAGGCTGCTCCAGACATAAGTCCAAGGAAGTATTTCCAGAAGACCCTGGGGGCCATGAGCAGTGGGGTCAAAGGTGAAACTGAGAGGGAGGGGGGTCTTTTTCTCTCCCTTTTTTGAGAACTTAGCACTGCCCTGGCCCTTTGGCAAGTTAAGGACAGCATGGAACATTACTGGGGGCCAGTAGGCGGGACAGTGGTGGCGCTTGAGGTGGGGAAGCTGCCTTGGGAGACTGTGGGCACCCAAGGGGGCAGAGGAAGTGGGGAGGGAGAAGGGGAAGGATGGTCAGCTTGTTACCATGTGTGATTCCCCCTGTGGGCTCTCAGGTTGCCTTTGATCAACTTTGCCCACAGAGGGGGCACCAGACAGAAAATTCCACCCTGTCCTAGGCATGGAATTTATTTTTATCCTGTGGCAAAGCAGATTCTCCATTATCAAGAATCCCCTCCCTCCCTCCCCAGGTCCCTTGGTCAGGCAGGTCTACTGCTGCCTGTATCGAGGTCTGCAGAGCCTGGGGACATGGTCCTGGGCAGGAGGTGAGGAACACCCCCTCCCCGCCCCCGAGCCCCTGTCCTCCTGTCTTTAACATGGACAAGAACCCCTTCATAGGTTTGTTGAAATAAATGGGAAAAAGGTACATATATATATGTAAATGATATGTGTGCGTATATATTCACCGTATATTTATGTACATACATCTGGGTACATACACCAGATATATGTATGTACGTACACATGGTGCTTAGCACGGTACGGAGCACATGATAAGCAGTAAATGTTACTATCAATAACTTTATCCTCATCCATGATGGCTTTCCACAGTAGTTGTTGGCTTTAGGTGGCAGGAGACTTGGAATAAATGGAATGTGGCAATAAAGTAAAGTGACTTTTACATCTATTAGCACTTACATATCCAGGTGAGCGTGGAACATGCAGGCGCCCCAGAAGTCCCCATTAGGGGTCACAGAACAGGGCACATTACATTCTCCAGACGCCCATAAACACCAGTCTCAAATGGCACTCTGTACTCAAGCAACCGGTCCTTTCTCAGGCTGGTTCACTTTCCCAGATCTCCGTGACCGTTCCCAACGCTTTCACTCTCTCCAAGCCCCATTCCCCTTGTTTGCCCTCCCCTCTCCCGGGTAGCTGGGCCTCAGCTCCTCCTGAAGGGAAAATAGAAGCTGCCAGATGAGAACTTCACCTCCCCATCACATCCACACAAACCAGCTCGCATCGGCACCCCTCTCCCTTCCTTTTACGGCTGAGGGGTGCCTCCTCTCCAGCTTAGCACCAATCCCTCCTTCTCTGCTCATTTGGATTCTAGCTCCTCCTGCCACCTCGGGAACCTGACCACATCTCCCTCTTGGTTATTTGACCCCTCTTTTTCAACTGGTTTTAAACACCCTCAAGTCTTTCTTAACAACAACTAAACAGAAACCAAAAAAAACCCAAAACCGCCAAACTTGACTTCTTTCTTCATCCCGTTGTCAGAAGCCAGCTCCCCACGTACCAACATGGCCGCTGATAAGACGGAGCCACTGGTCTTGCTGCGGCAGGCAGGCCGTCGGGAAGCGAGCGCAGCGTGGTTTTCAGAGCGGGGAACACAAGCTCAGGATGCGTCAAGAATTGGAAGTTTGCTTTGAGGTGAGTGTTCCAATGTGGGGATCTAGGACTGGGTCACAAGCACCACACCACAGCCGAGGGTTGGTGGGGACAGCAGGGGAAGGACTCAAAGCATCTTCAGGCTCAAGAGTTGAAGGGTCTTTGGGGACGTTTCTGTAGTAAACGATCGCACTATTTGCTTGGAGGACAGTCCCCAAAGAGTAAAGAAATGCTAATGAAGACAGTAGAATGGCCACCTCGGCTAACTGGGCGTCAGGGGTGGTTTCACTTTTCTGTGTCCAGGCTTAGTGTGGGCTAGACGGTTTTGGTTCTCAGCTTTGAGCTTCAGCCCTAGCTCCTTCCTCCCACTACTCAACTCATCAAGAATTTTCTCCGCTTGCTGATGCCATCTTCTCACCTCCTTCTCACTCCTCCGCCCTCCAGCCTGACCTCAAGCCCCTTCTACAACAGTGCTCATCCTCAGCGACCATCCGTCTTTCAATCCGGTTGATACTTTGCAAGCCTCGTCACACACGGCCTCTCAGGGCCTGGGTCTCCTGCTCCCTGGTGCCCGTGAGCCTACGCGCCCCGGGAGTCCTGCTACCTCTCTCCCACCATTCTTTCTCTGCAGACTCATTCTAGTCTATCCAGGTTTTAAACATGATCGTCCCCCCAGGCCTGGGCCTGGGGCTTCCCTCCTCCCTGTAGGCTTGCTCCCGTGGCAATGCCATGTCTTCGTGTAGCCCCAGCTACCATCTATGCACACATTGAGAAACGTCCGTCTCCAGCCCGACCTGCCTTTGGAGCTCGATGTCTCCATGACATCTCCTCTGACTGTCTCCAAGCCTTTGCAGGCCAAAATCTCTGTAGAAGTGAAGTTAGCACCGTGATAGACCAACCCCCGAATTTCAGGGGCTTAGCATAGTAAAAGCTTACGCCTCTCCAGTACACCAGCCCAGAGCGGAGTTCCTGCTCCGCTGGTTGCTTCTCTCACACAGTGCATCAAAGGTCCCGGTTCCTCCCACCGGCTGGCTCCGCCACCTGCTCTATCCTGAGTCCTCTGCATTTATCCAGCGGGTAGTGAGGGAGGAACGAAATGCTTTCCCTCTGCCCTCCTACATTTAATAGCTGGGTCTATGAAACAAACTGACAACAGGCAGATTAATAGGAGAAAACTATACAAATGCATTCGTTTTTACTATTACATGCCTGTGGGCATCACAGGAAAAAACAAAGTGAATACTGCCCCCCCCCAACAAAGTGGTGAGAATTGAGAGCTTATATGCTGTCTTATAGAGGAAGGCGGGGGAGGTAAAGACAATCCAGGAAAGAGGAAATGATTTTTAGGAAGGACGAGGGGGGACAGTGTGTGACAAAGCTTGTCTGGCTGTGGCGCTGGCTTCCAGTCTCCCCTCCTGCAGTGAGAGTCAGTCTTCCCCGTTGATGAAACTCCCCAGGAGGGGAATCTATGACAAACCGAGCTCCTTTCGGAAGATCCGACTTTAGGCAGGTAGGGAGAGTGCATTTGTTGTTTTTCTAGTGCCTTCAGCTCAAAGTAACCAGTATGCCAAAGGGGCACATATTGGGGTGACATGTCCTGAACTCCTTCGGGAGGGAAAAGGGGAGTGTAAAAGCCACACCTGAGATTTAAAAGCTTTGGCCTGGGAAATGATATTGCTTCGACTCATGTTCCACTGACAGACAAAATCAGTCATGTGATATTATGGGTTGGATTGTTGCCTACCATCCCCCCAAAAAGATATGTTCAAATCCTAAGGACAAGTACCTATGCATGTGACCTTATTTGGAAATAGAGTCTTTGTAGATATAATCCAGTTACGATGAGATCACATTGACTTAGGGTGGGTCCTAATCACGTGACTGGTGCCCTTACAAGATGTTAGAAAGTTGAGCATGCAGATATTCATGGAGAGCAGGTGACCATGTGAAGATGCTGAGACACAGGAGAGAATGCTTTGTGAAGACAGGGGCAGAGATTGGAGTGATCCCTCTGCAAACCAAGGGACACCAAGAATTGCCAGCCACCATCAGAAGCTGAGAGAGAACTATGGAACGGATTTTCTCTCAGAACCTCTAGAAAGAACTGACCCAGGCACCACCTCCATTTTGGACTTCCAGGCTCCAGAACTATGAGAGAATAAATGTATGTCAAGTCATTCAGTTTGTGGTACTTTGTTACTGCAGCCAAAGAAAACCAATACACTTGGCCACACCTGGATACGAGAGGAAACGTAGTCCCACATTTCGGTGAAAACTCCATCCTACTGAAGGGCTTCTGTCACAAGATGGAAGACTGAACTCACCCTCTTCCCTCCCACTCCTGGACCTCTTTGGGTGCTTCTTACCTTAGTGTGGGCACCGCCCTCCTTGTAGTTGTCCAGGCTAGAAACTTGGGTTCAACCATGACCTCTCCTTCTTCCTCTCCTCCCATATCCATTACCAAGTCCTAAATATCTCTGGGGTCTATCACCACCCACTCCCCAAGCTGACACCCCATGTCCTGATCACTAAAGAAGACTCCTGACTGGTTGGCCTTTGGCCGTGCTTATTTCTTGCTGAGCTTCCCCTGAGACTCCTGCCTGAATTTAGTTTCCAAATCTCAAATCTGCTTATGTCATGATCCTATTTAAATGCGTTAAAGTTGTTATATTGTCCAGAGGATAAAGATAAATTCCTCATGGTCAATAAGGCCCTTCATAGTCCAATTGTGACGGTTCATTTGATGTGTCCACTTGACTGGGCCATAAAGTGCCCAGACATTTGGCCAAACATTATTCTAGGTGTGTCTGTGAGGGTGTTTCTGGATGAGATCAATATTTGAATTGGTAGACTAAGGCAGGTTGCCCTTTCTAATATTGCTGGGTCTCATCCAATCAATTGAAGACCTGAATAGAACAAAAAGGCTGAGTAAGAGGGAAATCCTCCTGCCCGATAGTCTGAGCTGGGACACTGATCTTTCTGCCTTCAGACTCAAATGGAAAGATCCACTCTTCTTGGGTCTTGAGCCTGGTAGCTTTCAGACTAGAGCTTACACCTTTGGCTCTCCTGGTGTCCAGCTTTCTGACTGCATATCTGGGGACTTCTCAGCCTCCACAGGCATATAAGCCAGCCTATCTATCTATCTATCTATCTATCTATGTATCTATCTACCTATCTACCTATCTATCTACCTACCCCCCTCTCCATCCTTCCTCTTGGTTCTGTTCCTCTGGAGAACCCTGACTAATCCATTGAACCTATCTATCTCTCCAGTCTGGTCCAGAACCACACCCCACACTGCCTCCTGATGCTGGGGCTTTGCACGTGCTCTCCCTCCTAGAAAATCTCTTCCTTCTTGTCTTGTCCATTTTACTGCTATTCGTTTTTCCTATCTTGGGTCAAGAATCACTTCTTCCCTAATTTCCTTGACCAGGTCAGAGCTCTCAACTAGATGCTCATTAACACACCATGAGCCCCTCCACTGTAGGACTTGTCAAAGTTATGCAGCCATTTGACCGTCTGTCTTTCCTATAGCCTGTAAGCTTCAGCAAGAGAGTCACCGTGTCTGTAGTAACTACCCCTCACTACCGTGCCCCAGCACCTAGCACAGTGCCTGGCCAGAAGAAAGTGTGGATTGAGTTTTGCCACCATTTTGGGGGAATATCTACTTGGAACACATGCCAGGCATGATCCAGAGCCGTGATAGACAGTTATCCCTGTCCTGGGTTGGGAAAGGGGGAAGAGACAGGTGAAGAATAGAGGGCTTCCATGCAGGGGTTTCTCTATGGGGACCTGTCACCTCCACCACAAGGGCAGCCAGTCAGAATGGAGGCAGAAGGGAAGCTGGGGGCAAGTCAAGACAGATGCCACACAATTGCTCCCAGGACACTGGCATCCCTCAGAGCATCACTGGAACAAATCTTCTGGAATTAACCATTTTCTCTGAGGCTTGTTATGGACTGGATTGTTGTGTCCCCGCAAAGTTCATATATTGAAACCCAAACCCCAGTGCAATGGTATTTAGAGATGGAGCCTTTGAGGGTAATTGGGTCATGAAGGTGGAGCCCCCATGAGGGGACTTATAAGAAGAAACAAAAGAGAGGCGCCTGGGTGGCTCAGTCAGTTAAGCCTCCAACTCTTGATTTCAGCTCAGGGTCGTGAGCTGGGGCCGTACGTCGGGCTCCGTGCTGAACGCTGAGGGTGGAGCCTGCTTGAGATTCTCCCTCTCCCTTTGCCCCTCCCCACCTTCCCCTCACCTGCACACTCTCTCTTTCAAAAAAACAAAAACAAACAAACAACCCCACAAGAGAACTTGCGCCTCTCTTTGGTCTCTGCCACGTGAAGATACAATAAGAAGATGAGGGCCTCACCAGCCGCCACCTCGGCAGGTGCCTTGATCTTGGACTTCCCCGCCCCCAGACCTGAGAAAGAAACGTTTGTGGTTCAAGCCGCCCAGGCTGTGGCATTTTTGTTATAGCAGACAAAGCAGACTAAGACAAAGCTGGATTTTATTTCTTGAAAATGCCAGAAGTCGTTTGGTGCCCAAAGTGACTGGAATAGGTGATGGCTCAGTAAATGATAGTATTTCAGGTCAAAATGGAGGGGAAGGGGTGTCTTACGGAGACTGATTTCTTTCTTTTTTTTTTTTTTTTAACATTTTATGTATTTATTTGACAGAGAGAGACAGTGAGAGAGGGAACACAAGCAGGGGGAGTGGGAGAGGGAGGAGCAGGCTTCCCACAGAGCAGGGAGCCCGATGCGGGACTGGATCCCAGGAGACCTGGACCACGACCCGAGCCGAGGCAGACGCTTACGATTGAGCCACCCAGGCGTCCAAAGAGACTGATTTCTTATCCCACTTACAAACTGGGCCCCAAGGCCAGACCTGGACGAGGCATCCCCCACGTGCTTTCTCCCAGGACCTACTGCTACGAGGCGAGGCGTGAGAGCAGCTGTGTCAGGGGCCACCTATATACTTCATATTCATTATCTGCTGTGCCCCTCACCACTTCCTGAGAGAAAAAGCCGGAGTCAACCCCATTTTACAGCTAAAGTCCGAAGCTCGGGAAGGTTCCCGCCCTGGCCCGGCTCACTCGCTGGTGACCGGCCAAGAGCACCTGTTACGAGAACTTGACCCTCTGACATCAGAGCCTTTCTTTGAACCACTCTTGTGCACTGCGAACCAAGTGACTGCTTGAGAGGGCAGTGGTTTGTTTAAATAAGGTTTAGAATCATTATTAAAACAATAGCCTCATTATATTTCACTAGGGGAGATAAAGCACGTGAAAGTGCTATGCTGTTAATTACTGTAATATATACACGCGCGTGCACACACAGAGACAATGCAAGGGAAACATGCTTTCCAGATCCGTGCTACTAAAAATACTAAAAATGTGACTTGCGGCCCAGCAACACTGTCCCTAGAATCTCGAGTGCCCTCCTCGACCTAACGACTCGGCATTTGCTTTTTATTTATTTTTTTAAGATTTTATTTATTTGAGAGAGAGAGAGCACAAGAAGGGGGAGCGGGAGAAGCAGACTCCCTGTTGAGCAGGGAGCCGGATGCGGGACTCGATCCAGGGACTCCAGAATCATGACCTGAGCCGAAGGCAGTCGCTTAACCAACTGAGCCACCCAGGCGCCCTCAGCATTTGCTTTTTAACAAGCTCACATGCGTATTGAAGCTTGAGAAGCCCTGCCAGGGTCAGCCTGGCCTTCCATCTGTTACTTGCGGCGACCCCTCACACTAACAGCTATGACTCTCAAACTTCTGAATGTAGAAGAACCACTGGGGAACTTGCTGCAAATACGGATTCCGGCATCTCGCTCCCAGAGATTCTAGAATTCCCAGGCTTTTTCATTTCTAAAAGGCATGCCAGGTGATTCTGATGCATCTGGTCATACTAGGACACCATCCTTTGACAAGCACTCATCAGATCTTTAGTTTCCCAGCAGAAAATGTGTCCTTAATAGTAACTGGGCTCTGGAAACTTCTTTTGGCAACAACAGAAGCCCAGATCTTAATTGGAATTGAGAGAACTGTTTCAGTTTGGGAAAGTCTGGATAATAAATACCTAATTCTCCTCCTCCTCTGCCTCTCCATTCATGTCTGATTCCTATTCAGTTCTCAGCAGTTGGGACTCATGCTTTGATTTAGAACTGGGGTAGAGACTTTTTGAGAGTCATTTTAATCATTCTGCAAAAATAAAAAGCTTGCACTGGCTCTTTCAGGATGGTTGAGTTGGCACACCTTTTTAGATCACTTGGGGAGACCAAGTTGCTGTGGCACGTGAGCTCTGGGAATCCTGCAGAGCAAATAAGCTTTCTCAAAAGTGAGACCTCGGGGACTCCAATGACCAGACAGCTCCAGAAAATCCCCATCGCCAAAAGGTGATTGGGAATTAAAGGGACTTCCCAAACTTGGGATGGCCAGAGGTTTCGGCGAAATTGACACTGTGGGACATTCGGTGTGCTTAGAGAGGTTATCTGTGTTCAGTGGCTGTGAGGTGGGGGTGTGTACTAAGATGCTGAGGAAGCCTGGAGAGGGAGAGGGGGGCTGTGTGACAGGTCTGGAAGCAGGAGGCCCCTTGCTGGGCCAGAAGGACAGATGGCAGCCAAGGATCAGAGGGAGCTTTGAGGCTCGGGTGGGGCAGGAGATCCCAGATGTGAAGCAGAGGTGCAGCTAGACAGGAAGGAGGAAAAGCAGGCTATGGGTTGACTGCAGGGTGTGGGAGAGTCTGGAGAGCTTGTGACAAAGGCAACTGGGGGATGAGCCAGTGAGGAAAGTGACTGCATTGCAAAGACTGGGAAGCAAAGGAGTGTCCTGGTAGGGAAGAGGAAAGCAACTCACTCCTTCCTTCCTTCCATCTTTCCTTCCTCCCTCCCTCCTCCTTTCCTTCCCTCCCCTCGCCTTCCCTTCTTTTAGTATATGTGCTGCCTGGAAAGCAAACCCTTTCTGAGAGCAGAAGACTAGGGGCTGGAAGTGGGCTGGGGTAGAAAGAACACAGAACAATCTAGGACCTCAGGAGACCCACCTGGGAGCTGACAGCAGGGCTGGGTGAAGGGCAGGAAGCATCCCATCCAAAGAGCCTGTTTGCACTTTGGAGCTGACACGTGTAGAAGCTGAGTGGACGTGTGAATGGCCTTGGCTTGGTGGCATGTCATGTCCACTCTGAGCGTTCTGGGCTGGACTGTGTGCCCCCTAAAGTCCTGTGTGGAAGCCCTAACCCCCAGAGGTCAGAAGGTCACCCTGTTTGGTAGACGGGGCCTTTAAAGAAGCAGGGAAGGGTCAATGAGGCCCATCCGGGAGAGAGCTCATCCAGTCTGCTGTCCTTATAAGAAGAGGGAATCCACACCTCCAAAGAGAAGCCAGGGATGCGCAGGTGCAAAGAAAAGGAAGACGAGGCAGCAGGAGAGACCCCAGAGGAAGCCAGCCCTGCCGACACCTCCCTCTTGGGCTTCCAGCCTCCAGAACGGTGAGCAACCGGCTGTCTGTTGTTGCGGGGCTGGGGGGCTGGGGCTGCATGGAATGCACCTGCGACATTCCGTGTGTCCTGGGGCGGTCTGCTGGGCAGCGGGAGGGCGGAGAGGGAGGAGTGGGGGACGGCAGTGAAGGCTGAGAAGGCAGCCCCTCTTCCCGCGGGGGGTGTTGTGATGAGCACTGGCTGCGGAGCCGTTCACTAGGGGGGGCCCGGGGTCTTCAGGTGAGCGTTGGCACCTGGGCTCTGTGCAGACGCAGCTGCGGGGCTGAGGGGCAGGAGGTCCCCATGCTCTAGGCCGTTTGTCACAACGCCCTTCCCCAGACTGGGGGGTGGGGGGTGCCCAGACTAGCTGCTCGAAGCTTCCTGGTCCTGCACATGGGAAGCCTCTGGAAGGGAGCGGACGAGGGGGAGAGAAGCCACCAGGCAGCCCCACCTGGCAGGGGGACCCCTACAAGGACAGCGGTGCAGGTGAGTTCGGCCGGAGCCGTGGAACTCCCACTTTGTGGTGGGGGCTGCAGCGGGGGAAGCAGACAGGCGGGCCCCCTGGTCTCCCCGGGATCCTGCAATCAGGACTTGGGGGTCCTTTGGGCTAAAGGCAGCGGCAAGGGCCCGCAGGTGTGGGAGCTGCCTCCTCGCCGTCCGCCGGCTCTCGGGTCCCTGACGGGCGGCCGGGACCTCTGCGCACCCAGCCGCGGGGACAGGACAGAGGGGCGCCTCCAGGGGTGCGAGTCACGGGCGGGGGGTACGTGAGTGAAATACCACAGCCTCCGCCTGGAAAGGTGGAATTCTCAGGGCCAGCTCGGGCTGACAGCAGGTGACCGGGGCCGGGCAGACAGGATCG
Organism: Phoca vitulina; assembly: GCF_004348235.1. Classification (NCBI taxonomy): domain Eukaryota; kingdom Metazoa; phylum Chordata; class Mammalia; order Carnivora; family Phocidae; genus Phoca; species Phoca vitulina. The sequence continues at coordinate 18,783,105 of NW_022589727.1, forward strand.
CAGAGTCGGTGCCCCCCTGCCCTGTCCCCCACTGCGCTGGCACCTGCCTCACGTGACCGTGTGCCAGTGGATGGTTTCTGGGTCCTGAGAAAATGACGGCAAATGCTGTGTGTGTGTGTGTGTGTGTGTGTGTGTAAGCACGTCTGTGTGTCTGAGTGTAAGCACGTCTGTGTGTCTGAGTGCGTAGAGGCAGGAGGGGCCTCTGGTCCCGGTGGGGGCCCGTCTGGCCTGGCCGACAGGAGGAGTGGGCTCAGCTGCTGGCCTCGGGTGGGCGAGCAGGTGTCCAGGCCGCCCCTGCAGGGCCGTGCTCTGTGTGTCTCCTCCGGAGTGAGATGGCGGAGGTGCCCACTCGGCCAGGAGAGCAGTGTGGGGGGCTCTGCCTCATCGACAACCATGCAGCTCCCCGCTGCTCCTCACCCCAGCTGTCCTAGGGCTCGGGGCCATAGGCTGCTCACCAACAGTTATTTCTGTTCTCTTTATACCTTTACACAACGGCCTGGCCCCTTGGGCCTCCTGGAGTTGGACTCTTAAAAACCTAGGATGTCCTGTCTGGGCTGGAATCCCTCGTGGCCCGAGCAGCATCAGTGTCCCATCAGGCCCGAGGGGTACATTTGGGAACACCGACGCAGTGCCCCCCCACCTCACCCCACTGCACCCCAACAGGACTAGGGCTGGGCTGGTGGGTGGCGTCTGGAACGCAGGGTTTTTACAAAAATGATTTGAAGTGAGTGCTTCTGACAGAAGATGCCATCAGCCTCCCCACTGGACCCCCCTGGATTTTTTTCTCTTTTTGGTCAACTTTTAGGATTGATCAAAGCCCCTCAGAGGGCAACGACCAAGAACTTTAGGGTTCCAAAGGAATGTCCATTTGGTGGGGAGGGGGCCTGGATACCACCAGCACCTTGAGGAAGGCTGTTTTTATGGTCGGATTCACTGTAGCCAAACTGCCTTTTTTTTTTTTTTTTTTTTTTTTTAACAGCCTGTGATCTTCTTGACTGTTCTCACTCCTTCTTGATGGTTTTGTGGGACAATTTCCACTGTTTGTTTCCAGAATGATTTGGAAATCTAGAATGCTTGTTTTTCCGATTGCTCATGCTGATGAAACACTGTGTTCTGGTCCGCCAGCTGGGTGTGCCAGGTGGGGTGGGCCCTTGCAAAGCAGGGTGGCGATTAAAGTGAGTTCAGTGAAGAAGCGACTTATGGAGGTGTGGACAGGTTAGGGGACCAAGGAGGCCGAGAGACCTCAGGACTAGCAGGGTCCCTTGGGTGGGTTGGGGTTGGGCTGTGGGACCACAGAGCTGGACCTCCTCCTCCTGCCGAAGCGGCAGCTGGAGGGCAAGGGAGCTTGGGTGGCGTGGTCCGTGGGGTCCGAGCTGAGCAAGACCAGAGCAGAAACCTGATTGATCATTCACCCGACGGGGTGATTGTTTTGCGATGATGGCTCATTAGACTTGACTAACATTTATTTGGTGAGTTCTGTGCACCACGCATGGTGCTGAGTGCTTGCGGATATGGTGGTGGATACAGTTCCTGTCCTCCTGAGCTCTGTGGTCGAGAGTAACAGTTAATGACCGTGGAAGTGTCTCTCTGCCCATCTGACGAGGCCTGTGTTCTGCAAGGGACATTTGGGGGCTGAGGCGTGACGTCTCAAGCAGCTCATAATCCCTAAGCCGTTCTCTGGACTCCACTGTGCTATGGCCTTTCCTGCCAACGGACTGCCTGCCGGATGTGTACTTGGCCGCGTCGCAGAGAAGAACGAGTGTGCATTTGCTGGTCACGTACTGATGGAGGACTAGCAGCCAGGAAACGTGCAGTCATGGAGCAAAGGGAGTTTGTGATCTCTAGAACACAGTGGAAAACCCATACGTCGATGATGAGAACCTGATGGGACGAATGTTGGCGGCCACCAACACTGGCGTGTTTCACGTGTGATCTTCCACTTCGTTCCAAAAGCCCCTTAGCTCACTTGCGGCAGAAGCATGTTTTCCAAAAAGCCCATGTTCTCCCAGGGCCCAGAAGTGTGTCCCACATCTGTTGTGAAGGCTGCTCGTATCCCAGAGGTCGAAGCTGTGGACTTCGCAGCTCCAGATCCCTTCCTCCTCCTGCACAGAAAGGGCCGGTGGCTGCATGTGGGTGGAGACAGGGCCCCAGCTAACCCGAGGGGCCATCTGCACAGCAGGTCAAGGGGGACAGCTGAGGTCAGCCTGGCTCCGGCCTTCCACAGTCTTAGCTTCTCTGGGGTGACCCACAACTTGAGGCAGGAGGGCTGGTTGGGCTTTGGAATCAGACCTGGATTTGAATCCTACCTTTCCTACTTTATAACTGTGAGCTCTTAGGAAAGTGTTTTTCAGAGCCTGTGTCTTTGGCTGTCAGGTGGGAGCGGGATCCGTAACTTTCCGGTTTCGGAGATACGTAAGAACCTGTGCGCGGAGGGCCTGTAGTCTGGGATCTGCTCGGTGAGGATGCCGTCCTCCCCGCTCTGCCGGCGATGTCCAAGGGCTTCTCTGCCTATCACAGTTCGTGTTTCTGGCTTCTCACAGAGCCGTCCGGGTGCCTTGGTAAGGCGTCCTGATTTCAACCTGCCAATCTCTTCGGTATTTACTCCCAGGGCCGAACGATGGCTCTAACTTGGCCTGCCTCGCCATCGCGTGCCAGGCTGACTCCTGAATAGCAGTTACCAGCCTGCCGCCTTGGACACCTCCACTCCAGGCCCATCTGGAGAATCTGGCCTGCCCTGCGCTTCCCTTTCGAGGTTCTGCATTCAGAGTTCCCTCTGGAGATTAGTTATCATGGCACCTGGGAAAGATGCCTTCTACCCCAGCCCCCCAGTGGTCCCTCCTCAACATCTGGAAGCCCTTCAGGGACAGGCCCTTGGGGTTCCTGTTGTCACCCACAGAACCTAACGTAAGACCTATTTAAAAATGGTAGGTGGACCCCAACGAAAAAGCAAAATGGGAGGGCTGCTCATTCGTGAGGTCTCCAACATCATGAGTGTGCAGCCCTCAGCAGCCCTGGTCCCCCACCGACTACAACTCTCCACCCTGGGCCCGACACCTGGGACACAGGCCGCATCTGAACAGCGACCCCAGTCAACCCCGGATGAGGCCGTCTGCTGGGCACCAGCTCGGATTTGCAATACGTGAGCTGTAGCTCAGTCCAGTTTAAACCTTTCTGGCCAGGTGCATCCAGCTAGTGTTAGAGGCGGGGCTGTATAATCTGACGTCAGAATACCTCAGTGAGAGACTGGTGCGATTTTTTTTTTTTTTTTTTAAACCATTTAGTGTTTCTGCATTTCTATTTTAGACAACTTTTTTTTTTCACAACTTTATTTCTTGTGCTTATTCAGAGGAACAGTGCCTCTAAGATTTTAATGTATCCAAGTCTTCATGAAATCTTAAGATGCAGAATGTGCATTGGTAACAAGCCCCCAGGTGCCACACTCGGAGTGGCGCGACGGCGGCAGGTGACGGCAGAGGCCAGCGCCATACTCGCCAGGCGTGTTTTCAGGCCGTGCCCAGCCATGTTTGCAGACTTCCTGGAATATCTGTTTAGAAGTCTGAATGGTCCTGTATGAGTGGGGGCCCTGAGCTAGCCCCCTCCCATGCTGCAGTGAGTGCCTTTGGCAGTAAGACCACCCCTCTCATGGGTTATTTTCTTTTATAGCTTTTCCCTCAGTCGTGCCGCGCAGCTGCCCTCCTGGAAGACGCCTTTTAAGTTGGTGTTAACGGCATGTGACTCGGGATTTATAGTCGTCACGTTGCCTCCTTTCCCAGGCCGCCAGCGCTCCTACCTGGCCATGCTGTGACCTGGCCAGCGCCGTCCTTAACCAGAGGGTCCTCAGAGCCCCCCTCCCCGGAAGAGGAACTCAGGCTACCCCCCTCACAAGCCCTCTTTCTCTGAAGAACTTTCCCCAGCAATGGACCGATACTTGATTAACAGGTAACAGGACTACCCGGCTCAAATGTTCTCCAGCAGCCGGCAAGGGGGGCAAGGCGGCCTCAGGCTCTGATGAGTTATGGAGGCAGCCGGAGGGAGAGGCCCAAGGGAGAGGCCGGCCGTTCAGGCCTGAACAGGAAATGTCAGAAACAATTCGGCAGCATGGGCTGTAAAGCTTTATTTTTTGCTGTTGGGGGAATGAAGGGGACAGGACAGAGTAACGAGGAGGAGGGAAGGCTCTCCAGTGTCGCCTGCTCCCACATCAGGGCAGGGCCTGTGGAACGGAGTGGGTCATGTGCACTAGGGGACCACCCCAAAATGGGCCAGCTGGGTGAAGACCACAGAAATTGTAGCAGGGGAGTTTTTAAGTTAAAAACAAGGGGGGAAAAACACAAAGAAAACAAATAGCTTTGCATTTGGTGTGTTTCCTGTGTCCACTGAGGTTTGCCCGGGGGAAACGGACGGCAAATAATGACCTCTGCTGTCACTGGGCTGGCCCAGGCTCAGGCCCCTGGGGCAGCTACTCCAGGGGCAGGGGGAACAGACACCTCCCAGGCGGGGCCCCTGCTCAGGGACAGAGCAGCTGCGAGAGGCTGTCGGCTCGGCTGGTGTCCATCTCTGATGAAGAGGCAAGGCTGACTAGAGAGAAGCCCAGGCTGGGGCACCGAGCCAGGCCGAGCAACTAGTGCAGCCCTGTGGGGCCCGCGGCTGGGCGGGGCTCCCCCAGACCTGTGTACGCGGGGAGAGCTGGAGAGGCTTCACGGCAGCTCTGCGGACTTGGGGCTGGCAAAGCTGCCCCTTGTGGTGGAGGGTGAAAGGGCAGGGCCTCAAGGTCTTCTAGAACAGTCCGCCAAGTGGTCGCCGCCTCTCCATATAGGCACAGCCTCCCTGACTCCTTGTCAAAGGCCCAGGCTGGAGCAGTGTCTGGGACGTACGTCGCTGGGGCGGCTCTGGCGGTGGGTGACCTTCGTCCCCTACCCTCAGTCTCCTCCTCCTCTACCTTTAGAAAGCTCATGTCAAGGACAAGCAAAAGACGCCTCTTGACAAAAATCTTTCATTCTTAGACCCCTCCCCACTCCACAGGCCAAAATAGTTTAAAATGAAGTCTTTAAAAAAAAAAAAAGGACCAACTTCCTAAATTCATCTTGTAAATGCTGAAAACCAAACAGCCCCAAATTCAAGAACACTAGCCTGATTTTAAGACCCAGGAAAGACCCTGGTGTCATGTGTCACCCATCGGCCGTCCCCCTGAACGTGGCAGGACATCCGAGGCAGATGGACGGTGGGGAGCTCTGTGGGCAGTTTCTAGATGCCAGTGGCCTTGCTCCTCAGAAAGGCTTTCCTCTGCCAGGGACTCACCAGGGAGCCGAGCAGGCTGCGAAGCTGGGGCGGCTCATCAGAGAGCGGCAGATGACAGACACCAGGAGGGGAAAAGGGCATGTTCAGTTCAGGCGCTGGAGACGCTCTGAACACCTCGTGCTTCATTCCCCATTTGCCTCATCCGCAGGAGGTAGGGACCCCTTAACGGTTAGTTGATTTAGAGATTGCGTTCATCGTAGCCCCTGACAAAATCATGGTCTTACAACTGAATCCAGCCAAGGAAATTGGTTAGCACAGTATTCAGTACTAAATTCAGTTAAATCTAGGACTCGGGAGAAAGGGGAGTGTTCTGCTCTCTCCCCAGCTGTTTCACAAATTCCTCCATCCTGTGCGACTGTCAGATTCTTTCTAGCTCTGCTAAGTAAAGCTGTGCTCGGCCTCCCCGGCACCCCTTCCCTGGGGGGATGTGAGCAGCTCCACATTCGTGTGCAAGTGGGGACGGTGGCAGATGGCTCAGTAATGCAGGGAAGGGACAACCGGAGCCACACGGGTGTCTACACATACGCACACATGTATACAGAAACAAAGTATTTTAATTCTCTTTACACGGCCCCAGGCCGCCTCCTGTCAGGAGCACTCCGGCAGGCCCCCCCCTGTAGCTGCGAGGGGCTGGCTGTGGCGACGGCCCTGAGCACGGGTCGTCCGGGCCAGCTGACCTGCACGGCCCGCTGTACGGGCCGCTGAGCAGCCCCTGCCTCCGCAGCTGACCGAACCCCGCTCCACATGCGGTGTCCCAGCTGGCAGAAGCCTCCAACCAGCACTCATGCAGCTTACACCTACTCCGGGTTTTTAGAAAATATTTACACAGAGTGAGCACAATCAATGTGCTTATTATGCACTCTAACGTAGAGCACAGGAATCCACACCACGGAGCACAGCCCCCGCCGGCTCCAGAGCGGGCAAAGTGCGGAGGTCCGGCGGCGGGAAGATACGGAGCGCCGCCGGCCACGCCTTTCCACATGACCTGTCCCACACCGAGAACTCGTCCTCTTTGTCCCGTTGGTGGTAGGAGCAGTAACCGAAACTACGGCATTTTCTAAGGGCAGAGGATGTCAGACCATCTGTTACGGAGAGAGTGAGGATGACGGGACCCAGAGATTATCTAGAACTAATTGCCGAAGGTCAGGCTGGCTCAGGACCCCCAGGCAGAGGTCTGCTCTCTGGTGGCTGGGATTGGCTTTGGGGGCCGAGGACGGCTGACACGGAATCTCTCACACACACACATTCTCCCCCTCATATGCCCCGGGTTGGGGGGGGGTGCGTGGGAGTGCACTTCCAAGAGCGGACACAAAAATAGATTGGCACACTCTCTCGACACAGTGAGGGTATCTTTTAAAAGCTCCTCCCCAGCTGCTGCAAATTCTCTTCCCCACTCTGCTCTAGAACTTTGCACTCCTAAGCTGGATCAGGTCTGGAGGGGAGGCCCCGGACCACGCTTGCGAGGTCTGTATGTACCCAGGAAGAACACCAGCGTGGGCACAGCTGGGAAGTCTTGCCAGGGGAAAGCCAAAAGGCCTTCTGCCACCTTCCACACAGGTCTCCCCTTCCCCTGCTGCGTAATAAACCGCTCACGGCTCATGCCGGCTCACCAGACCAGGACTCCCTGAAAAGTTTCCGGTACTGCTTCTACTCAAAAACATGTTGAGAGGAAAAAAGGTTGGTATGTCAAGTTCTGTTTTTGCATTTCCAGTAGTAAGTGCTATTCCACAAGCTCCGAGGAAGTGGTCCGTAGCCCTCCTTCGGGCCTGTGCTAGGAGCTCTGGATTAGGCGTCTGTAATGGGGCATGACTTCATGCTCCGGCAGATGAAGAGCAAACTCCAAGGCCACTAACACTGGGAATTCAAAGGCAATCAGTTCTCGTCTATTTAGCCGGAACTTCTCTTCCAGTTTCTGCAACAGAATGAAAGGAATTAAGAGCATTTTAGCTTTGAAATCAAAATCTGAGGCTTTCTCCATGTGTACGCTCTCTATCCACCTGGCAATGACTGTTTACGGAGAAACCCCTTGGGGACAAGACTGCGGAGGAAGAAAGGGGGGCATCCTAGTGGAGAAGGAACTGAACCACCCCAAGGACGCACGGTCTGCCAGGAGCCTGACATACAGCCCATGACTTCATTTAATCTCTCAATAATCATGCAAGGTCAATGCTATATTTATGTCCACTTTACAAAGGCGAGAAAACAGGGTCAAGAGGGTAAGAAGTTTGTCTAAGGGGACACGCACAGTAAACTGCAACGCTGAACTCCAAACTCAACCGGGATTCAAACTCCACCTGTTACCGTAGATGATTCAGGTGTGGAGGGAAGACGAAAAAGATCACAAATCCTCTACAACAGCAGTAACTACGTGGTAGGTTCAGGATTGGGGCAGCTGACGATGCAGCCTGGGCCTTTCATCTCACGCGCGAGGACCCAGACCTGCTGCAATCACCCGCCTTTCAGGCCGTCGTGCAGCTGGGGCCTATGGGTGCGAAGGGCCTGAGCATGCAGCCGTGCTCAGCTCGCACCCAGGCCCTCCCCTCCCACCCAGTGGTGGGGGCTGCGGGAGCAGAAAGGAAGGGGAACGGGGGCGGGTAGGGACGGCCTTATTTTTGCCAGGGTGCATTCTGCTTTGGCTTAATAAAAACAACAAGGACCACAAAACTCACCGGCAGAGCCGTCAGTGGCCACGTTCCGATTACAACCGGAGGGGACCTTGCGTCAGCCTCACGGCTCCTGCCAATGTCAGACCACGGCCTGCAGGCTCCGCGTGGCCACTATAGACTTTCGCCGGATGGTCCATTACTCGACACCAATAAATGTGCGTAACACCACACTTGTAAACATTAGTTCAGTGAATATCTATGTAAATCTGTTGATTCTCAGCTCTGATTTGGTAACCAAAGATCCCTTCCATGTTCCTAAAAGTATATACTATACAAGTTAGACGATTATGCGCCATTTCTTAGAAGCAGTAAAGCACTGACTTAAAGAACACTCCCTTCCATCTACGGACGAATGGATAAGCAAACTGTGGCACATACATCCAGTGAGGTATTATTCAGCCTTAAAAAGGAAGGAAATTCTGACACCTGTTACAACATGGATGGATCTTGAAGACATAATGCTAAGAGAAATAAGCCCGTCACAAAAGACAAATAGTATGTGATTCCACTTAGGCGAGATCGCTCGAGTCAGGTTCAGAGACAGAAAGCAGAACGGTGGTGGCCAAGGCCTGGGAGGGGAGGAGGAGTCAGTGCTTAATGGGGACAGAGTTTCAGTTCTGCCAGAAGAAAAAGTTCTGGAGACGGATGGCAGTGATGGCCACACAAGAGTATGAGTGCGCTTGATACCACTGAACTGTACACTTAATAAAAACGGTAAATTAAAGCAAAAAAGAATACTCTTTCTTATGTGGGAAGTACCTCCAATAGCTCCCTTTCTGCTTTTTCTCCTTTGCCACTGAGCCAGCCGCACAACTAGACACACAGGGCGCTGTCGTAGCCACGACTTGTAGTTACTGGATTCTAACGCTTCGCAGTCTGGGGCCTCGCTGACCCTGGAGGCTCAGCCCCTTCTAGGTAGGGTCAGCCAGCTCCTAGAGAGGGTGCACACCTTTAATGTGCAAACCAACCGATCTGAGGCCCACACCTCCACCATCTCCTCCATCCACCTCTCTCTCCACCTGCCCTCAGCACCCAGGGCCAGGGAGACAAGTAGGGACAGCGCCCCTGCCCCAGAGTCCACTCAAATGACTAGCTAGCCAGTCCGAAGCCTGCGTACCCTGCCTGTTCCTTCCCGTGGAACCCACAATAAAGACTCCTGCCCACAGTTCCCCCTTCTCCTTCTGCCTCCTGACCAACCATGGTACTTCCCCACATGACCCCCATGGTATGGTGTCCCACCCCGCCCCAGTACATATGTGGACACCCTATCCTCCAACGTGCTGATATTAAGTGGGGGGCTTCGGGAGGTTGAGGAGCTGATGAGTGCAGTCCTCAGGATGTGATTAGTGCCCTTGCAAGAAGAGAGCAGAGAGCTTGCTTGTTCGCTTTCCCTGCCATGTGGGGACATAGTGAAAAGGAGGCCGTCACAAGCCAAAGAGGGGGCGCTCACCAGGACCTAAGCCGTTGGCACCTTGATCTTGGAACTCCCTAGCCTCCAGAACCGTGAGAAGTAAGTGTCTGTGGTTTAAGCCGCCCTGTCTATGGGATTTTGCTATGGCAGACCAAGCTAAGCCACTTCTCTTGGGAACTGTGATAAGAAGCTATCTTTTCAATGGCAACGGTCTTCTGATCTGTTGGTTTTACCGTTTCTCAAATTTTCTATGAATACACTATTTTAAAACAGGCATTCACATAGCCACCCAAGACTGGGGTTTCCTTGCTTTGAGGGGGCTCTCCTTTAAAAGGAGGAGGTACCCCTCAATTAAACCCATGCCCTTCCTCAAAGAGGAGGCAACTCAGGCCACAGGAAGCCAAGGTCTGTTGAGCCAAAGTGTCTGACGGACGCTCTGTGGTCACACCGCCCCCCAGTCCCCTTCCCGTTACAGTGGCTTCTGTGGTTTGAGAGTAATTTCACCCCTCATGGTGTCTGGAAATGGATTTTTATGGCCAGACCCAATACTGGGGATCTTCGGTCTCGTCAAAGTGGATCATCCCTCTGTTCCAGGACAGCCTGAGCTGTGGGGGGCCCGACCTCCACTGCAGGATGACCTCACAGCCCCGGTCTCTCGGTGGCTACTAACACTCAGAATTCTCCCGGGTAGGATCACCACCCAGGCTCCTCCCATGTGCTCCCTCAGCCAACAGGCCTCAGGTCACTCACGTCAATTAAATGCTTGACTTCGTGCTTTCTGAGGTCACTTCCGATTTTGGCTGCTAACAGTACACATGCTCCGGCACAAAGCTTCCGGTTCTGTTTGTTTAGCTTTCCCTTGAGGGCGAGCTTCTCAAAATAGACAAAGGCCATGGCCACCGTGGGCTCCTCGAAGCCACAGTCCTCCTGGGCAAGCTTCCGCATCTCTCGCTTCAGACTGGAGAAAGACAGGAAGGAACGTTATCAGAACTTGGGAGTTTCAGGACTCCAAAGAGAAAGACTAGTCGATCCCGAAAGCATTTCCTTTTTCTCATTCCCAGAAGGGTGACATGGAATGGGACTAAATCCTGAGGCGTAAGAAATTTCCATTCTATGTGGGCAACAGACTTAAGCTGCTGGGGCTCTTCTCTCTTGGTGGAACTGTAGACCACGTCAGCAAGGGACACAGAAGACCACACTGAACCCAGGTGGTGTCTGAGGGTCTCTGGAAACTAGGTGTAGAGCTGTCCAAAGGGAAAGAGGGAAACCATGAGGGGAACTATGATCATTCCAGACAGACACCTAGAGAAATAAACTAGGTTCTTGGTACCAACTCTGAGGATCCGCCATGTTCAAAAACTATGGCGGAAGAGGGATCAGGCTAACAGCACAACAGCCAGTGTACTTAGGAATGCTACCCAACAAATGGACAAAGTGTGAATACTTCATTTTTCTCACGTCTTTGGCTTGGAACATGCCAGAATCAAATCAGTATTGGGCTACACAGCATGTAAATACTGGCCCATACTCCCACGCTGTGTTGGCACATATTCTAGCCTCTGTCACTATGTGCACTGAGAGTCTGTCCTGATAGAGGCAACCCCAGGCAGCTCCTCTCCGGCCCGGCAGATTCGGGTCACCACAAAGTCAATCCAATCAGCTGCAGGGGAAACATGGGCCTGACTTTGCTTTGGCTGTCAACTCTCGGGTGGACGACTGTGGGCAAAGAATTATCTCAAATGCCATTAAACCAACTCTTTTCTGTTTTGTCTACATTTGAGAAAGCAGGGAACTGAATGTTTCCTATTCTGAGTTTTCTGTAACCTAACCCTGACTGAACTGCTAAGCCTTAGACAGTAGGAAATTCTGATTCTTTCACTTAAGGAAACTCCCCCCACACCCGTGTCAACTCGCGTCAAAAGCTCCGCCTTCCGTGCGGCTTGCTTGGCTCTCACTCACGGAGGCAGGAGTCAGCCAGAGCGGGTGAGCCGCTCCTTGCCGCACGCACCTGTGTTTTACTTCCCTGAACTACACGAGGAACCAGCATACAAAGTGGGAGCTTACTAATGCATGCCAGGAGAGGGCTTGAATGGAAAGTTCAAGTGGATGTCGAGCCTCACGTACCTCCTTATTTTGCTGAGTGTTAACTTAATGTGCGGAAACTTCTCCTTGAAGGTCTCATTCATGTCCTTCTTGAGATCTGAGGGCTTCACGTAGTCGATTACTGTGGTCTGTAACAGGTTGGGCAACTCAGGTCACTCTTTTAAAAATTTTTTTAAAGATTTTATTTATTTATTTGAAAGAGAGACAGAGCCCCAGTGGGGAGGGGAGGGCAGAGGGAGAGGGAGAAGCAGACTCCCCACCGAGTAGGGAGCCTCACACGGGGCTTGATCCCAGGACCCTGAGATCATGACCTGAACCGGGCTCCCTGCTCAGCGGGGAGCCTGCTTCTCCCTCTGCTGCTCCCCCTGCTTGTGCGTGTGCTCTCTGACAAAATCTTTAAAAAAAATAAAAATAAATAAAATAAGGGTCATGGGTAACAATTATGTGCACATTATGGCCAACTTACGCCACTTCTGACAGCACCAAGCAGTGAGGAAGCCCGGAGGAGAAGCACGGCAAGGGCCCCCCTGAGCCCGAGCACCTGCAGGGACACAAATCCCCGTTCCAGCAGGCGACTTCGGGGAGCAGCAGCCTCCACACAGCCAGCAATCAGGGTCTGGCAGGGAGGGAGCCCCTCTTTCAGTTCCTGGGCCTCAGCCTGTTACTTAGCAGCGTTTAGGGCACGGCCCGTAGACCCGCACACACGAGGCTTCAAGCCACACTTGACCATCGCTAGTCGTCCGGCTGGGGGACATTTATCTCACCGCCCCAAACATCAGGTTCCACATCTGTAAGATGAAAACAGCTAACAGCGCCTACTTCACATGGCTATTATAAGAACTACGGGGGAAGTCAAGGGCTCGGTGCAGCGCTTGGCATACAGCAAGCACTTGATAAATGTTAGCTATTTTTTCGTTGTGGGAAAATATATATCACATACAACTTACCATTTTAACCATTTTAAAGCATGCGGTTCAGTGGCATTAAGTACATTCACGCTGGTGTGTGGCCATCACACCACGCAACTCTCATCTTGCAAAACCAAAGCTCTGTCCCCCTTCAACAACTCCCTATTCCCCCGCCCTCACCCCAGCTCCCACTGGCAACCGCCATTCTGCTTTCTGTCTCTGAACCTGACTTCTCTAGGTCCCTCATACAAGTGGAATCATACAGTGTTTGTCCTTCCGTGGCTGGCCTGTCTCCCTCAGCATTATGTTCTCCAGGTTCAACCACAGTGCAGCTCGGGTCAGAATTCCTTTCCTTTTTAAGGCTGGGTAACCTTCCATTGCGTGTATATGATGTCAGCTAGTAGGAACAGTCCTTTAAACCTTCGGTTTCTTCCTCTTCCCCTCCCCTTCTTCTTTCTTTAGCAGGCTCTTTGCCCAAAGTGGGGCTTGAACTCACAAGCCTGAGATCAAGAGCTGCATGTTCTCCAGACCGCGCCAATCAGGCGCCCCTCCCCTCCCCCTTTCTAATCCTATCCATCTTTAAAGACTGGTTCCTTCGAGCCCCGTCTGAGCAGCCGGGTCTTCCTGACTCATTTGTGCTGTACGGTATTAACTCTGAATGAAACACAGTCTCTGGCTGGGTCTCACCACGTTAGCCTCACTCCTCCCCCTCGGGATTCTGCTTTCAAAGGGCAGCAACAATGCCTGATCCCTCTCTGGCTGGCTGCTGGCAATAGCCTTCACCAGGCAGAGCCCGGGAAAGGAGCAGGTACGGATTCTGCTGAGAAGGCCCGTTCCTGGGGATGGCTTCTGCGGCCTGGCCTCTCCCGAGGGACGCGTCCCCACGTTCCTCCACGGCTCTACACCAGCAGGCGGCTAGCTGTAAACACCTCGGTTCAGAAGACGCTTGGCTGGACAGGATTTTAGAAGTGGCACGTGGGAGGCCTCCAGGGTCCGTTAATAACCGAGGAGACACAGCCAGCATGTCCCAATTCACACTGATCTAAACAGCACCTTCGTAACAGCAGCTTTGGCGAGTAAAAGCGAAACCATGGCAAGATGAACTCAAAACGGTTCCACCAAACTTGTTCAGAACCTTCTCAAATTCTGGGTGGAAGCAGACTTGGTGCGATGCCAAGAGTTCTTCCGTGGCGCCATGTCTTTCTGGCCTGATCCAGAAGGCTCTCCCTCAGCTGGCCCAGGACACGGCCGTTCTGGGAGCCGCCCTGTGCACGCATCTGTGATGTGCTGGCAAGGAGCAAGGGAGTGGCACCGTGGCCCCAGTGTGCAAACACAAGCATGCACACACTTGTGTGCGGTGATGTGTCGGGCGGCGAGAGGAGCGGGGCACGGGACTTCACGGAGGCCACGTACTGTCTCATAGAGTGGACGCTTCCCCTGTGGCAGCCCTCCAAGACGGGTTTATCATCCCCGGCAGACGGGGCTGAACAGGATGTACAATTTTTCATTTAGGAAAGCGGCAGCAGAATGGGGAACTACCTCTAACACGGTTACCTCAAGCTGGGCCCACTGGCCAATCAGCCAATTCTTCTGTTCCCGAAATACCCAGCCCTCCCTCCCTCTTCTACCCCACACCAGGCACCCCGAACTCTCAGGGACAGACTCTCCTGCTCATCCTTGGTGGATGCAAGTCTTGAGCAGAGACTCATAGGCCCTTGCTGGGGACTGAAGCTGGTGAGCTCCAAGCAAGGATATCCCGGAGTGGGAAGGGGTGGTCTGGATCCTTCCCTGTGGCAGCCACAGCAGCTGCGCTCTGCCCTACACGCATACACACACAGAGAAGCGGCCTGCAGCTGCGGGCCAACCACCTCGTCTCCCGGACGTGGACGCAGAGGCTCAGAGGGGGAAGGGGCAGGGCCAGCCCCGGGAGCCAGGGCTCCCAGCTCGCCACCCGCGCTGCCTTCCTGCGTTTCTGCTCTTAATCGGGCTAAAAGGAGCAGGGGAGACAGCTTGGGACTGCCGGCAGGTAGGAAGGGCCGGCTGGCGGCGGGCAGCTCTGCCTCCACCAAGGTGGGAACCCTGAGAAAGAGGTGCAGCCTCCCGAGGCCTCGCCTCTGCTTCCCTGAATGAGGACGAGCACCTGGCGCGGCTGCTTCACAGGTTTCTCCCGAAGCGCCGACAGAGACCACCACGTACCTAACGGACACTGGAAAAGTCTATCGAGAGCACAGAGGCAGGAGACGGCAGAGGGCCGGGCTCTGCATCAGGCATGCTGAGTCAGCGTGTGAGGGCGGGGGGGGGGGGGGGGGGGGGGGCTGGGATCCATCCTCACAGTCACGTTGCCCGGGTGACTTGCACACCCAGCAGTCTCCTCGCCTGGCTAGCACCCGGCTACGGCTCGGCCTGGAGCCGCTTCTGCGGGATCATCCTCCCTAAAGCCCCGGCGGCCAGGTCACTCTCACAGTGACTCACCCTCACGACACGCTATGGTCTGGAGAGCTGGCCCTCTCCCGGGACGCGCCCTGCTCTACGTCCGGATTCCTTTGCAGCTAGGATCCCAGGTACCACGCCGGTTCCTCCGGTCCCGCGCACCGGCACAAGGCGGCACCACTGGAGCGGAAGCTGGGCTTCTTCCTGCTGCTCCTTCCATCTCAGAAGGACCTCACACACCAACAACCCAGCTCAGCCTGCAGCCCTGCGCCCAGGCCTTGCAGGAGAGACCGTTTTCACAAGTAACCCTGTCCTCACTCTTGGGGTACAGAGCCCAAGGCCTACTTTTCCTGAGAGCAGGAGTGGACACGTACATTTATTTCCAGGCTGGTCCTGGAGAGGGGGGCAGACGGCGGGCCAGTGAGCCAACACGGAGTCCCTGGGCCCAAGGCCTGGCTCCCAGTGCGGGCAGCACACAGCAGCTGCAGGGATGGCCAAGCCCTCGAGTTCATCTTCTAGGTGACAGAATTCCTCTGAATCCGCTCTGCTGTCCAGAGGTACAGAAGCGGCATTCCGTCATCCTCCCCGTGTGGAGTTTCCAGCCTCAAGGCCATGTCCTTGCCACTGTTCCGGCGTGGAGTGGGAAGCCTGCTGGCAGCCTAACCCTCTACTTCTTTATCTGGCTGTCACTGGGCTATTCTGTGGGTCTTTTCTAAAGTAGATATGGTACATTTTGGGGTGGGGGATCTCTGCAAACCTCCATCTCTGTCAAGGCCCCCCATTTCCTGACCCCCATGTGGCTGGCAGCCTTCAGGACAGTGTGGCAGAAGGAAGGGCTCCATTGGGTATGGGAGAGCTGGGCCCGGGATTTCCAGGGTGGCTGCTCTGGGAAGTCCAAAGGCATCCAGCGAAGGAGAGGAGAACATGGACTCCCGGAGGCTTGCAGCCACCGTCCCCGAGGCACAGGCTCAGTGATGCCATCACTTTAGTCCATCTCCTGACATCGATGGTGGGGTAGGCTAGCTTCTGGGGCAATGAAAGGCCTCCACGACGCAAGACAGGAGGAGGATGGTGGTAGGCTGGGGATGTCAGTCTGAGCACCTGAGGCAGGTGGAGAATGCAACAGTAGTTGCATCAGTTTCCTGTGCTGCCATCACCCAGTACCACAGGCTGTGCGGCTTAAACAACGGTCTCTCGGTTCTGGAGGCTACGAGTCTGAGATCAAGGTGTCAGATGGGTTCCATTCTCTCTAAAACTATGGCCAGAATCCTTCCTTGCTTGTTCCTAGCTTCTGGTAGCCCCAGGCACCCCTCGGCTTGTGGATGCATCACTGTAGTCTCTGCCAACCCTCACCCGGTATGCTCCCCATGTGTCTGTTCACATGGCTGTCTTCTCTCTGGCTCTCTGTTTATAATGACATCAAGTCATACTGGGTTAGGCCCGCCTTACTCCGGTATAACCCCAGCTTAACTAGTTTATATCTGCAAACACCCTAGTTCCAAATAAGGGTCACAGTCTGAGGTCGTAGGGGTTAGGACCTCAACCGTTCAACCCAGTGCAGCGGTGCGGACTCCAGCTGCCCTTCGCAGGCCGGACACAACTGCCCCACTGGCCGTGGCCCCGACCCAAGCGGCAGGTGCTGTTGGCCTTGGCCTCGCTGTGTGGGAGCCCCTCTAGTTTCTTCTTTCTCCACCTCCCTTGCTTGCTGGGATAGCTCCGTCCTCAGTCTTGCTATTGTCTCTGCTTCTCTGAACTGTGGCTCTGTGGGGGAAGATCACAAACTCTGGAGCCAGAACCCCCAGGTCAGACCCCAGCTCCACCGCCCAGTAGCTGGGGGGCCCTAGTCAAACTGCTCAGTGTCCTGTGCTTCAGGTTCTTCATCTGGCTTCTCCATCATCTGCTGCATGTTGACAGATCTGTGGGGCTGTTTCAGGTCCGACTTCAACTCAGCAGCCTGGGGTCCACGACCAGGGCAGCTGAGTGGGCAGCCCCCAAAGCGATCATCTGCTCCCTGCTGACCCCGCACAGCCCAGACTCGGTACTGGAGGAATCACCCTGAGCCCACGGCCGCCGGGTCAGGCAGTTCCCAGAGGGGATGACGCTCCTTGCTGTCCTCCGCTCCAGTTCCTGTTGAGAACCGCTCTCCAGAACAGAAGCAGACAAGATTCTCCTGCGTGGTCCTGTCTGTCTTGAGGGTGCCTTATGACCTCTTGAGAGGCAGGACCTCTCGACCACCCGGAAGGCAGCTACCCTCTTTCCAGCGACAGAGGTGAGCCGAGGGGGCAGTACCAGAGGCTGAGCTGCACGTACGGGGTTACAACGGGCCCCCAGTTACTCTGCCCTTCTGGCTTGAGAGAAAAATGAATTAAAAGTGGGGCCACTGCTAGGCACCAGGCTCCCCTGCAAGTCTAACTGTATCGAGACTCCTAATGCCCAGGTTTTGCCCGTGCACGTTACTATGAATCAAAGCGCTAAGAAACAGGCTGTGGTTCCTTCCTGGCCTGGGATGGCCTGGGACAGACTGAGTGACCACTGTTTTCAATGCCACCTAATTCCAGGCCATGGGATTTGCCGGACGTAGGGCTCCTTGTGGCCCAGGGCAGAAGCCGACAGCTGGGCCAGGCCACGTGGCACATGGAGAGCTCCAGCCCCGTGGTGCTTGCAATTTTGCAGAGGGGCCATTCCACTCTTGGGATGAGAGGTAGCCTGAGTGCACGTTCGTGCAGTGGCCTGCCTGCAAGAAGCTGTGTACGCAGCCGCATGAAAGGGGAGAGGAAGGTCAGCTGGGAGGAGACCACCCAAAACGCAGAGGCGCAATTCAGAAAGGGGCCTGGCCCGCTGGGGATGGAAGGCAGCGTCAGGAAGGCCCGCTGTGAGGCTGACAACTCAGCTACCTTCTAAGACACCAGGAAAAGAAGGGAAGGCCAGAACTTAGCTATCTATCTGGAAGAGTCTACCATATGGACACATTGAGAGATCTTTGGCTTTTTCAAGAACAAAGACTGACTTAGGAGAGGAGGGAGGGAAGGGACCTTGGGCCTCCCCGGGCTCACAGCACAGGCCACAATGCTGTGCAGGGGGGCGCCTCAGGGGGCACTGGATGCAGTGGGAGACGGGGGGCGGGCAGGTGAGGCAGGGAGCTGAGGCAGGTGTGTGTGGGGGGTACCTATACCCCAATAACAATGCTTGAGAACAAAGAGGAGCTCAGAGCTGACAGGCTGCTGGTCTGGTTTCAACTGAAACCGTATAAAAGGTGCTTCCACTTTGGGGGCTGGTAAGTCCCTCCTGTCTTCCCTATTCTCCGGCCCTGCACATCTCCCCGGGCATTCTTACGAGCAGCTCGGAACAGATGTGCGCTTGCTGTAGACTCAGCTACGGCTCCCCTCTGGGTCACAGGAGCTCCCGGGGCAGAACATTCCAAAGGAAGGAGGGCTATCAGGCAGTGCTCCCTGCAGCTCCTTCCAGCCCCAACGGCCCCCCACACAGCCCCCGCATGGCTGGGGTCCTCCTGCCTGACCGCGCCGGCCCCCCCAAGCTCAGCCGGGCACTGGAACGCAGACGTTCCGTGCTCGCTCAGGTCATTAAGCAGAGCGGCAGCCCTTGCTCCATCCATCTAACCACGAACAGCTGGGCATTTTGGCTCTTCTCGGCATCTTCCCCTTTCAGTAAGAGGACAAGTAAATCACAAGGAAAACTGTGGGAATGAGCGGAAGGCCTTCACAGCCTGGGGCAGCATTTGTTGCTATTTCTACCCATCGGATTCCAAATCCATAACCCTGGATTTACTCTCCCTTCCTAGCCCTGAGGGGGGCAGCTCTTCAGTTTCCCTCACTAAAATGAAATCGTTTGCAAATCAAGGAGAGAAACACAGGAAAAACTGCTTTTGCTTCAGGTTTATGCTACCAGTGTGGATTTACCAGGAGGTGCAAAAGCAGGCCCACAGTTTCAGGTATTTGTCAAATACTTATGTGGTACTACAGAAACTTCGAGAACAGTGTCTTCACTCTCAGACTCTCGGTGGGTGTGGGCCTGAGTTCACTCACACTCACACATACACTATTTGGATGCACTTCTAAATACATGCTTCTTAAGTGGTTGCCTCAGAGCAGGAGCTGAAGAACTGTGTACGGGGCACCATGTTAAGACCACAAAATGGTCACTGAAAATCTGAGACAAACACATAGAAAGGAAGCAGATGCTACAGCACCTTGCATAAATGTAAAGCTAATTATTTCATTTTGTATTCTTTTTATAAGAAAAGATGAAAAGAAAACCACAACACTGATACACGCTACAACGTGGATGAACCCTGAAAACATTATCTAAGTAAAAGCCACACACAAAAGACCACATAGTGTATGATTCCATTTTTATGAAATGTCCAGAATAGGCAAATCTACAGAGACAGAAAGTAGATTAGTGGTTGCCTAGGGCTTAGGGGGTGGAGGGCTGAGGGTACAGGAGCTTCTTCTGGGGATGATGAAAATGTCCTGAAATTAATTATGGTGATGGCTGCACAACTTTGTGAATGTTCTAAAAACCACTTAATTATACACTTATTTATTTTCTATTTTTAGTGGGCTCTACGCCCAATGTGAGGCTTGAACTCAACCCCTGGACCGAGAGTAGCATGCTCCACCGACTGAGCCAGCCAAGGCGGCCCTATACACTTTAAAATAAAGTGAACTGTATGCTATGTGAATTATATCCAATAAAGCTGTCACATACACACAACCCAAAAAACCCCTAGAGCCAGAAAAGAAACCCACCACAATGCAATAGGGCATTTAAGAAGGCATTTTATTTTAACACTTGCACCAAAAGCTGGTGGGCCTCAGAGATCCCACTGCTCAGCTCCCATGCAGGCGCCTGGCAGACTGTCTGTGGAGCTGGGGAAGCTCTAAAGCCCTTCCAAGTCTCAGGAGAGGCCTAGCAATGGTGTTATTGTAATGACTTATTATTTTTCCTAAACTGAATGAGCTTCAAGCACCTTGAAACCTGAGGGCCCTGGAAGGAGCCTTACAAGGGAGTATCCCCTGGGGCTCAAGCTGCTTTAGCTTCTCTATAAACCCACCCTGCAGACAGGTAAGTACCTACGTCATCAAAATGGCTTTCAGTGGAAAAGAAATATGGTGAGGGAAACCAGAGCCCACCTGCCTGCCACACAGAAAGTTGACTTAGCCTTCCTTTTATTGAGTCTTAAATTTCCCACTGCTCAGCCATCTCATACGGTGCCGAAAAAGTTCTCAGACATATTCCCACAACACTGGGGAGGTCTGGGGGTAAGGAGGAGGAGTTTTTCTAGGAGTAGTGAATAGGCACTTTACCAAGAATATCAATCCAAGAGATGTCCTCTCGAGATTTATATACCTATAGATATCATAAAGGTTATTAGTCGGTTTTTCTTCTGATGTCAAAATAGTTTGAGAGGGATTTCTTCCTGAGAAGGAAAAGGATCCAGATACGCATTCAAATAACATTAACTTTGTTGGCATTATCTCAGTCAGCTCTTTTGCTTACTTTCTCCTCTTAATTGCTCTCCACACCCAGAAAAGGAAGAAAAAACAAAACCACTACTGACTTCAGCTGCCAGGTTCTAATGATAAACAACCACTTTCTGGCCAAACTTTAATTACAAGGCAGGCGGCGCACAGAGCAGGAAGCAGCCGGTTCGGACTCGAGGCCTCGCGCCCGCCCTCACCGCACTGAGAAACACCATCATTAAGCTAAGGCCCTACGAGAACCTACATGTAGCCAGGAGGCTCAACATACTTTCCTAATCTGTGGTCACCGTCTAGAAGCTTCAGGGCCAAAACCACAGGGGCAGCTGCGACTGGGGTTTCTAGACTTGTCCCACGAATTTTTTTTTTTACTTCAAAATTTCCCCTTTGCCCTTTCACAGCAGCTAATAGTGGGAGTGACTTGCACAGATGAAAGTTAAAAACCAGTGTCACTCCGAATGCAAGGCCAGCTTTAAACGGCTGCCACTTAAACTTTGTACATGACAGGCTTCCTTCTAGGCCTCAGGGAAATGTTTGCCTCTGGAACTCTCCCACTTTTGAAGGCGTGGCCACGAGTGGCCTTTTTATCTCGTACTTAGAACACACATGAATGAAAATACTCATCCAACCACATCCTGGCGGGTTAACATCAGCTACACTAGGACCCAGAAAGCCCGCTCCTAGGTATTTACCCAGGAGAAATGAAAATATATGTCCACGCAACACTTGTATAAGAATGCCCATGGCAGCAATATTCATGGTATCCCTACCCAGGAAACCACCCAAATGTCCATCAACAGGAGTGGAGATAAATAAACTGGGGTATGTCCTTACAAGGGAACCCTAACTTGGCAATTTAAAAAAACCCAAACTACTGATATGTGCAACATGAGTGAATCTCACCTATTCTATGAAGGAAGAAGGACCAAAAAAAAAAAAAAAAATTTAAAAAGCACATAGTATATGATTCCACTTACATAAAGCGCTAGAATAACTAGTTTACGGTGACACAAGTCAGAACAGTATGGACAGGAGGCAACTTTCTATGGGGAAAGAAATGTTCTATCTTTTTTTTTTTTTTTTTTTTTTAAAGATTTTTTATTTATTTATTTGAGAGAGAGAGAATGAGAGAGAGCAAGCACATGAGAGGGGGAGGGTCAGAGGGAGAAGCAGACTCCCCGCCGAGCAGGGAGCCCGATGCGGGACTCGATCCAGGGACTCCAGGATCATGACCTGAGCCGAAGGCAGTCGCCCAACCAACTGAGCCACCCAGGCGCCCAAGAAATGTTCTATCTTGATTGAAGCAGAAGGGACAAAATTCATGGAACTGTACACTTAAGATGTGTGCGTTTGATCATACATAAATTACAACTTAATATGAAAAGAGAAAACAAATAAATAGTGGCTGGGGGATGCGATGGGGAGAGAGGTTTAGCGCATCACTTTCTGGGCTGCTTGATTCTGCAGAGGCCGCATGAACATCTCAGACCCTGAAATGCCACAGCCCCTGGTTCTCAGGCTTGAGGCCTCCACTGGGCTGGCCTCCCCTGAGCTGCGCTGGCAACCTAAGGGAGGCAGGCATAGGCTTAGGCAGCAGGACCCCCACAGGCCTCGAAGGCCAATATGAAGGGCGGTGGGCAGTGCTGCGCATACAGTCAGCCTGGCACCTGGCCGCACCCTTGCCCAGCCTTCCAGCAAAGGCCACTGACAGGAAGCCCTGGGGGAGGGGACAGAGGAGCCGGGGCCTCATAGGCTTCGCACAGGTCTGACGTCCACCTGCAGGGGGTGCCCTGCCAGTGATGAGGGTTCACATCCCAGGAGGAAAGCTCTAAGCTGGGTGAGTTTGTCTAGGCAGAGTGCCTCCCACCCACCCACAGGCCAAGATGGGCCCCAGACCCTCAAAGGAGGTTTTCAACAGCCTGGGTCAAGTAACCGTGTAGCTCTGTCTGTTTACGCTGGTAGTCTGTGCCTATTACAAGCACAGCTCCGTGTGCCTGGGGTCGAGTAAGTATGGAAAATCTGTCAGGATCATCATTCTCTGGGCTTGCCTTCTCCACCTGTGTGTGTGTGTGCATGTGGGTGCACGCGTGTAGAGGGAAGGACGTTGACTGTCATTGTTAAAAATACTGATTTGATACGCTCTCCCTCTTTCACCCTCCTTCACAAGACAGGGTCTTGCACATGGGCCTTTCCCACCAAGGCCTGGAATGGCTGCTCCTTCTTACCCCTCACACTCACCTTCAATGCCATTTCTTCAGGGGAACCTTCCTGGAGGTAGGTTCCTTCACCCCCCTACCCTGCCCCCATCATCTCCTACCACTTTTCTTCACCCTCCTCATGCCCGCAGTGACTTGTCTGCTTGCTCACCATCTGACTTCCCCACCTGCTGTAAGGCTGAGGAAAATGGGGACTGTGGCTGGTTTGTTCTCCACTATATAAGGAAGCATCTGGCCTGGCACACAGTAGGGCCTCAGTCAGTACTGGCTTAGTGGACAAATTCTGTATCTTCAAGCAAACCAACCAAAACCAAAACCCCCATGCGTACTTGTGCAAGTTTGCATGTGAAACAGCCCTATAATCCATGCCTGCTTCTGGAGAAGTCTCCTGGGAGCCAGTCTGAGGCTCTCTGTAACACGAGACATGCATGGCAGTGACAGAGAATGCTGAAAAGTGGCTGTCCCATATCTGATCAAAGTACAAATCTCTGCGGCCAGAAGAGGAGATGTACATCTTATGGAACTGACCAGAAAATGCAGTTCACGAGCCATTTCATTCTCTAAAACACATACTATTACAGGAAGCAGGGGCTGCAGATGCAACCTGGGAAAATGAAAAATGAGCCAGTTGGGAACATAAAACACGGAGGACAGGACATATATGCTGACTTGGCAAGTCATCTAGCACAGTGCCCAAGGAGGAAAATGGCCTGTGTGCACAGGCACGTGCATGTAGTCTGCGACCCAGAACCTTGAAGCTCACAGTGAAATCACTTAAAGAAAAAAATAAATAAGATCTGGCACCAGACTGCCACCAGGCCTACAGGAGAGGTCCATGTTATCGCCAGACATGACATAGCCCAGAGAAGAGCTCCCTGCCAAACCCTAGTCGGTCAAAAATAGTGCCCTCTCTTATTCTCTTGGTTACTTAGAAATCTGTTAAACTGTTGGCCCAAAGAGTCATTTTCACGTCCTCCCCCGAGGTTGGCCGTTCTGCCACTGACTGCTGAGGGATGTGGGAGTCCCAGGCCAAGTGAGAAGAGCACCAGCCTCAGCCCCCACTTCCTGTCTGTCAACTGTGATGGCCTCACTCAGACTCCCCAAGCCACAGTTTCCTGACCATTACTTAGTAAGTAAAGCAATGAACAACATAAAGAATCCTATTCTTACACAAGTCATGACGTTTCAGTTGCTTCCTCCTTCACATTAGGGTGGCGATTCTGGTCATTTATTAAACACTTATTATGTGCTAGCTTACATGAATACGGCCTGGCATTGTAAAAGTAACAACTAGTCTTAACAGGTCTTGGAGTGGGGAAAAAAAACATACATGGCTCTGGTTCTGCTTTTTGTGTTAGGAGGTGGGAAATAAGGATGGGAGAGTGAGAAGCAGGGGCAATATTAAACTCAATGCCTTTGGTAATTCATGCTGACTCAGCATAGTGTATTAGAATAGGATTTTTGCTGGAAGCAACTGCCAAGGACCTCTGCCTGGTGTCTCTCTGACGGCAGCTACTTGCCAAAGGTTCAGGGAAGAAAGCGAGGCTGGAGGGTGGAACCCCAGTGCTGAGACCTCTCAGTTCAGAGTGAGTGTTCAGGGGCCCTCTGAGTAAACGGGGTCCCACTCTGGCCTCTGCAGACACAAGAGCCCAGAAGAGGCTGGGGCTGCTGAGAATGGCACGGGCTGGGGAGGAGCAAGGGAACCGGAGCGGGATGTTTTGAGCTGCGCCCGCCCCCTCTGGGCCTTTCCGGGACGCGGTGGGAGCATTCTGGGTTGGTGTTCTCCTACCTGATGCCATGTGCGGCAGGCCTGGCCTGGCAGCTTTCCCACAAGCCCAGCTCTCCCCTTCTCCCACGGCTGCCCGGGATCCGCCTGCCGCTGAGTTGGGGCAAGTCTGCCCCAAGAAAGTACACAGGACCCAGACAGGCCCCACGGGCATCTGGAGAAACGGCAGACCAAGTGGTGGGAAATGGTGGTCAGCCAAAAGCAGAAACCAAAATTACACAAAGGGAAAAACAGGAAGAGTCCATGAAGCAAAAACGGCAAGTAAAGGTTTTGCATTTAACGCCCAGAGTGGCCTACCTTCACTCTCCCAGGAGAGAATTCTGTCATCCGGAGCCCAGTGCCCAGTTTGCCTGGAGTGCACGTGGAGGCCTACAGTCACCAGGGAACTCCAAACAGAGCTGAACCTGAGGGGCCTGACCCTCCCCTAGTGGGGTCTACGGATGTAGGAGCTCAGGTGTGTCCCTCAAGAGGTGAGGGTCCCTGACCAAAGTGGTTTATGCAGGCCAGGTGACGAGAAGAACCCAGGACCAGCCCGTGCTGGGCCTTCTGTGAGCAACCTACATTGGGGAATCCCCTAGAAGCTCCCCAGGCCGTGCAGTGTTTGAACCAGCCCCCCGAGGCCAGAGCAGCCGCCTGTTAGGGTGAGCATGCCTGAGGGGCAGCAGGGGTGAGGCTGAGGGGGTGAGCAGACCGTCTCTCCACCACTACTCACCATGTACGAAGGAAAGATCAGAACTCGTTTGTGCTTGCCACAAGGCCACTGGGGGTCATCCAGGAGATTTGGGTCATAGTCCATAAAGTCTCCCAGGTCGCTACCTGAGGATCACACACAGAATAATCAACAGGGGCCCCAGACTCCCTGAAGCAGAAGCAGGAGGGCGGACGCCAAGACTAAAGTTAGACTGAAGCAAGGCCGGCCTCAGGTCGTTGAGCCCAGAGTCACACCGCACACTCTGCGCCTCAGGAGACATCCCTACATGCCAGTGAAGGGTATCCCCTGCACAAGGGGGGTCACCAAATACTTAACATTCTCACAGTTTTTCCACTTTAGAAAATTATGTATCACTCCCCCAGACCTGGGAGAGCATAAAACCTCACAGAGCATGAAAGATGAAGCGAGCACTCGGGTTACAAAATGGGGCACCAAGAAGGCGCATTTGCTGAACCTGCAGATCAAACGAGTAACTCAAGTCCTGCCCCATGAGCCGCATGTTTCTGGTGTGAAGGCTTCCAGGCAGGCTGCTGTGTCCGTCCACAGATCAGAGTGGTGCCAGGGCAAACAGCTGTCAATGGCCAGAGCTTGTGGGAACCGAAGGACAGTGCTTCCAAACTCAGCACCCGCACAGGCCTGAGCAATTTCCCCCCTTCACCTGGAGTTTCTCTGGAGTTTTCTCCCTTGTTAGAGTCTTACAAAGGTTTGTAGAGGCAAAGCTAGAAGCAAGCAAGCCCTCCTTCACACTCACAGGCCACGAGAATCACAAAAAGTTCTCACACCTGATCCAAATCGGAACACTGGGAAAATATCGGCAAGAACCAGGGTGAGATAAGGAGCTGAGTGGTGGGAGAGGGTGGAGGGAGGGGGCGGTCCAGCCATATCTGCACGCTACAGACGGCCTTGGCATTTCTCCTTGCGGGAGCTCGGGAGTTGGTGGCTGAAACATCCCATTGGTGAGGTCCCCCTGTGGCCTGGCTGTGAACCTGTATGGCCTGAAATCGGGCTTGCCCCAAAGTCACGTGGCCCGTGGGATGGGTTCATGCTCCATCCAGAGGCACCCGTCCCTCACTCTGCACACAGGGAGACCCAGCCCACACGGTGCACCAAGGCACCCTTCTCCACGCGCTGCCCGGCCCCGGCCCCGCCCAAGGTTACCTGTGTCCAGGCTCCCCTGGGTGCTGCTTGCGCGTCCTATGGAGAGGCTGCGGTGGCTCAGGTTACGGAACTGGGAGAAGGAGGACGTGGAGTCTATGGTATTTCTCCGGGCTCCGAAGGCATTTGTGGGTAACAGAAATTGGGTGTAAGAAACAGTCTAAAAGGTGAAGACGAAAACGGACAAAATGGATTACTCCCAGGCAACGATAGGTTTGCATTCATATTCTTACATCCGTACTTCTAAAATCCAATGAGATCTGAGATGAAATTTGTTTTGGTATTTATTTGTGCCAAAACCTAAACTCAACTAATTTGAGGCTACGTATAGTTTTAATTTATTGCACTTTGTGTAAATATTCATGTTATATGGTAGAAACATCACTGTGTGTGAGAACTATCCCAGGAGCACTGGGATGTTGTGTAATACATGAGGCACATACCGCAGTGGCTTTTCTTTTTTTGAACACCACACGAGCTTTATACCCCACCAAGTGCAGAATTCCAGAACACATCAGACCCCAAGACTGTCTGATAAGGGGCTGTGGCCTGCTGTATGTTCTGTTGGCAGATGAGATCTCTGATGCTTGTCTCTAGCTCACCTCCCTCATTCCTGTGTGAACACTCAACCTTCAGGAATGGACACAGAACAAGTGTTTTTCTTTCCACCTACTTGGAGAAGCACGGCCCATATACCCCTGCTCGTGGGCTCGGGGCTGATGACGTCCGGGCACAGTGGTGACCAGCTGTTCTGGCAGGGGGGAGGTGGGGAGGTCACTAGCTGCCCCAGCAGCTTCAGCTGGCAGCATGCTCCCCTGAGATGGCTTCCCCAAATACTTGCTTCATCTCCATAAACAGGCTTTTGAAGGGTTTACAAAGATTACCAGGATCCAGCACAAAAAGGTCAAGTTCCTCTTTGAACTTTCACCCCTCAGACTTCCACGCAGCAGCTCACTGGACTGCAGGTAAGGAGGAATGTAACAGCTCTCCTGCTAGGTGCTCACTGAGGCTGATGGACTCAGCTTCTCAGGACCGTGGGAAGCCTCCCTCCCTCCCCCCTCCAAAACAAGCTTTCTAGTAGCGGGAATGTAGCTTGCTGACACCATCAGTTAATGCATGCTCAAACCACTCGATTCCAGAACATGCACGGGTGTGTGGGATACTCATCAGTACCTGGCATTCCATCATAAATAGCACTGGGGGAGAAATACCATGCCGCTATTTCCTCACTGGCTCGGTGGGTTTCCGAGGGCACGCTAGGGGAGAGGGGACGGGCTGGCCCCAGACCTGGTTCCTCCATCGTGAGCAAGGATCGTGGTCTGTCACGCTGCCTCCGAGTCCTGACCCTGGTGGTGTCGGCAGAGACTTGCCGATTGGAAGCTAGGAAGCCTTACCTTCCCGTCAGCTCCCAGCTCCACACCTTCAAGGCCAATGATCTCTTTCAAGCTCACGGCACCTGTGGACTGCTTCCCTCCATCCAACTTCAAATCCCTGGAGAGGACAAGCCCAAGACAAAAATGCTTTGGTTTGTACTCAAAAGAGCCACGACGACGTTTACTACACAAGACACCAGTCACACTGACGAAAACGAGCACGCAGGCCCTGGCCAACAGGACATCCCTCTGACCCGCCTGGGGGCCCGCTCGCACCACCTTGTTTCATCCACTTTGATATAAATGAAATGCAACCAAATGGAAAGCTTGCAGATGAAAGGCAGGCTCAGAGGCCTATGGACGACTGATGTTCCTCTGTACAAGGCCCCTCAGCTCACAGTCAGCTAACAGGAAGCCAGGGAGCATTCCCTGGGCATCACGGGGCAATGGTTGGTTCTCTTAGGCTCTGGCTGCTGGTTTCATTTTAAAGCTGGCAAAGACCACCTCTCCTGGCCGCCCCCCTTTATTAGACAAGAGAAATCAATTCTTGTCCTAAACGGTTCCCAGGAGTACTGCTGGTAATGAAGGGATTAATGCCACCACAGTCACCCCAGCCTCCTCGCCAGAGGACCCGGAACACGATCATCTTTCTATAAAAGAACAATCTCCAGTATTATCAGACATTTACACAGCACTTCATAATTTACAGACTTCCATGCATCGTCTCTGCCATCCCTTAACATGACCCTATCAGACAGGTATTGCTATTATTATCTTATCTCACAGAGGAAAAGCCCACAGGAGGCTAAGTGGCTTGCCAAGGTCACCAGGAGGGTAGGCTGTAGAGACTGGTTTTGCATCCAGGGCTGTTTCTAGCACCTCACGTTGCCTGAGAGACGCAAGACTGAGCTGGCTGTGGTTACGCTCAGGTAACTGCTCACATTGTCAAGGATAATCCCCCTCCTTGCAGTGGTCCTCGGGCTTGGATGCTGATTAGAATCACCTGGGGATCTCTGACAAACTACCGCAGCCTGAACCCCACCCGCAGACATTCTGTTTCAGTTGGTATGGGGTGCAACCTGGGTGTCAGTTTTAAACACTTGCCAGGGGATTCTAAAATGCAGCCACGTTTGGGAAGGACTGTCTTCCAGTTTCTGGCTCTAGAATGTGGTGCTTGTTAGTCAAAAGTCATCTCAGGCTCGCAGTGTTCTTGCTGTGTGGCCTGGAGAGAGGCACCACATTCAGGGGCTGGCTCCCACAACCTAAGCAAGAACAAACAAAATGTAAAGGCAAGCCTCTCCAGGCAGAAGATAAAGAATTCAAGGAAAAAGAGGAGGAGCCGGGTGAGTGAGGGAACAGACAAGGAACCTCCCCTTCTGGGAAGGAAAACGGCTTCTCTGATTTAGTTAAGCAATCACTGGCTCTGTAAGCCTACCTCTAATGCAGAAGTGTGATTAATGACAGTTTTAAAAGAAATAGCTATGGGGCACCTGGGTGGCTCAGTCGGTTAGGCATCTGATTTTCGGCTCAGGTCATGATCTCGGGGTCCTGGGATCAAGCCCTGAGTGGGCTCCGTGCTCGGGGGAGTCTGCTTGTCCCTCTCCTTCTGCCCCTCCCCACTGCTTGCGCACGCTCTCACTCTCAAATATTTAAAAAAAAAAAGGGGGGGGGAATAGCCAAAATTTGCATCCAGTAAGTACTGCATTTTTTAAAGGTAGTCTCCTTAGGACGCCATGGTATTGCCATGCTCAAAACTTTCTGGAGCCCCTCTGGGAATCAACACCAAAGTCACGCAAAAAAAGCCAATAACCAACCCATCCCAGTCTGCAACCTTTGTATTTATACATATTTTTGCTCTGAACACTATTACTTGAATCAGTGCTCCCCCTCTGCCCTGCCTACTGATGGACTGTAAATGAGTGTAAATGATTTCAGGTAATTCCAGGCATCAAGCTCACCCCCTAGGGATGGTGCAGAACAGTAACTCACAGAGCTGTAAACACTCCGTTAGAGGGTGCAGACCATCCCATCCAGAGCTCCAAGCATATTCTGAGCAATGGGAGTACTCTCGGGATGTGCCTCCTCTGCGGGGGACTGTGAGGTCCAGGATGACTGAAGTCACGTCACTTTATCAACATGCCCTGTGAACAGAGACCTGCATTCCAGGTATGGATCTTAAATCTGCAGCTGGAAGGGCCATGCAAGCAGGCGGGGAGCAGAGTGGGGCTCAGCGAGGCCACCAGAACCCGGGGATGGCACATGCCAGAGACCACCCGCCCTGCTGCCCTGCCTCCTGCGGGAGCCGTCCGGGCTGCTGGCCCTCACAAAGGGAAATGCCAACAGAGCAAGAACCTGAACCAGGCAACGAGGCAAAAGTAGCCGTGAAGGGCAAGGAGAAAGGGGATGGCCGTGGCAGCCCGGGGGGGAGCAGGTACAAAGAGTGCAGCGCCTTGCATTTCATGAAAGGCTCTCCGGCTCGCTTCCGGGACGTCCTCCTTGCCCGAAGCGCACCCCGGCAAGCACGTGCCTCAAATTCCCAACTCCCAAACAACTGTCTCCTTGTTTCCATTTTGCCAGACAGAGAATGTTATTTAGGGCTGAAACTAATTTAAAAGCAGGGCCCATCTTCATGGGGTAAGAAAACCCAGAGAAGGGGCACCTGGGTGGCTCAGTCGTTAAGCGTCTGCCTTCCGCTCAGGTCATGATCCCAGGGTCCTGGGATCAAGCCCCGCATCGGGCTCCCTGCTCAGCAGGAAGCCTGCTTCTCCCTCTCCCACTCCCCCTGCTTGTGTTCCCTCTCTCGCTGTGTCTCTCTCTGTCAAATAAATGAATAAAATCTTAAAAAAACCCCAAAGAAATAAGGATATTAAAATATGCCCATTTTAAGAGTGCTCCTGAATGGAGAGCTGGCTGCAGGCAGGGACAGAGGCTCATTCCATGTTTGTGTCCAGATACACACGATGTCTGATGTGTAGTATTTACTTGAAGGAGCCAGGCAGCCTGGCTCTTTGCTGTCTCACCAGTGCTGGTTCCTTAGCTAAGTGCTCTGCTGAAGCCTCATATTAACACAAGCCACATGAAAATGCTGTTATTTGCCCATTTTGACCTACGTACGCAGCGATTTCACATGGCACCACCTGATTTACAAATAAGGTAACTGCTCAGGACTTACCCGTGAGTGAAAAGCAAACAAGAGACCTATGGCCCCGGACGCCCCCGTTTGAGGGGAACTGTGAATGGTGCAGCTGCTTCACCCAGAAAACAGCTTTTAAAAACTCCAGTGAAGGGACGCCTGGGTGGCTCAGTCAGTTAGGCGTCTGTCTTCAGCTCAGGTCATGATCTCAGGGTCCTGGGATCGAGTCCCACATCGGGCTCCTTGCTCAGCAAGGAGCCTGTTTCTCCCTCTGCCTGCCTGTCTCTCTCCCTCTGATAAATAAATAAAATCTTAAAAAAATATATTTAAAAAAAAACAAAACTCCAGTGAAAAAGGATTAAGCAGAAGTCCCCAGGGAGTAGTGATAAAATCTTGATGTTTTCTTTCTAACATCATTATTCTGAATTCTCATTAAAATGGTGTATGAAAACAAGAAATATCGGTTTGGCTCAAAAGCCAGCATTAACCCTCCAGGAGCAGGAGAGAGCTGGGGAACACGGAGCTGCAGCTGTAAGTAATTGAAAGCAGACTGAAGTCGGACTTTCCAGTTTCTTTGAAAAGCCTAGATTATTTTTCCCAGATACATGTAGAGTCCAAATATTAATTTATTTATGTTCCACCTCCTTCTAAAAATGGCATGGAGGCAAGTTCAAATACCAGATGTGGATACTGGCCAAAACCGTGTGCATTACGGTTTACACGCTGTAGCTTGCACTCACAGACGAACGTGGCTAGGCAGGTCCTAGGGAAGGATCTCATTTGGACCGTTGCACTAACAGAACCAGGGGTCAGGAACCATGGACAATGCAAGGGTCTGTTTTCTTCTCTTCCGCAGGCCCGGGTGACGCTATAGCTCAGACCTACTTAGCTGCAAGAGCTCATTTCTCATCTATTCAAGTTTCTTTTGCAGAGGCTGTAAGCAACAGACACACTTTGAAAACCCAGCACAAAGGTTTTCTTACAAAGTCTGGCCGGTGGGGATGGGGATGGATGGGAGATGGTTTAAGGGGGTCGGGGTAGGGGCGCACAGAAGATGGGGGAGGCGGTGAAAACAAGATGAAAATGCATTTGGGGAGACAGCCAAGCAGCAGTTATACCCTTAAGCAAGGGGCAAAAATAGAGGTTCTTTGTGGAGCAAAACCCTATTCTTCATAGGATGGCCCTGCGATTCACTGAATGTAGCTCTCCTTGAAAGCCTGTGACTTGGTGGTTGGAAACCCCCTGGACGTGTCTTAGTTTCAGCTCCCACGGCAAAGAGCAAATACACATGATTTTGCAGTTGTGGAATCATCTGGTCAGAGCAGATGGCCAATCTAGATATCCTGGTGCCCAAAGGGGATTACCTAGGTCACTGTAACCACACTACGGCCAACTCCTGATTTCATCCAGTGTAACGGGCAAAATGATCTTTCATTACCTTTTCTGATGTTCAAGGAGCCATAATGCATGGAACTGATCAAACAAGATTCCCTATTAAATAACAAGAAGTTTCGGGGCGCCTGGGTGGCTCAGTCGGTTAAGTGTCTGCCTTCGGCTCAGGTCATGATCCTGGAGTCCTGGGATGGAGTCCCGCATGGGGCTCCCTGCTCCACGGGGAGCCTGCCTCTCCCTCTGCCCCTCCTCCCCTGCTTGTGCGTGCTTGCACGCGCCCTCTCTCTGACAAAATCTTTAAAAAAGAAAAAAATTAAATAAGGAGTTTAAGGTAAGGCCTTTTCCTTAAGGAGCATATGATTACTGAACCAATGTTACTCCTAATAAAAAAAAGATATGATTTAAATACTTAACACCTGGAAAGTAGATAGAACTGTGTGAGTAATCCAATTAACCAGTTTCCAGGGCTTTCAGCCTCCAAGATGGCCTGACTGCCACTCGTGATCACTTAATGGTGCTCTAAACTTGAGACCTTGGAATGCCAAACAGAAGCATCACTGGGCACTTGCTCATTAAGGGACAACAATAGTTTGAACACTTTGATGCATAAACAATTTAAAAGCCAGTTAAATATTAATAGGATTTCCAGATCTTTCAGAAAAAAAAAAAAAAAAAGGGAGATTTGCTGCAGAGAGCAAAACTTGAAAGCTGATTAGGAAATACCACTTGTGAGCTAGTTTTAATTAAGAGATTATGCATCAACTGGAACTCAGTGATACCAGCATCTATCATAGTTTAGGAAGTCCTATTTCTCACCTCTTCAGATACAATACAGCTGCCATCTTGGATTGGGTCTGCTTACTTGTATCAGAGCAGAGCGTTACACCACCACAGTTCAGAGTCAATGGGACAAAGCCCAGGGCTGACAGGAAAAAGTGAAATCAAAGCGGCTTTTAGTCTACAAGTCCTGCCCCTCACACTCAGCACTCCATCGATAAGCCATCCCCTCAAGATTAACTGGCAGACAATGAAGGGGACTTAATGTAGCTTACACCAAAATCTTTGTCTAAAGGCAGCTCTTATAAATAGCTGGATAACGGCATGATTCATCCATGAGATCATTCCAGAATCTGTCTGTATGGGAATATGGTTGGTGTGAGGAAAGAAACACAATTTGTGAATGTGTAATTTTCCACAACGAAAAGAGATGTGCAGGAGGAAAGTGGGTAGGGAGGAAGAGGGGAATGGCAGGGGGCATTTAGGCTTCCAGGCCCCCTCTTAGAAGCAGCTGTTCTCTATGTCACAAAACAATCAACACTCAGGAAACGGACCCAAGAAGATGACCTCATCTGAAATGCCCCCATGCCAAAAGCTAAGAAGGACATAAACAAATACCACGTGGGCACTGTTATTTTATTTTTTTAAGATTTATTTATTTATTGGGACACCTGGGTGGCTCAGTCGGTCAAGTGTCTGCCTTCGGCTCAGGTTATGATCTCAGGGTCCAGGGATGGAGCCCCGCATCGGGCTCCCTGCTCAGTGGGGAGCCTGCTTCTCCCTCTGCCTGCCGCTCCCCCTGCTTGTGCTCTCTCTCTAGCAAATAAGTAAAAAAAAAAAGATTTATTTATTTGAGAGAGAGCGAGAGGGGAGGTGGGGCGGGGGGTGGGGGGGACATAGAGGGAGAGGCAGAGAATCTCAAGCAGTCTCCCCGCTGAGTGTGGAGCCAATTTGGAGCTCGATCTGATGACCCTGAGATCAAAACCTGAGCCGAAACCAAGAGTCGGACACTCAAATGACTGAGCCACCCAGGCAACCCTGGACACTGCTATGTTAAAACATGCCCCCAGAGGTAGCTTGTGCTGCGCTGCGAAGCCATGTTCTTCACCACATGGTCTCATATATATCCGTAGTAAGTGAACCCAGTCACTACCATTCAGTCAGGTCTGGTTATCTGAATGGGTCCGTTCCTACACACACATCATCATGCTGGAATCATCCGGTGTGGTTATTTTACATAACTCTGAGTCACAAGTTAACTGGGTTCACTGCTACTTCCTTCTGATTGGATCCCTATATATAGAAATACCTACTGATACCAGTTTCAGTAAATAAAGTGCATCTGGGCACTTGTGTCAGTCCCCGTATGCAGAGACAGTCCTGGGACTGGCCCTCAATACAAGGCCTGTAGTCTCTCACTCACCAGTGGGTTGTGTTCCAAAGCTTTTGAGTTGCCCTTCTGGAACTCAGAACGCATTTCCCACTGAAATGATGTTGCAAATGGAGATCAGCCCACAGTGTGCTCTTTTAGCCTATAATGTCACCGAACTAGCCCCATAGTAAAGCAAGAGCTCTGGTTTCAGGAGCAACAGGTCAGAGGTGTGTAAGAGGGTGAAGAAACAGGAAAAAGTGGAGTCTCTCTCATGGTTTCCTGGTTTGGGGCTGACCTTCAGCAACACTTTAAAGGCGGTCAAGTTTGCATTATTTCCACTTCCCTCTCTGGACCTCCTTTTCCTTCTCAGGACCCCAGGATCCTCACTCCTAAGCTGTTCCTGTCTCACAATTTCTCCCCTCTCTCTACTTCTGAACCCATAGATTGCTTGGCAGCTCCTGATCCCAGGGTGATAGCACAGCAGCCCAGAGGACAGGGCCGACGCCGAAGAGGAGAGAGCAGTGGTCTTAGGTAGAGGTGTGGCTGAGCTGTTTATCAGGTGGGGTCTGCCTACTTAAGAGAGTCGGGAAACTTACTTGCAATTTATTTTGTAAGCAAAGGGTTGCCAAGCCAAACCACAGATCCACACTAGAAAAGAGAAGGCAGTGACTCATGTGGATAAAAGGCAAAAAGACTCCATCGGGCCTTGGCAAACTGCTGGTTGAGAGAAGGGGAGCTGGTTTAAGGCTGGGACTCTTCCCAGAAAATAGTATAATTTACAAGCTTAATCTGAGAAGAGTGTTTACAGCTATGGGAAGGTTTGATGTTACAGTTATAGTGAAAGAGACGGGCAACATCTGTTCCTCTTCTCAGTGACCAGCTTCCAATAGCTTGTTTTGAAAGGTGGGATTTGGCAAAGCTTCTTCCCACCAGCAAGAGAGTTCAAAACAAAACAATCAGCTCCTCATATTCCATACAAGCACATGTACTAGGGGATAAGAGAAAAAAAAAAAGACTGGAAGGAAATAGGCCAAAATGTTAATGAAGGTTTTGTTTAGGAGGTAAGGGCTCAGTAAGTTTTACCTTCCTTTCACTTTCACACACATTCTAGATTTTTAAAAATAAGCATGTACCACTAAGGAAAACAATTTAAAGACCAGGTAAAAGCAGATCTGAAGATGAATCCCTTGTGTTTGTAGAAACAGGGCTGGGTAACTCATCAAAAATCGGATTGAGATTTGCTGTGTTGGGGCAGACTTAAAAAGAACAATGAAATAACTCTGTGACTCAACAAAAACGGAACCGAAGTGAACATTTAATGAGTACCTACTACGTACGGCCTGGCAGACTGCTCAGAGCTTTCATATTTAATACTCTCAAAACTCCGAGGCTGACATCATAGCCAGTTTTACAGATGAGTGGGCCTGGGACCAGCAAAGCTAATTAATGTGCTGGGACTGAGGATTCTGCCTGACTGCCAGCTCTATCCCACACATCCTATGCTCCTTGGCTTCAGATGCCCCTCAGCACCAAAGACAGGATGGAGGACTGTGGTTTTCCTACTGGGACCATGAAGAATGGAGTGAAAATGAGTGGGCTTCTCATTCCCACTCACTTTTCTGGAATAACTGTGGTTAGCTATTTTATTTATGGGCATTCTGCGTAAACTTGTATTGGAGGAATGGTTTCTTCAGCAAAAAGAAAAAAAAAAAAAGTCTGAAAACCACAGGACTGAACAGTCTCCAAGTCCCTTCTAGCTCTAAAGATCTATCTTTGGAGTTGAAGTGTGCTCCTTACCACTGAACTCGTGAAATAGCACGTGGCGAATCTTCTGGGTCACGTATCCTTTAGTGAGTTAGCCTGGGGATACCCCGAGAAGTGGCAATGCCCTCATGTCCAGGAGGGGCTTCTACACCCTTGGAAGTGGTTTTTGCTCATTGAGCTCAGCCCACAAGCCTGCTGTTATGAATGATGACAACTCACCCTTGTTAATGATTAGTGGGACTCGGGCCCAACTGCAATTTACTTGAAAGGAGTTAGCGCAGCCTGTAAGCCAGTCTTCAGTCTAAGCATGCAAGTAAATCCTAACATCTTCCCAACACATGTGCCTGATTAGACATGGCCATGCTGGGCCCCAGAAAAGGCCAGACAGTGAGGACCAGACCACACACCACTGTGTGAAGGTGTCAG
The DNA here is from genome assembly GCF_004348235.1 of Phoca vitulina. NCBI lineage: Eukaryota > Metazoa > Chordata > Mammalia > Carnivora > Phocidae > Phoca > Phoca vitulina. The sequence continues at coordinate 18,819,525 of NW_022589727.1, forward strand.
TGGGTGGTGGGAAGGACCAAGGCAGAGCTTCACTTCACCCAACATGGAAAGGGCACCAGTGACAAGATGAAGCTCCCTACTGCCCCATGGGTAGTACTGGGCCTGGGAAAACCAACCCCTTCTAACCCCTTCTAACTCTGTGCAAAAGTCAACTCAAAGATGTCCCTTGCTTTAAGCAAAAGCAGTATATATGAAAGGAAAATCACATGTTGATCAAGGGCTGGAAAAGCCAGCCAGCTGAAAGCCAGGAAACTTGATGGGGCTTGGGCAGACCAAGTGTGACATCAGCAAAAGGCCCTTGGCATTCCTGGGTTTAATATTCGGGGTGTTAGTATTTGTGAGCAACTCAAGGAGCACAGCACAAGTGATCCATGGTGTTGGTGAAGCTAACATGTTGAGGAGTCGTCTGGCTGGGTAGGTCAGGGGAGGGAACCTAGTTGGAGCTTAGCACCTGCATCTGGGTTCACCCTGACCCCACCTTTAGTCACCATAGACTTAGCAGCTTTCATTGTGGCCATGACAGTTATTTGCAGAAAAGCAGGGCGCAGAGGTCCATGACCGATCATCCTTGTTGGCATCTTCCAGGCCCCTCCTTCTGACTGCCCGTCCAGTGCTGCCATTCCTATCAAGATGCCCACAGGGATGGGGTGCCAGGCTGAGGACCCCAGGGAGCACCTGCTCCTGCTGAGGCAGACAGTCTGGCCATCATTTTGGGGGGCAATGATATAGTCATAATATTAGCCATTCTCGAAAGTCTAGAGACACAGTCCTCAGAAATACCATTTGTATGATTCATTCAACAAATACAGTGTCTACTATGCACACTGCAGTGTGAGTGATGCCTTGAGAACTAAGACAATCCACCCTCAAGGAGGGTTAAGGATAAATTACAAAGACGTTAAAATGTATTTGTTAAGTGCTCAGACAGGCCTAAGGTACCATGGAACACGAGTGGCCTCTTAGTAGGGCCTTGAGGCAGGGCATTAGGGGGACTATGAGGGTGGCCTGAGAAAGAGCCCTGGAGGAGAGGTCTGAGTTCCATCAGTAAGAAGCTCCAGTATGCGGGGCAAGAATAGTCTTTCAAACTCTGCACCAAGTATAAATGCCCCAAAGACAAGGAGAACCTGTCATGGAGCCGGGCATCCTACTAAGGCCAACAAGAGTGGCCATGGGAAGAAGATGGGTCTGAGAGGAGAACTGAGGCCAGAGCCTAAGGCCCTGTCTCTGTGCTCACTAGTCTAGAAAACCACAAAAGAGGCTTTCAGCAGGGGTCATAAACCTAGAGCTGCAAAAACGACAAGCATCCAGGGTGTGAGGGCTCCCATGTATCCTATTTTCCTAAACTCAACACTAGTCCCGGCTGAGGGCTGTGGTCAGGAGTCCGCAGTGGCACTGGTGAGAACCGAGGGGGCTGGGAGGACCAGTCTCGGGCCCAGGGCTGGGAGGCTGCAGGGCTGGGGGTGCTGCTTTCGCCTGGGATTTGGAGATGTATAGAGTCTGATTAGACATTGTCTTCTCAATAAAATTGAAAAAAAAAAAACAATAAAAACAAAATGAAAGTGAAACAAAGACATTTTCCAATAAAACTTGAAGCAATGGGGGCACCTGGGTGGCTCAGACAGTTAAGCGACTGCCTTCGGCTCAGGTCATGATCCCAGGGTCCTGGGGTCGAGTCCCGCATCAGTCTCCCTGCTCTGCGGGGAGCCTGCTTCTCCCTCTCCCACTCCCCCTGCTTGTGTTCCCTCTCTCGCTGTTTCTCTGTCAAATAAATAAATAAAATCTTAAAAAAAAAAAAACTTGAAGCAATGGATCCATACTAAAGAAATAGTAAAGGAAGAGCAAGTTCTTCAGGATGAAACCAAAACACAGCCACTGGGAAATTTAGAAGTTTGGGAAAGAATGAACACTGGAATGAGTATTTACCTGGGTAAATGCAAGGTCTTTTTGTTCCTTTCTGCCATTTCCCTCTATTTCTTTACAAACTACACACCTGTTTGAAAACACTAAGAGTTTCCTCTTTCAGGGAAGCATGTTTGCAGGGGGTGAGGGGTGGGGCAGAGTAAAGGGACCCTTACATCCTGAGGGTTCCCTCCTGGGACTGATGCCGGGTTAGGGCCTGGGGTCCTTTGGTGGCCTCCACAGATTCAGTGTGGGGACAGGTGGATTCTCCAGTGAGCCACTAATGGCAGAGACGGCAGACGGGCCCACAGTACCCAGGAAGGCCGAAGACTACATTTCCCAGACGCCCAGAGGCGGCCTACGTTCAGCTGAGCCCAAGCCCTCACGTGGAGGCTGGAGGCGGAAGTAACATGGAGTGGAGCCGGGGGTCAGAGCTTCTGGCAACTGTGGGGTGGAGACATCCACAGCAGCGTTTCCACAGGAGAAGCCCAGAGTGTGGCCGCATGTTTGTCCCAGCTGCACTGCCTCCCACTGGGTCGCTCCTGGGTATCTATACTGCTTTCTATTTCCTGGACATTCTGTGGACCACCCTAAGTCCACTGCCTCCCCCTAACAGTCAGGGAGGATCCTGTTGTCTGAGCATATCCCACCCTGCACTCCATCCCTCCGTGCCCATCAGAGCCACGGCAAGACTCTGAGTTCCTAAACTGGAAGAGCAGGAACGAAGGACAGTTATCAGAAGCATCTTGTTTTATCTAACAGATGCTATTTCTTGAAGTGCTGTATGCACGCAAACTCTGTAAATCAAATGATATTTTAAGAAAGAAGAGAGCTCATTAAGCAAGCAAGAAAGCCTATTAAAAAAAAAAAAAAGCCCTGTCACCAATCCTTTTGTGAAGGAAAGACATGTTTGGTGCTAATGTAACTACTTAGCACAATTTCTCAAAGAGCAGCATTTTCCAGCATGGTGTAAAGACAGGAAGAAGACCCTTACCAGTCCCTGAATCGCTTCCTGGTGGTGTTTGTGGGGTGACCTGGCCAGCGCTGGGTGGGTACTGGGGAGACCTGAGCAAGCAGCACTTCAGGATCCTGAACCAGCGACGCCCACACGCAGCCTGGGTGTCGCACCACGCTGATACCTGCATCATGCGACCTCCTCCCCACTCTCTATGGACCCTCCTATTCTCTAGCCAACAAACATTCAGATGAGGGGAATCACAGATTATTTTCACCCAAGACTCCACCCAGAGATGCCTGGGGTTTGCCCTTGGAGGAGCCAGGCTGCAGGGTGAAGTGGCAACCTCCAAAGCCTTTGGAAGGTCACCACCCAGCACCAAGGCCACTGGGTCCCCAGGACGTGGCCCTCCTAGGGCACATACACAGAGCTCCACCAGCACCCAGATACGCACTAGCCAGCCAGCGTCCCGCACCGGTCACTGGTCCTGAGCCAGCAGGCAGAGCCACAGGGCATGACAGTGAAAAAAAATACACACTCGGCTCTCAGCTATGCGTCAGTGCTTTCGGAACTGCTCCTGTGGGGTCTGTCTGCCCCAAAGCAGAGAACACAGCACCTCACTGAGCCTGCGGTCTGCCTGCCCACCCTCCCTCCTACCTCGGCCACCACTGCTACGCCAGTCTGCCCCAACCTCGTACCCGCAAACTGAGAATTCCAGAACCCACCTCATGAGCTTCTGGCGAAGATTAAATGAGCAAATGTATAAAAAGCCCTTAGCATGGCGCCTGACATACCATAAGCCTTATTTATGCTTCAGCTTATGTTCCTACCATTACTGTGTTCACACAGATGTGGGACTACCTAATCAGCGAATCCTAAGGAAATAGGCTCTTTTTCTCAAGTATCTTTATCTATGAATCAAGGCAGGAAAAAACAGTTTGACGAGTACAGTACTTGCTAAACAACCAGAGCAGTCTGCTTTAAGCAGGAGCTCTAGAAATCACTGTTAATGATTCTACTGTCAACTTGGAAGTATAAGCCTGATGGCGTGCAAAATGACCCCAAATGAGCCCACACCGGGAGACCATGTACCAAACAAAACTGCAAAGTCACCAGACCTGTACTTAAAAAAACAAAAACAAAAACAAAAAAACCTCAAATTTTAAAAAATTGAATGGAGAATCATTATTCAGATAGGAGCTCTAAAAGCAGCTGATTGTCGGTGGATGGAAAGTGTGAACAGCATGCCTCATTCATAAACTCCTCATTCAACCAGACTTAACAGCTTCCACATTAGCAAAATTGACAAGGATGAGAATGGAGTGTGCAGGATCTTTGGAGAGTCTAGTCAAACCTCCACACTGTATGAACTGAGACCTGGGGCAGGCTGAGTGATGGGCCTGTGGCCGTGACATCCAGGACAGCTCACTTCTGTCTCTACCCCCTCCCCTCACTACCTAGGGCAAACCGCTGCAGTGTGGGTCAGCAAGGGGGGTCCCGCGGGGATGGTGCTTTACCCAATTCTCTCAACGTGCCAGGCGTTATAGAGAATCCCCACCCCACCCCACCCCCAAGAAGTTCACAAGGGGCCAGACCACCTTCTATATCCTCAGAAGTCAATGGTGAGGCTGGAAAATCTTTCTCCGCTTCTCCAAGACCTCATACTTCTAAGTCTTGATTAAGAGCTGCTGTCTCTGGGGAGCACTCCCTGATCCCTGAGTTCCCTGAGCACCTTACTCTGTGCTCCAGTTGCACACTGCCGAGGACTCACTTCATTGTTTGTTCTTGCATCTGATGGTCAGTGTCTTTATTAGCTGGTTCGTGGTCTCCTACCCTCAGAGGGTGACGAGTCAAGAGACATTTTCATGTTCACCACTGTATGCCTACTGCTTAGAACAGTGCCTGGCACATAGTAGATTTGACAGGGTCTGTGGGAGAATGAGTGAATCCTGCTGTGCGGTAGTAGTGCCTGAATTTCTACTCAGGAGGCAGGCAGGGGTGGCAATATCCTTGGGAGGGGATGGAGACTTACACAGCAAGCTCTTGGCTTTTACTGCCAATAGCAGATACAATATAAATGTGGGCATTGATAAAGATCTGGGGGCAGTTAAAGCACTCCGTAGCACTTCTCTGGGACTCCCAAGTTGTGCTGGTTTGGTTGTTTACATGTCTGGCTTCCAGCTCGATAATAAGCTCCTGAAGAGTGGGTCTTACTCATCCCTATACCCTCCCAGCCTCCATCAAGGCCTTGTACCCATAGGAGCAGAAGAAACGCATGAGTAAGTGAACGAATAAATAGTAAAACCTCTCCTGAGACTGGCCTGTCTGCTGTGGTCAACTGATGTCAGGAGCCCAAGTAAGTGCTCAGTTCAGTTTAAAACCAAGAACAAAGCTTTGGGGTCAGGGCCAGCCAAGACGTGAGAGCCAGACTTGGGAAGCTCCAGCGCAGCCGGAGAAGCCAGAAAACAGAGCCGGAAACAGATAAGGCCATCCTGATAGATGCTTTCCTCGTAAAAGAGGTTCAAGTACACACTGGATGAACTTCTGAGTTTCCTGTTTTTAAAACTTCCTTATGAAGTTGGAGCTGGACACCATTCCTTTTAGCAGGGGGGTTTACGCTTGTCTGGAATAATCAGGCGCCTGTGGCTCAGTCCACGTGCATAAGCACAACAGAAAAATGGCGACCAGAAACCACAAAGTCAACGGGCTAAGGTGGCTGGAGTACTGGGTTCTGGAGCTGCTGGTTCTGCTGGGCGTCCACCCCTGTGCCCGAGGGGCCCCAGCTATGAAGCAAGGAGGCCAGGCCACGTCATCTCTGAAATCCTTCCCACCCCTGCAATGCTAGGATTTGTGTCCCAGTCACACTGAGAACTCCAGCAGAAAGGTATTAGTTAATACAGGCATGAACTAAAGTACCGTAAAGTATGTATGTATATAATTTACCAGTATAAATACTTTAACTACTCGAGTATAGCGATTTCCCAATACTTAATAAAAACAATCCTAATTTTAAGTGGCAGTTATTCATGAATAGGATGTCTACTCATCAAAAAATTTACAAAGCAGAACTGCTTCTTCATCCTGCTGCTAAATTACAATATTTTGAATGATGTTCGTAGTTTCTTGTGTGAGTTCTTAAGCAGAATATACTACAGAAACAGGCATATTCTTTTCTCTGTCAGGCATTACAAAGGACCCGGTGTTTTTTTGTTACAGAAAATTAACCTTACTGCACCTTGGTTTCCTCATTTGTAAAGTTTGAAGGAGTAGAGTTTATTCATGTCAAAGATCTAAAGTTTATGCCCTGTGATCCCCCTAAACACACTTTGCTGCTTCCTCTGGGGCAAGCAGCAGGAGAGCTGAGCGAGCCGGCCACCCTCTGCCATCGCCCCTGTAACACACGGGGCCCTCCCAGAGGGAGTCAAGGAGACCCAGGCAGTGACGGCCACCCCTCTCCCCGCACCCTGGTGGCCAGCTAGCATTTCCTCCAGGTGTCAAAGATGGGGAGGACCACGCATTTCTAATAAGGATATCAAACAAAGATAGTCTGGGTGATCTCTTCCTGGGCAGTTTAAGTTAAAATGTGTTCCCATGAGCTCCGCGTAAAATGCAGTGATCTTCAAAGTTAACGACACCGGTAGTAACTTGCAATCCCCATCCTACAGAGGAACAAAAGTAGAGGCTCACAGAGGCGAGTGATTCACCCGAGCAGAAAACTACAAGTCTCCCAAGTTCCCCTCATCGATCCCCACATTGCGTTTACTTAAGAAATTGGGGTCCTTGGGGCGCCTGGGTGGCTCAGTCGTTAAGCATCTGCCTTTGGCTCAGGTCATGATCCCGGGGTCCTGGGATCGAGCCCCGCATCGGGCTCCCTGCTCTGCAGGAAGCCTGCTTCTCCCTCCCCCACTCCCCCTGCTTGTGTTCCCGCTCTCGCTGTGTCTCTCTCTGTCAAATAAATAAAATCTTAAGAAAAAAAAGAAATTTGGGGTCCTTGACAAGTTGGCCCCATCTACCTCTGTGCGAGGTGCTGTGCTGGACCTCGTATAGTCAGTCACCCTGTCTTAGTTCACCTCTGTGAAGCAGTTAAAATAAAAGCTCCATTTCACAGATGGCTTTCTGTGAATATGGAACTTGTTTTGCCTACTGGCCAGAGTGAGTCATGGAAAGTCCCAGGGCTGGACAGACTTGTGTTCAAATTCCCATTCTGGCCCAAAGGTGATGTTTGAGACCATAACTCTTGAGGATCAGTGGTCCTATCTATAAAATGGGGATAAGTACTTGGGTACCATAGTGAGGGGGCCCCAGAACTTGGAAATAAAGGCACCATTCCAGAATGAAACAAACATGAACAGTTCTAAGACAAAAGCACAGAGAAGTCAGATTATGTTACAGAAACCGAATGAGTTCTCAGCCAGGAAGAGTTGGCAGTCACCTGACCGAACATCTTTAGTCTTAATTAAAAGTGGTAATTAGTTGTATGTGAAATTTTAACATGTCTCCCCTTCTTGGTTTTAAGTTCCAGGAGACAGGAACCAGGCCCATCTTTATCCCAGCATCTAGTCACATAAAAGGACTCAATAAATGAACAAATGGACCATGGCCAAAGGAAGAATACATCAATCAGAAAGGTCAGCAAGGGAAGCCCAGAAAAATAGAAAAATAAGGCCAACCCCACAGTGGCCATCCAAGCTGGCCATGAGAGGACATACTTGCACACAGCCTTCCACGGCTGATTCAGATCTCCCTGGAAATGTGCTCACAGACTGGTCACACTGAAATAATCTGGGCCCTGGGGCGATTATTTGTGTAAGATTAATGAACCGGCCTTCTGGGTCACGCAGAGGTCTGTGAGCTGGTACCACCTAGTGTCCACAGGGAATAAGCCTGCTCTCAGGTGCAGCCAATCCTGGGACCACAGCAGGTTGGTAAGGTCACACAAGCCTCCTCATGAGGTCTCTTGTGGGCAGCTCTGCCGGCCACGCCCAGGTGATCATTGAACCCCTGACCTGAAGGGTTTGCTGTTACTTTTTCGAGAACGCCTACTTTGCAAGGCTGTTGTAAAGATGCAGGGAGTGAAAAGGACCAGCACAAAGTGTGTGCTCAATCAACAGTAAGATTACTGCTACTCTTTAAGGCACACGTCTAATAAATGACTGAGTCAGAATTCCATGAAGAAGATGATGTGCTACTTTCTGTTCGATGAAGCTTACGGTGTAGAGTACAAATAAGGACCGTGGTGAGTTGAACGGGTGCGAGTCTGACAGGTCTACGGTGGGGGGAGGGAAAGCCATGGTGAACAGGCATGACCAGGGGAGAGCTCGTGCAATATGGTGGAAGATGAATAAATGGTGAATCAGCACCAGGGGCCACACTGCCGTCCCTTGGGGCGATGGTCATGAGTGGGTAGTGTGTCATTGTCACAGTGTCTAGGGGGCAATTCCAGCATTTCGTTTGTAGAGGCCAGAGCCTACATCCCGCAAGATTCCTGGCATCCTATGGGGTGAGCTGTCCTACCCTAAATACCAGCAGCTCCCTGACAACAAACACCGGATGCAGTGACAGGTGAGGGGCAAGGATGCAAAGACTCAGAGGAGATGAACACAGAGTTTGGCATGGGGAGTAAAGGGGAGGCTCTGCAAGGACAGAGCCTCACTTACCTACTTTTCTTCAGAGCAAAAGGAAGGGCTTGTTGAGCTAGAGAAGTAAGCATTCCTTTGGCCTGTGGTGAATCACATAGGTCTGTTCCTGGTACCATTTTGCTTTGTTATTTGCTCCAGCTTGCTGGTCAGTTTCCAGCCCCAAGCCCAAGATGCAAGAGGCAGGACGTTCACATGGTTTGTTTTGATTCCTTTCTTCACCTACCTTTCTCCAAAAGTCGACATGGCCCTGAGGAATGGGGTGGGTCCCCGGATTGCTCTTGCTTTACAGTATTGGAAGAGGTGACAAAATGCACATTTGGAAACAGCAGGCCACATGGTGAGGACACACACACACACACACACACACACACACAAAATAACAAGGAAGCTTTCTGGCTGAAAAGAAAGTGGAGCTTTCTTTCTTTCAAATTTACAAGTACTGAATCTGCAGTGTCAAAGCAAGGCAAGTTCTTTGAAATGGGAAGGCCAACCACATTACGCACATGGTGTCACAACTTTTCACCCAGAGAACTATAAAGCAAGCATGCAGATACATACCCAACTTGGGCACTGTCACGATAGGGCAGCACTGAAAATATACTACAGAAGGATCTTCTGCCACTGATAAGGACTATTCTAAAAAATAAAAAAAAAAGAACAAACAACAAACAAACAAACTAAATGCAAAGACTGTTAAATTAAAAAAAAAGAAACAACTGTAGCAATTAAGCATTCATGGAATTCACAGCAATATTTGCACACTCCCGCGCCTCCTCTGACAGATGGTATTCTGTGCTCCTTGCAAAATGCAACCTCAGCGCAGCAGAAGTCCGCCGCCTCTCCTTACCCAAAGGTTAACATGCCAGACGCTGGCGAGGGTCTCTAAGGAGTACACACGAATCCTCTCTAGCGAGAGTTGTCGGCTGTGGGTTGCACAGCAGGATGGACAGACAGAGCCATGAGTCTGGGGCGCCCAGTGCTGCCAACAGTCATGCCACACTGGAACCATCCATTTCTCCTCTGCAGTGAACGATGCAAAAGCAATAGTGCCAGAAACCGTGAGCAAGAGACACTCAGATGCCATTGTGATCGTTGGGGTTTTTTTTTATATGCTGGCAGCATGTTAGGTTCTGAGAATAAATTAAGGGAACAATTACATAATCAGTCTTAGCCTCCATTCCTGCTATAAAGATACTACTGGAAACAGTTCTGCATGATGCTCTTATGCAATCAAAGGCCACTTAAGAAAACATAAAAAAAAAAAAAACAACTCTCAAAAGTACTTATCCTGGCATATGAAAATAACTTTTGCCAAAGAGAATTGCTGATAAAAAAAAAAGAGAAACAAGTGGAGGAGATTAAAAACCCAACATTCTTTAACACAGTAGCAATACACATCAGATTTTTCTTCAATAATCATGATGATAAAATCAGAGGGAAAAAAAACCTAATAACTGCATCAAGGTTTGGAGATTGTGACCTTATTTTTACAACTATGATATTAAATTGTCTACCTGCCCAGTATAAAGTTGGGTTCCTTGGCACGGCAAAGCAGGCCCTCTGTCTTCTGGCTCTTTCTGCTTCTCCGGTCTCAACGAACAGGACAAACCACCCCACCCCCACCCCAGCCACTCTATCATTCATCCATCCATGCTAAAGGACTTGCTGTCCCCTACCTTTAAAAGACCCTGCTGCCTGCTGTGCCCAACTTAGTATGCTTAGTGAATTCCTATTTATTCCTCCAAACCTAGCTCAGAAGTCATGGCCCCAGGAAGCATCTCCTCCCCCTTCACCAAGTTACTCATTCCCTTTTTGGATCCTTTCTCTCCGGCTCTTTATTTCCACTGCCAGAAGGACACCAATCACAAAGGGCTGCTCACCATTGCCTCCCTCCTCTTCCAGAGGGTGAGTCCAAGGGTGGGCCACATGGCAACCCCTCCATAAACAGTGTGGGCAATGCTGTGCTTCAGAGCAGGCCCTGAGTCCCCGTCACTGGGAAGGCAGGACCAGGGCTAACCGTTCATCCCACAGTGATTCATGTCGACAGTGGTTAACAGGTCCCAGCCTCAAATATCAGCTGTGTCATCTTTGTATGACCTTGCACCTCTTACTAACTCTTCTGAGCCTCAGTTTCCTCGACCAAAAGGACAGGATAAAATTACTAACTAGCCTATAGGAATGCTGTGAAGAGTAAATAAGTCTATACTGGGAAAGCCCTCAGAGCAATGCCTGGCAAATAATGACACTCAATAAATATTAACTAGTTTTACTGGGAACCGCCTTCTTGAGTTGAGGGAAGTTTTACCAGCATGGCTCCTGGATTCCGAACCTCTTCAGATCTCTGTGCTAAAACACACAGGCCTGCTAAGACGTCAAAGGTGTGCTCCAACGGCAGCTGAGGGATGACACGTGACTACAGATGTGTAACCCTCACACAGAGCTGTCTCTCCTCTCTCGAGGGAGAGGCTTCTCATCAGATACCACAGACCCAAACCCTGTCACTGCTGCAAGGACAAGAGTGCCACATCCAGAGTGGGCCACTAAGGCCTCAAGGGACAAGCGCTAAATAAATCATGAGCACACCACCTTGTTAAACACCAGCCAGCCTCCTTGGGCTCTCAGGGCAACCAGCAGCAGATTTAGACACTGGAATGCCTGTGTACGTTTACTTACGCAGACACAATAAGAGTCAATGCTAAGGATCCATCAGATGCCCAATTCTAAATGCTTCAACTGATGAAAGCAAGTTAAGTGACATGCCAAAGGGGACACACTAGCAGGTGAGACCAGTCGGGGATCTGAAGCCATGCTCTTAAGCACCATGTGCCCTGATGCTTTGCCGTTCTCTAAGACTTACTAGAAGAGTCTGCCCCTGTGGGTTGCCTGGGTATCCACGGACTTCCTGGACACCAAGCAGTCAGCCTTCATCCACATTCTCTAGGGTGGCTTTCCAGCCTGGCCTGCAGGTGACCAAGCTGGGAATAGGTGGGGCCAGAGGGTGACCCATCACAACCACCCTGACATGAGAGCTGCCGGTGCCTCATTCTCCTGCTCTGCTCAGCCTGAGCGCCTTCCCAGATGGAAGGACAGAGGTTCTCCAAATAAGCCCCACCAACCCCTGCCATCCACCCAGGAGAAAAGCCTAGAACTACTCATTCCTCGAGGCGCTCAACATCCAAGTCTCCTGCAACACAGAAGAAGGAATGTATCGAACAAACTCAAATGGCTTAGTGTTAGTGCGTTTTCTTCATTACTTAGTGCTAACGTGTGCTTCCTTCCCACACTGAATTTGTTTGGACATTTCCAATAGAACAAGAAAACAAGAGAACATAAATGCATGGGAAATTATTCTTTCCAAAGTTCCAACCACAATGTGCCTATTAACAAATGGGCTGCACTGTTCTCTAAACGAGTGCTCATCTGTGTGGTCCTCACCATTTAGGTCGAGAAGAGGCTGACAGCCTGAGTCTCATTCAGAAAAACGTTATTCTACTGCACAGGTCAAGTTTAACAACTATGAATATGGAATGTTTCCCACCAATCCAGTAGGGCTAGTCCTTTTCCGGTTGGCCATTCTCAAGCAGCCAGAGCGGGGAGGACATAAGTAAGAACACGGCATCTTTGGGTACTTCCCTTCCATTTCTGGGTGGAACCATCCTGTTGACTCCCACGTTATGCAGGGTTCAGAGGAGGAATCCAGAGCAGAGACCCGCCAGCAGTTCGACACAAGTCTGTGGCTGTTCAAGCTCTGGGGAGCTGGAAATAGCCAACAGAGCTCCTAAGAACACATCCAATGTGTTTCCCGAAGTAGCTCCAAATCCAGGAGGGGCTTCAGGCTTTAGCCAGAGCAGGCAAATATCAACAAGTGGCAAGCTCTTGCCTTCTATCTCCTCCACGAGCAACTCTGAGCAGTGTGAACCTAAAGAGAGGCCCATCGTGACCAGCTGCTGTGTCCCAAACCTGGAGGATTCCTGTGAATTTGCAGCTTTCCACTTTGTAAGTAATGGGGAAATATCCATCATCATGGTGACGCCCAAGAAAATCAGATTCGTTTGCCTTCTTCAAGGGCGTCTGTATTTGTGAAAGAATTAAATCAGATGGTAGTTGTCAAGAAGGACACAAGACAGCCACATTCCATTTCCAGGGGACTTCGGAAACTGGCTACCTCCATGTGTTCACCTCCAACCGCTGTAGTTATTTCTTGTATGCCCAAATTGCATGCAGAAAGCCCACATGATTTTCCCCTCTGTGACACTTAACACTTGACTTGGAGTCAAGGTGATCAGAAAGCATTACATAAAAGATTATAACTTCAAAAGAGGAATTAATTCCAGAGAGATAGGACTTTAAGGAATTAAAGATCACATTTCCATACAAACATCTGCCAGAGAAGGAAAAAACAGTAACAGCAACAAAACAAAGGAAAAAGCTCCCAGGGCTGCAGCCCACATGGGCAGAGCTGCTTCTGGATACACAATATTTTCCAAACCTCTCCAGGATGCATTAAGAGCACCATCTTTCTTCTTCACATAGCTTCAGTTCCTTGCTTAGAAAAGTGTTTCTGGGGCGCCTGGGTGGCTCAGTTGGTTAGGCGGCTGCCTTCAGCTCAGGTCATGATCCTGGAGTCCCTGGATCGAGTCCCGCATCGGGCTCCCTGCTCGGCAGGGAGCCTGCTTCTCCCTCTGACCCTCCCCCATCTCATGTGCTCTCTCTCTCTCTCTGTCTCAAATAAATAAATAAAATCTTTGAAAAAAAAAAGAAAAGTGTTTCTGGTATGAGGCAACTAGGGCTTCCGGCCACAAAGCTTCCAAAGGCACATAGTGCCTTGGAGATACTGGAGTGTTCCAAATAGCCAAGAGATGCACAAGGGCCCCATGGTTGACAGAGCATCACGGACCAGTCATTAAATCTGCTCTCAACCCCTTAGTTAGTCCAGAGCCAGGCAAGATCTCATGCCATCCTGGACCCTCAAGTGTTCCCTCCAATGCTGAAAACTGGCTTTCTGTTCTATTTCCACAACCCTGGGGCATCTTTTTTGGCTGTGAGAAAGTTCAATCTCTCCCAGGTAAAATAGTCCATGAGAGCAGAAATATGCTCTTAAGGACATAAAAACAAGCTACTAACGTCTAAAGTTAGAGCAAAGAAAATCATATTCGCAACAATGGTGGGTGAGCATGAACACAGCCCAGGGGTGTCCAGGAGTCTACGTTAGGTATTGGGCTTGCATGTATATTGCATTCCCCAATTCTGTAGTTCATTCCCTACATGACCAGGAAGAAAGAAAAAACACACCTGCAAATGTTGGTGTCAGGGGTTGAATCGTGATCCCCAAAAAACCATGTTGAAGTCCGTGACATCTGTGAATGTGGCCAGAAATATGGTCTTTGCAGATGTAATCAAGTTGGGATGCATTCATACTGAATTAGGATGGGCCTCAGACCCAGTGGCTGGATTTCATAAAGACAGACATCTGGAGACCCCCAGACACACACACGGGAAAGGCTGTGTGACAACAGACGCAGGGACTGGAGTAGCACAGCCAAGAGCCCGAGATGCCCGGGACTGCCAGCCACCCCCAGAAGCTGGACTAGGTGACAGATGATCCTTCTCTAGAGCCTTCAGAAGGCACAAGGCCCTGCTGACACCTGCCTGCTGACTTTTCGGCCTCCGGAGCAGTGAGCGCGCACACTTTTACTGTTTTAAGCCCCCTAGTCCCTGATGATTTGGAGGGAAGCCCTGGACAGTGAATCCGGCTGGCATTGGGTCACTTTGTTCCCATGGCTGTGCAGCGCTACACCCCTCCCGCGCAGGTCGGCTGCGCACTCGTGCACCGTGGCCGGGAGCGTGGAGAAACTAAAGCTGTTAAGATTGACGCCAGAAAACAAACGATTATTATGAAATCTCAGGACCAGAGCCTGCCAGGCCTTTCTCTTCCCAGCCCCCTCCCCCCACAACTGCTTCCTCCTCCCACGGTATTTTATTACAAGCTGCGGGGGGGGGGGGGGGGGGGGGGCTTAACCCCCCCCCCCTGCTTTCTGAAGGGCTGGCAATACATAGCAGATGAATGAAAATTAAAACAAAATCAAGATGTTCTTGTTTCCTCTATTTAAACTCTTATTAGCCCTGGGGGTGGGGGATGCTCTTCCTCCTAGGAACACTCACCCCTGCATGTGCGTAGTTGGGAGGAGGGCAAGAGCAGACCACCCGTGGACATTCCAAGCCTGCTCCTCACAAAGCGCTCTGTCCCTTGCATCCTGGAGTGGGATGAAGACAATCTCCCAATTCTGGGAGTGGGAGGAAGGAAGGAGCCTGTGCAGAAGAGGGACTAGAAGCCTGAGCAAGAGGTAGGGCTGAGGCCCGGGGCAGGTGTTTGGAATCCGGGCTGGGTCCTAGCGGAGGAGTGGAATTCCAATTCCCTGAGAACAGGGAACACAGAGCCCAGGATGAAGGGAGACATGACCGTCGCAGGGATGTGTCAGGCTCCCAGGCAGTCAGAGTGAGGGGAAGTGGGGGACACAGAGCTGGCCTGAGTTAGATGGGAGAAAGCATCTGAGTAGCCCACAAACACAAGACGGTGGTATTAGCATCAGTGGCTATGTTCGTCTACTTATCACAACTGCTCACACCACCCCCATGTTCACAGCCATCCCGGGACTGCCAATACCGCTACCATGGCCAGGCCGTCACCGCCGGCTTACGGGGGCCTACCTTACCCTACAGCGTAGGGAGTGGTTGGAGGACCCCTGAGAAACAACTGTGTGTGAT
Source organism: Phoca vitulina (assembly GCF_004348235.1). Taxonomy (NCBI): domain Eukaryota; kingdom Metazoa; phylum Chordata; class Mammalia; order Carnivora; family Phocidae; genus Phoca; species Phoca vitulina. The sequence goes on from NW_022589727.1 coordinate 18,834,783, forward strand.
CTGCCTCTCCTCCCTCTCCCTTCACAAATACTTTCTGAGCACTTACTCTGTGCCAGACCTTGGGGATGTGATGACGGATGACAAAGATGAGAGCTCCATCCTCACAAAGCTTGTGGTGGAGGGAGTGGCCTGACTGGGAAATAAGAGGTTGCTATCCATGGGACAGCTAACCTGGCCTGAGGGAGGCAAGGTGGGCTTCCTGGAGGAAGTGACACCTAAGCTAAGCCCTGATGGATAAGGGGCAAGGAGAAGATAAGCTGGCAGAGGGATTGCATGAGTCAAGGCTGAGAGGAAAAAGAGCAGAAGGCCTACTGGAGGAACTGAGTATGCAAGAAAACTCTGCTGACCTCACGTGCCTGATCCACCAGGGTCTCCACACCCCTCTGTGAGTCACTTTGACCAACACGCACAGCACGCTCAAAGCTCGGGCTTGGAGGCTGTTCACTAGAATACCCACACTGAGCTGTACACTTACTAAGAGTCACTTATGTCCATCCCCAACCTGTTTATACCAGTTATCCTTGTTGCTCGTACTTGTTCGATAAAGACTGCACAAACTGATGAAATGTGAAAGGAAAAAAGGAGAAATGCTACAAAGAAACACCAAATACTTAAAAAAAAAAAAAAGTATTCAAATAAGTCACTAAAAAAGGGGGGATGCTAGAAAGACAACTTTCAAAGATTAGGAAAACACTGTGAAAATCCAATAGGATTTTGCACTTAAATTCTTGAGTCACTTTAATGACGTTCAATCTGGGGATGCCTGGCTGGCTCAGTGGAAAACGTGACTCTTTACCTCGGGATTAGGAGTTCGAGCCCCACGCTGGGTGTCAAGATTACTTAAAAAAAAAAAAATCTTGGGGCGCCTGGGTGGCTCAGTTGCTTAAGCGTCTGCCTTCGGCTCAGGTCATGGTCCCAGGGTCCTGGGATTGAGTCCCACATCGGGCTCCCTGCTCAGCGGGGAGCCAGCTTCTCCCTCTCCCACTCCCCCTGCTTGTGTTCCTGCTCTCACTATCTCTCCGTCAAATAAATAAATAAAATCTTAAAAAAAAAAAAAAACCTCGGGGCTCTTGGCTGGCTCAGTCGGAAGAGCACAGGACTCCTGATCTCAGGGTCATGAATTCAAGCCCCACGGTGGATGTAGAGATTACTTAAAAATAAAACCTTAAGGGGCGCCTGGGTGGCTCAGTTGTTAAGCGTCTGCCTTCACCTCAGGTCATGATACCAGGGTCCTGGGATCGAGTCCCGCATCGGGCTCCCCACTCAGCGGGAAGCCTGCTTCTCCCTCTCCCAGTCCCCCTTGTGTTCCCTCTCTCGATGTCTATCTAATAAATAAATACAATCTTTAAAAAAAAAAATCTTAAAAAAATACATAAAATAAAATAAAAATCTTAAAAAAAAATTTTAAAGTAAGTAAAATCTTAATAAATAAAATAAAGAAGCCCAATCTGGACATGGCAGCAATAGGTGGGAATAATGATGTGTGGTTTTGATGCCAGAGACAGAGTCCGATCCACGGGCCAAAATGCAAAGAAAAGGCTTGGCATCAAAAAAACGTGCTTAATGGATGATCACCAATATGCCTTAAGGTAAGGCACAGTGTTTAAGCTACACATGTAATTTCTGTGGAGATTTCTTCCACGGATCACTGAACTCTCCTCATAATCACACACTTACTATAAATAATCCTACAGAGCTGGATGGTGTTTTGGCGATCAAAGATCAGGAGAAACTGGTGAGGTTGAAGGCGTGCTCCTGAAAGGCCCCTGAGCTGGGGAGGGAGTGAGTCCTGGGGCTCAGGAAGCCCCGGAGTGGTTGGTGACGGTGACAGTGACCAAAGCTGTGGCTAGATGAGCTCCCCAAGACAGGGCAGGCATTGGAGCTCCTGACAGTCGTGTGGGCAAGAAAGGGAGCATGTCTGCGGGGGCTGCCGTAACAAGGGACCGCCTGCAAATGGCTTACACACAGGAACTGCTTATCTCTTGGTCCGGGAGGCCAGAAGTCCGAGCCCACGGCGTCCACAGGGCCATGCTCCCTCTGACGAAGGCACTAGGGAAGGGTCTGCTCTGGGACTCTCTCCCAGCTCCCGGTAACCCCTCGGCAGGCGGCAACATAACACCAACCTTCACATGGCCACATGGCATTCTCTCGGCATGTAGGTCTGTCTCCATATTTCCCCCTTTTAACAAGGACGCCAGGCAGATTAGATTAGGGGCCCGCCTGGCCCCAGTACAATCTCAACTAATTACATGGGCAATGACTCTATAGCCAAAGAAGATCCCATTCTGAAGTACTGGGGTTAGGACTCAGCAAAAGAATCTGGGGCGTTGGGGGTACACAAACCAGCCAGGAAAAGGGAAGTAGGAGGAAAACAAGCTGAGGGTGAGGTTAGGAAGTCTAACCTTGAGCCATGGAGCCCTCTGGTACCTGCTCTTGTGCTCCTCCAGGACAGGACCGGTCGTGGTGTCCTGAGCCCCGGCCCCCAGCCCGAAGCCATCTGCATGGTGGTTTTCTCCTCTGACTGCTGTGTACCACTGGTGGGGACCACGATCTGGTCTCTCCCGGGCTCCCAGGCCCTCTCACCAAGCAGAGAATGGAAGCAGAACCACCCAGAGAAGGTTCTAACTCCCAATCCCTACCTCTGTGACTCATTTTATTTCCTGTAAATCAAACTGGTTCAAAAGCAGCAACAAGTGCTTGCACGCCTCAAATACATCTGCACACGTGAAGCACTGAAAATCATCTCTCTAAAGCTCGGTGCAGAGTCCCAGCATAAAGGCACCGATGGTAAAAGCTAGCCTGATGGCGCTGGCCCCGAGGTACCTGCATCCCCGGCGGACGGTCTACGTGTTCAGCTCCTCCCGCCGCTCACAGCACCAGGGAAGGTGCGAAGGAAAGCCACTGGGTCGGCACACGGAGGGCAGTCCTGAGGGCCATTTGGGGTCGGGAGTCCAAGCAAGGCCTGGGGATGGCGGAAGGCTTCTTCAGTCTGTCCACTCACCGTCCCCCAGGCCTGAGGTTTCACTGACAGCTGCTTACAGACACAGGTGGGTACAAATAAAGATGCTTCCCTGCCAGCCTGCGCTGCTGGGGGATGACGGGCTCCAGTCTTCGAACATGAACAAAAGCTCCTCAATGGCAAAAGCATGCTTGGGAGGGGCAGATGTTGCACAGCGCCTCACAGAAGATGCTCGACATCCATCAGATCAGATGCATTCATTTCAGGAGAGAAAAGGCGAATGACACTTTTCTTCTTTCGAGAAGGTTGGTCCAGAAATTAACTAGAAGTTTTATTATTATTTTTTTTTGAGACATGCCATCTCCTCCAACTCGTTTTTCAAACTAAACTAGGCTGACAGATTGGGACTGATGAGATCACAGGCAAGGTCTTAATTTAGTTATTACCCATCCCGTGCTTTCCCTCCAAAATTTTCAGTATAAAAAGAAAAGGCTACAACTTGACTTCAGTTACCATACTTTTCCCACTTGACTTTGGGAAACAGATAAAGGGAGCAAAAATCTTTTATATGTTTTCCTTCCTGCTGAGTCCACACTTTAAAGAGGCAACACTCAGGCGCCTGGGTGGCTCAGTTGGTTAAGCGACTGCCTTCGGCTCAGGTCCTGATCCTGGAGTCCCTGGATTGAGTCCCGCATCGGGCTCCCTGCTCGGCAGGGAGTCTGCTTCTCCCTCTGACCCTCCCCCCTCTCGTGCTCTCTCTCTCAAATAAATAAAATCTTTAAAAAAAAAAAAAAAAAAAAAAGAGGCAACACTCTAGAGCTCACTTCTTTGTGTCCACCCCATCTCAACCCCTTTTAAACCTCTTTGAAAATTTCTCCCAAAGGATGAGACAGCCCAGTCACTGCAAAGAACAATTCTCTGCCTGTTCAGAGTGAAACGATTCTCAAAGCGGACCCAGGGGGTGGGCGCTTCCAGTGTACTTGGCAGCCATCACCTGGGTACCGTGCAGATGTCTGAAAACCAGTGCCAAATGATGCTCACCAGCCGCGTGCCTGAGGGTGTCACCCACTTGCAATGAGGGCTCTTGCCTATCATCCTCAAAGACAAATGTTTGAGGCTCAGGAACTGGAAGCAGCAAGAAAAAAGGGCCTTTCCCAATAGGACCATGATGGTCACTAGACATAAATGCCCTGAAAGGTGACTAGGTCACCTGCGTGTCTCCAGTCTTCATGCTCAGAAGCTCCACCTTCCGTTCTGATGGCCCCGTTCCACCTGGCCAGCTATCCGCTCTCCACTGGCACTCGCTGGCCTGGCAGTGCTGGTCATCTGCAAGGGTGTATCTTATCCCCGAGGACCAAGATCTGTCATCACTTTTGTTGAAGCTCTCTTCCCCAGCAGACAGTGGGGCTCTTGATACAGATGCACATTAGAGCGAGCGGTGACTGGCTTTTCTCTAAGTGGCCCGTAGCTCCCACGTGCCAACCACCCTCCTCACAGGATATTCAGGGGCCTTGTTCCAGATGCTCTAGCACGGGATCACTGGTCATCTCTCCTTCGTGACAGAGGGTTTGCTCATACATTTGTAATAGTTTTTTGAAGACTTCAAGTCATTTTTAAACCTCGTTATCAAAACAAACTCACTTTTAAAAGACAATGAGCAATATACACATCCGCTAATTTTCTGTAAGGATAAGGTTACCAAAAAAGTCCTGCAATACTTGCCCTTGATTTTTGGCTAGCCAGAGTGCTCCTGTTCAAATGCAAGCCAGACCACACTGGTCCTCTGCTTGGCACCCTCCACGGCTCTCATCGGGCTCACGATAAAGACAGACCTCATCACAATCCATCCTCCAGAACTTCTCCTCCTGTCTCCCTCTCTCTTCTCCTCCCATGCCAGCTCTCCTATGGTTCCTCAGGCATACCCCTCAGCCACGTTCCAGCCTGAGTGACTCTGCGGCTGCTGACCCCTCCCCCCGCCAATGCCCTTCCCCGCTGGAACAGCACAGAGCTAGCTCCCTCACCTCCTTCAGACCTCTGCCTTAAAGTCTCCCCACTGGGGTGCCTGGGTGGCTCAGTCTGTGAAGCAACCAACCCTTGATCTCAGCTCAGGTCATCTCAGGATCATGAGTTCAAACCCTGCACTGGGCTCCGTGCTGGGTGTGGAGCCTACTTAAAAAAAAAAAAAGTCTCCCCGTCAGTGAGGCCTTGCCCCTCGCCCCTGCCTCCTCAGTGAGCCTGTAAGTCCCTGAAGCAGGATCTTTGTCGCTTTGTTTATAGAAATATGCCATCACTTCAAACGGTCCCAGCACAGGGCAGGCGCCAGTCCCTGCACAGGTACCACTCTGCATTCCATGTAGTTAAGGAACTACTTTATCGCGCACCTTCTGTCCGGATGCACATGTCTCCTTCCCCAGAAATGGCTTTTTATATACAGGCAGTTCAATGAAATGGACTCTGGCTGTTCCCATTCACCACGTGTCATCCGTCCTTCAACGGGGAAGGGGCTTGGAAAATCCTGGGCCACTGCAGTGAGGCCATGCCGATACAAATCCAGTGTTCTAAAACACGACACTTATGCTGATCGCAACAGGGCAGACGGGACTGACCCTGGCTGGGTGTGAGAGTGATGCATTTCCCTCCTTGGGACAAGCTACATTAGCTCACTCTAGAGTTACAACACACTGCTAGGCTCTCTGGAAAACACTGTCCATCTAAATTCCAAGATACGTTTCACACGAACTTCTGAAGAGCCTTTATCCCGAACTGTAAATGATCATCGACCTCCATTACATTTGTGCCTGAGTTTAACCTCCCTGAGCTGGGCCTAGCATCTCCAGCTGCTGGGGAACTGAGGCACGTGGTCATCATCTGTAACACATTCCCCTCCTCCCCCTGCCTTTGGTCTCCCGCATGGCCCACAGTGAGGCTTGCTGGCTTTGGCTCTGCAGACGAGGCAACACGCTCAGGAGAATATGGCGTGCGATGCTCCTTCAAGCCCCGTTCAGGCGGACTGTGGTCGCTGCCTGCAGGTGCTCCAGCTTCACAATCCCCCAGAGACCGCTGGGCTGGGTGATAATAAGGAACAGTCTTAACATTTTGCCGAGATCAAGAAATGTCAGGTCTATGGCAGTCCGCTAATTTACTAACCTAGTTATTCCATCAGTACGGAGATGAAGTTAACCTAACGTGACTCCTTCTCAGTGAAGTCACGTTGACGGCTAGCAACCTCCACTCTTTCTGAAAGCACGCGAACCATCTGTTTAACAGTCCTCTCCAGAGCTCTGCCAGCAATCCGCCTGAGGCATGCTTGCTAGCCTATGATGGTTAGAGCTCACCCTCTGCTACCACCTTGGTCTCTTTTTGACTTCTTTAAGGCAACATCTGCCTGGCATTCGACTTAAAACTTCTTTTATTTTCAGCGACATTTTAAAGATCATTTGTTGTTTCTAAATTCTTCCCATTCCCTGGGATCTAGGCCCCAAAGACTAGCACTCACTTCAAAATGTAAGGCCTCTCTCCGTTCCCTTATTCCACAAGAAGTGGGATCTATTTCCCGAACGCCGCGGCGTGCCCAGCACGTTGCCTGGTTTAGAGTCCCCAGCTCACAGTTCCGCATGTTGAAGAAGCGAAAACAAGGCCGGTGGCTGGCATCTGCTCTGTCCTTGTACCACCAACCCCAAGAAGTTTACCATCCCTTCCCCACTCCCCTTCTGAATGCGGTTTTAAAAGCCCCATGGCTATTGCTGGCATTTTATTTGATTGTGGCAAAATACATCTAGAACAGAAAACCGACCATTTAACCATTTTTCGGTGTAGATTCGCTGTCATTAAGTACATGCACAACCCTGTGCAATCATCACCACTGCTCCCAGAACTTTTCCATTACCCCAAACAAACCCTATCCCCCTTCAACCAGTCCCTGGCAACTGCTTATCCACGACTGTCTCTATAGATTTACCTATCCTGGTTATTTTGTATAAATGGAATCATATACTATGTAACCTTTTGTGTCTGGTCTATTTCAGTCAGCGTGATGTTTTCAGGGTTCATAAATACTGTAGCATGTTATCAGGACTTCACTCCTTAATTATGGCTGAATAATATTCCTTTGTACGGGTACACTGTATTTTGTTTATCCACTCATCTGCTGATGGACACTTGGTTTGTTTCTACCTTTTGGCTATCTGTTCGAATTCCTCTTTTCGATTCTTTTAGGTATATACCTGGTGGTGGAATTGCTGGGTTATAGGATAATTGTATGTTTAACTTTTTGAGGAACTGCCAAACTGCTTTCCATAGTGGCTGTACCATTTTACATTCCCACCAGCCATGTACGAGGGTGCCAATTTTTCTTTCATCAATCTTTACTTCACTCTGGACCTTAGGGCTCCTCAAACTATTCTTACAAGCTTACTTAAGCCATTCTTTTATTAGTCTTTGGCCTTTAGCTAATGGATTTTAAAAAGCAGAATTCAGTAGTTTTCTCCAAATCCACCATGACCTGCTGTCTGATAATATTTGGACTTTTACCTCCCACCTCTCCCTTTGATTATGAGAGCGAACTTTGCAATCTGATGCCTGGATCTGGATCCCACCCCCCACTCTCCAGCTATGTGCTCCAGCTTCCTCCTTTGTTAACTGGGATGGCGAATGTTTTCGTTTCCTATGGCTGCGGTAACAAATTACCACAAAGTCAGTGGCTTAAAACAACAGAGTTATTATCTTATAACTCTGGTGGTCAGAACTCTGAAATGGGTCTTGTGGGGCTATCATCGAGGGGTTAGAGCCGGTTCCCACTGAAGGCTCGAAGAAAGAATCTGTTTTCTTGCCTCTTCCAGCTTCTAGGGGAAGCCACAGTCGTTGGCTCATGTCCCCTTTCACCATCTTCAAAGCCAGCAATGGCGAGTTGAGTCTTTCTCACACCCTATCACTCTGACACTTTCCTGCCTCCCTCTTCCACCTTTAAGAACCCCAATGATTACCTGGGCAAACCCAGATAATCCAGGATAATTCTATTTCCAGGGCAACTGGTCAGTGACCTCAACTCCATCTGCAACCTCAACTCCCCCACGCCACGTGACCTAACATATTCACAGGTCCCAGGGATACAACATGGACGTCTCTGCGGGGCATCATTTTACCTAACACAATAATAGCAATACTTTCCTCTCAAGGTTGTTTCTAAATTCTTTCCCTTCCTCAAGATATATAGTTCCGAAGACTGAAAGTCACTTAAAAGATCTCTCTACTCACTTACCCAACAAATACCCACTGAGTTAATGAAACAAAGCATATAAAGTACTTAGAGCGTGGTACCCAGTAAGCACTCAATAAATGTTACCCATTATCACTTCATGATCCATGTATTTTATAATCCCTTTTGGCCATGTGGTTGCAGCCACAAGAATCCACTTCATAGTCTGAACGTTCTGAGATCTGTCTTCCTAAAACCCAGCTAAGCACTGCTGCCCTTCACAACCATCAAGTCCAACACAACTTCCCCATCACCAACCTGTGTTGTGTTTGTGTTACAACAGAAGTGGAACCGGAGCATGGCGGCTCCCCTCATCACGTCCCCTGTGAGGAGATAAAGCACCACGCGGGGCTGGTCAAGAACTCATGATACCATCTGGTCCCAATGGTAGAGCCAAAGTTTCTATCACTGGGTCTCTAACCTGTGTCCAGGCCGCAGCCTTCAGCCCCACCTGGCTCAAGGGTCTGCAACATGACCCCGAAACACGCTGAGCTTGGTGCTCTGCACTTTATCCCACACAGAGCCTTCCAGCAGGTCCCCAAGGCCAGCTGCACAGAATTCACTGATTTTGAAGAAGGTGAAGATAGGTTTTCCTTCAAGAAGATTCCATCCTCCATCAGAACCACACCTTTTATTTAAGGTGCTCACCTCTACTTCAGACGTCGTTGAGATTCCTCTAATGTCACAGAGAGAAGTGGGAGAACACGAGGCTGGCCGGGCCCCCAATGTTTGTTTCTAAGCCATTACCCCGACATTGCTGATCATTACGTCCACTTGAGTTTAATGCAAGTATTGTCTTTTATCACATTTGGTGCTCAGTTTTTATGATTTCTCTCCTTCCTGTCTTAAACCGTTTTTCATATTCACAGGTTGGGCACTGAGGCCCAGAACAGATGCTCCCCTCTCCTGGTGTCAGCTGCACTAGTCCTTGCTGAGCCTGGAGCCCCAACCCCCTTCCATGTTGGTGCCAGTGACACACACTCAGCAGGCCCGGGGACGGAGCAGCCTCCATTCTGAGGTCTTCAGGTCCAGAGCAGCAAGTGGGCGCCGGGTCCGGCCTGCAGTCTTGGGAGTCTGGTGTGTGCTAGTCGGAGATCACACGGACACTTGGGAGCTGGCATAGCCGTGAGTGGGAACCCCTGCGGGACTGGGCCTGGGGACTCTGCGGGCCCCTTCTCAGTCTCCTTCCCCGGGTACAAGAGGCAGGATACCGGTACTCAAGGCATTCCATTTTCAGTCCAGACCTTCAAGCTCTTTAATGAGCCTTCGCTGTAAAGCCTCATTCCTTCCCAACCCCGGCAGGCAAACCCAAGCTCGATCCTCACGGCAAGAACGCACCTTCTGGTGTGGTGCCGTGCACGTACCTCAGTATGCCCAAAATGGCAGAATCGGAGACCCCTGCCCATGCACCTGCCCCTCCCTTCCGAAAGCACCACCAGGATCCCTCCTCCCCACCGCTGCTGGACTAGAGCTCATCCACGTGCCCCTCTATTAGGACAATTTCATGCCTGCTGCCCAGCTGTGGTGGGGGCAATTCTTCCCTTTCTCAAAAGGCTGGGTCACATCCTCCCATTCATCGGCTCTTGACCACAATTTCCTTCTGTCGACTCAGAAACCGTATTTTCTTCCTGGTGTCCTCTCAAGTTCTTTCATCTATCTAAGGACAATCCAGCCTTGCCAATAACCCAGAGGAAGAAAGGAGAGCACCTCTCACCTGGGCAGAGACAACTGACTGTGGCACAGCCCACAGCCTGTGGTTCCCAGAGCAGCGTTTAGCAAGCTTTCCTGCCCTAAATTCCAGTTCTCAGATCTTCAGATAAGCTAATAATCCTTCCTGGCTCCCTCTGAAAATTCCCCAGCAAAACTGCAAGCCACTGCATGCTTTCTGGACTGTTTACGCTGTTCCTGGGTCAAGGGTGTGCTGGGGAGCCGGCTCTGTCCTGTACGCCGGCAATCCCGTCGGCCCAAACGTCTTATAGCTACATCCTCTCACTCCCGCACCAGGCCAGGTGCCCAGCTGCCTCTGCATCCTCCACAGCATCAGCACCACCAGAGGTGGGCAAGCCCACTAATCTGGCCCACTTCTTTGGCTTTGTCTTGATTTGATTTGGGAATTAAAGGCTATCGATGTTTATTTTATGATTAAGGAAATTATGACAAGAACACAAATGTAAATAAACGATGAGTAATTATACTAAAAATGGCATGAGTGAGGTTTCAGTTCAGTAAGAGCCTCAAAAGAAAAATAAAACAGGATGGTTCAGGGAATAAGGCACAATAACTGTGAGAGTGAGACTAAGTGAGAGAAATTCAGAGTATTCTCTTTAACAGATGACAGCTGGGTACATTTTAACCAAAAACTCTGTATTTAAAATAGGAATATACACCGACTACACAAACCCTCGTTGATGAGGGAGCTCAGTTCTGCTATTTTGAAACCACTCAAAAGCTGTAAAATTATGTTCCTAATTTCAGTCGGTTTAAAACACAGGTATTAACTTCAAGAAAACAAGTCTTTAAAAAATTGTAATCGTTAGTGTTATCTTTCGGGTCGTAGAGCGTTATTTTATACCAGATTACAGACAGGTACGCTGGGCCTCAGTCAGTCCATGCGTCTAACTCAAGACTTCTGAGCAATTTTCATTTGATATGGATTAGTGATTATCAGTGGGGGCTATATGGGCTTCTGTAAATCCAGAGGCACTAAAACAAAATGGTCTTTGTGGATGGACCTCTGCTCTGGGGTGGTGTCTCTGACTCTCCCGCTAATGGGAAACCACTCAGCAGGTCACAGGTCAGTGGGGAGGAGCCATCACTAAAGGGTACAGAGCATCAGGGACCCTGAGAGGTCTTGGAGCTCTGTTCCTGTGCTGCCGTCAGGCTGCCGTGAATAGACTCATTAGCCCTTCAGACAGAAGCATGCCCGTGACAAGGATCCAATCTATTCATCGCCAGGAGTTTTAATATCAGGGTTACACAAATTTCAATCATGGTCATTTTCATTTAATAGCACTTTCCAAAAGAACAATGGAAGAGCGGGAGAAACATGTGCTCCAGATGTCAGCAGGCCCAGGAATCCGAACTGGCGCCCAAAAACCACCTGCTGGCAAAGCTGCCATCCTGCTCTCCTGAAGAGTCATCAAAGCTGGCACCAAAACCAAGTTCAGGCACACTGGTGGGGTATTTACGGACCAGAGCATATAGCCTAAGTAAAAAAAGGCAGTAAAATGCAACAAAGCAGAAAAAGGAAAAAAAAAAAAAAACAAAAATGCAACTTTTTCTGTTTGGTTTTCTACAAAAATGTATTTGAGTGCTATTAAATAGTCCGTTTGTAGTCAGCCTGAAAACCTCACCGAATCTTTGGCCGCTATTGGGAGCATCATTTTCTATAGACTTCTCTGGGTGATTCTAGTGGGAGTGGGATGGAAAATGTCTGTTTGGGAAGGTTCTGTGAGGTTGTGCTGTCAGCAGCGTGGGCTTCTCTGGCCAGGCCAACAGTCCCCTCCTCCCGTCGTCACTGGACCCCCCCTCCCGCAGGGAGGCCGGCGGGCCAGTTCTCGCTATAGTCTGATACCTGCCGTTCCTGGTATCGTGCTGCCGCATGTTCTTGATAAAATGAATCTTCTTAAAGTTCTTTGGTCTGGGCGAACCTGAGAGAGTTCGACATCTGAAAAATAAAGTCATTTCAAAAACACGGTCAGTTGCCCACAGGACAGCTGAGACATCTCCACACAAAGACAGGAAGGAAGACCAGACAAATGGTTTGAATCACCCCGAGGATAATGAGGACAATACGGCTGGAAGGGAGGAAGCTTTAAAAAAAAAAAAAAAAAACCCAACGAAAGACAACTTCCTTGATAATCCTGATAATCATTTATATGGGTCTCTGGAAAGCCAGCTAATGGAAACTATTGTCCTCACAGTTACAATAACATAACCTACATGGATTCCAAAGACATTATTCTTTCTTGTCATCTTAAAAAGAATCCTCCTGTATCAACACCGGTAACGGCAACAGAAAACTGTAAATTTAAAGAATTTACAGGGGGAAGAAAAACACTGGAAAATTTAGTTTAAAGGCAATGCCAGATCATTTTTCTTCCATAGCAGGACTCTGGCCTGAACCACCTGGACAGCTGCTTCAGTGCTTAATTTCACTATGCCTGGAAGTCACGGCTTTACTTGGAACGAGCCGCTGTTTTCTTTCTTTCCTTTTTTCCCCAAGATACATTTTTAAATGAACATTTGTTGAACGGACTGGGATTCAAATTACTTTTTTCCTGGAATATATGACACTGCTTGCCCTACAGGACTAACAGAACACACCACAGGCTAGAAAGATCTTGTCTGTATTTTTTTCCAAGTTACCTGGCAAATTCTAAAGTTATACAACTGCAACAGTAAGAAAAAGGGCAAGAAAAAAAAATCAACAAATAAGAGTCTGAAGTTTGGTCTTGTCTTGAGAAAGGGAGCTGTGATGTCTCTGGGTTTTTGCTACCAATTTTTTTGTCTACTTAAACCTTTCTGACCATTGGCCCCAAGGACTGGCTGCTGCCATGGAGTGTGGGTACTTAGGACCTTAAGCTTCGAAGAGGGAGTTTTGGAGCAGCAGTGCCTGGCTTCCCAAAGCCACACTGAGCTCTGGGGTAGGGCCACCACCCGAGTTCAGTCAGTTCTGAAGATTAACAAGATGACCCAACAAGGAGGTACAGCTGAGGGCAGGTGGGCCGTGGGGGCATGCTGGGGTACAGGACTGGGAAACGGGCAAGGTCACACACCTGCACAGCAATTCCAAGGGCCCAGCTCAAGGGAAACTGGGTGAAGTCCCTGGCCCAGACGTCAGGTGTACGTTCCCTCAAGCCCCCTTACCCACCCTCTAATAAAGACCCAGTTTTCCTAGAAGCCAGTCCCTGGGAGTGCTAAGAATGAATTTTTTTTTTTCCCTAACTTGGAAAAAAAAAACATACTGAAGTGAATGAGTGCAGGCTAAAGCAAAGACATGGTATCAGGTATCTGGCAGCTTTCATTGGGAAAACGGGGCTCCCCAATCCTTGGGTCTAGAGGAGGGAAAGCCCCCCTTCATGTCCACCACATCAGGGCAGGGTCCACGGACCATGCAGAACCCATGTGGCCCTGTAAGACACTTCACAGCAGCAACCACAGTCCTCCCTGCCTCTAGCCCCAAACTCACCAACTCTGCCACCCTGACCTATCACTAGTAATATTTCAGATCCCTCCTGGCCTTGTTGTGAGGATTAAATGTAATGACATATACAAGAGATTCATAAACTGTCAAGTGACACACTCAAATACAAGCATTCACATTCATACACGTGTATATACATGTAAATATTTGTATACAAATCTCAGTATTGTGATTATTAACAGACCATTAGCTACAAAGCATGCATATTTTGTTATTATTTGCTTCCTATATTCTTAAAATTGTAGCTGTCACCAAGGGTCCTGAATTCTTGGTTTTAGAATCTTTTAAAGACCTTTATTTAGTCAATGTTTCCTGTGGCCTTCAGGCAGGGTTTGAAGAGACTGCACCCATCAATCCCCCTTCCTACTCCAAGCTTCCAAACTCAGATTTAGCCTTACCGAGGTTCAAGGGCATGGAGCCTCACTCTGCCTTCTTGGGGCAGCTCTCTGGAAGGAGACCCAGGACCCCAAACTGCCTCAGTTCTACCTCCAAAATGACTGAGTCTGCAGGCCACCCAAGGTCCCCAAATGTCTCTCAGAAACAATGCAGAAGGTTCTAGAGACATGTAGCCACTGGAGAGAAGAGAATTTCTGAAAGCATAAGGCTATGCTTCCACTGGTTTCTGGTTAGGGCCAAGTGTCCAAAAGTGTCCTCACACCCTTACCCTGCTTCCCCTCAAACAGCAGAGCTTCCTGAGCCAGCCAGCCAGAGGACAGTGGGCCAAGAGCTGGACTGTGACGGGTTAGTAGGTACTCCTGCCCCCAGCAGCCCGAAGCTGGTACAGATCCCAGCCCAGAGGAGGGAAGACCTGAGTTTCTCTCTGCCTCCCGTGCCGTTACCCTTCAGGTTTGAGCACAAATATTCCCCGGCCTTCTGCTAGAACTGGAAGTTGGCAAAAGGGCCACAGGGGATTGTTGGCACTCACAGGGGGAGGAGGTGGTACCGGTAATCACTGAATGGTGCAGCAGCCAACACCCATCAACCCAGACAGGCCAGAAAACAGAGGCAGGTGGAGATGGCTGGCACATTCGCCACCACCAAACTGAGGATTTTCTGGACACCTCGTAGCAACGTCCCAGCTCCTTAATACTAGGATACCAGGTCACCACCGGGCAGGTGGACAACTCCTTAGTCTAAAGGCTCTCATTATGAATGCTTAACTCCTGGAGTTCTAGGCAGGTGCAGGACACTAACTTACTAGCAAACTGTGATGTGCAAGAGAAACGTGACACTTTAAAAAAGAATGTATCAGCACCCAATTATAAGGGCATATGCTACTAATCTAGCCCCTCCTTTAGCAAGTTGTTTGTTGTCTTGCATTTTTTAAAGCAATCAACTAAACCACCAGGGAATCTAAGAAATGTTTTAAAAGAGAACTGTGGCATTGGCAACCATTGCCAAGGAAACTGGAAGACGGAGCACTCAGCTTGTGGCAGGTTAAGCAAAGAACGAATTAATTTCAGTATCCATTTAAAAACATACATCTTAAGTGATGCAAAATTAAATTAGGATAGAATTAAATTAAAAACTAATTTAATGAAAGATTAGCTCTTTCTTGTTAGCACTGATTACAGCATACACTTAATTATGCAAAAGGTTTTTAATAGATGCTTTGCAGCCATTTGTTCAATGTGCTGAGTTTAAAAACAAGCTGGGCTAATAGCCTTCCGCCCCCACAGTTCCCAAAACACTTCAGTATCATTACTGGTACATTCATTTCACAAAATTGGGAGCTGGAAAGGACCTCAGAGAGCAGTCAATTTGCCCTCCCATTTTATAGATGGGAAAACTGAGGCCCCAGAGAAGCTAAATAAAATGTCTAAGGCCATGTAACCAGTTAGTAGAAGAATCAAACCAAGAATTCAGGCCCCCAGACTCCCAAATGAATATCCCTTCTGCTATGCCATGCTAATTTTATTTCCTAGGAATAAGTACATTTCTAAGTTAGTTAGTTGTTACTTTTAATTCTATTATAGTTCCATACAGCGTTACATTAGTTTCAAGTGTACAATATGGTCATTCAACAATTCTGTACATCACCCAGTGCTCATCCTTTCTAAGTAAATATTAAAACTTTTTTTTTTAAAGTCTATTAGGGAAAATAAAGCCTTCCCAAACTGCCCAGATTCCCTTGGTTTCAGACTTGTTTTTTAAATTTTATATTTACACAAGATTTGTTGGAAATTAAGTATAGTATTCTGTAAGAAAGAGTTGGATAAGTTATAACTAAGGCAGGTAAGCCCTTTTTACTGTGCTCATTTGTAGTATCGGGCGACTGAAGGGTAGAGGGCAGAGGATCAGCCTGGCTGGATTCTGGGAGGAGGGTACAGAGGTGACCACGCGGCACGTGACCAGACACACAGCAGGTAGCTCCTCCTCACCCCCCTTTAACCACCTGAATCCCCGAGGAGAGAGTAACGTATTTTTTACCTGGTTTTCCCTGACTCACAGCTACCACACTGCTTTAACTGACGCCTCTCACAGTCTCTCAAACACCAGGAGCTTTTTAGTCCTATTCATTGATTTCCCCATTTGTGGCAAGAGTGACCTTACCTGCTCCAATGCCAAAGCCGCTCAGAGCCACCTGAGAACATTTTTTCTCCACTTTCGAGGATTACTCTGGACTCCAGCCAGCTCCCTAAGTGGACTTTTTGTGCAGCTTTTTGTAGGACTACCAAAGAAACAGCCTTCTCCCAATATTTAATAGTAAGGGATAGAAGAGCACCCGCACCTAAGCCACATGAATCACACAGCCACACGCCATTCACCCTAAGATGGTCCCAGAGATTACGTACGTTTTCAAAAAGACTTCAAAAGTGGAAATCGGACTGGTTGGCCCTGACTTTGTCTTTGTAATGACATCAGCAGCAAGACTCAGTCACCCAATATTCTCGATCAGATCTGCCGCCTGTCTATGCTCCACCTTCCATCCAGGTGGTCTGTGGACAGGACTAACCTGGGAGTAAAGCCTAAGGTGGGGAACGGGCGGGCTCCAGGGTGAGAGAAGCCTCGGTCCACAGCAGCACTCTCTTAAGCTCAAAAGAGGAGCCCACACTCCCGAGTCCTGGCCAGGGGCCACAGCACGAGGTGCGCAGACGTGGACACCGGAAGCTGGTCGAGCCAATGGGAGCGTACGTTTTCCCGCGGGCCTCCCTTGGCGCAACCCGCGCGCATGCCCTGTGAAGCCGTGGCGCATGCCCTCTGAAGCCACAGCGCATGCCCTGTGAAGCATCCGCGTCCCAACCTGGCTCGGTTCTTTCTGCAGGAGGAGCACCCCGCAACCAGCCCACCTGAGCCGCTGTGAAGACTAAAGGAGATGTGCTGTGTGAATACGGTCTCCTCCGCTCAAGGAAGGTTAGGGGAGACCAAGGTACAGATGGGGGTCGGCGGTGAGGTGCAGGATGAGAGCAAGGAAAGCTGCCGGAGGCACGGCACAGCTCAGCAACTGCTGTCACCCAAACACCTTGCGAGCACCTTTCCAATCCCAATGGAGAAATCACTTTCAGCCCCAAGGAAGCCCTCACAGCTATCCTAATTGAGTTTCCCCAGCAACTGGTGATGGAGTCATGTGGGCACCTGCTAATGAAATCCAGGATTGTGATCGCTGTGTCACTGCACCTAAGAAAGCTGGGACAATGATAGGCAGCAAGCAGCAGCTTTGACACTGAAAAGGAAACAGCATCCAAATCCACCATGCAAACTGGGCTTTCCCAATACATAATTGAGATTTAATACTGCTCTAGTGGTCCTCAGGCTTGGGGTTTCCAAACTATGAGTCTGAGATCAGGCCATCATTTAAAAAATTTAATTCTGTAGATCAAGGACTTAAAAAAAAAAAAATCAAACTTTGGCTGTCATATTGTACTGCAGGCCATTTACATACACATAAATACACCAATAAAAACTTACCTCCGTAGAGGGGCGTTCTCCTCAATATCTTCCAGGGTCTCCAAGGATGACCTCTGGGAGATGAGGCGACGTCTGCAGGAAGAGGGAAGAAAACCTAGAAGTTAAAAACCTCATTGGAAAATGGATCAGGCATTTCTGTAAATCTAAAACTGTTCTAAAAAATAAAGTCTATTAAAAAGAAAAAAAAAAGACTGGACAAAAGCTGTCTTTAAGAAGCTGCCATTTTCCCAGCCTTCACCCTGAATGCCAGGCCCATCTTGCCTTGCTGAATTCTGAGCATTCTCTCTGGTTAATAGTGCCACTTTATGTTGATCCTTTTATGCAGCAATTTTCTCAAGAAAGACAAGATGCCTCTTATTTAACTTGGAAACTGTGTGCAGTTTTTCTAAAGCATTAGATAATACTGTTAAGTATTCAAATACCCGCTGGTCTGAACCAGGTTAACTGATAAATATTAAATTTTAAAATCGTATTAAATAAAATCTCAAAATCATTAGGATGCAATAAAAAAGTTATGGTCTCTGGATGGCCATGATTTCAAAAGCAACTACAAACGAGGAAGACATTACTCCTTTGGGAAAGTTTCTCAGAGACCAGTAAGAATAGACACCAGGGCATGATTAGGCAAAACACGGACTCTTTGGGGCTGCTAAAGAATTGCAAACCACCAGCCAAAACCTCCTGAATCTAGTTTCTTTTGCCAGATTAAAAGAAGAACAGGTCCTAGTTAACTGAGAATATCTGTTATAGGGACCAGAGTGGTGTGCAGAGGCTCGTAACTTTACAATCAATCCATTTGAACGAAGACCATCATTTCATAGTAAATGGTTTGGCTGAGGAAGTAGATAGAAAAAAATCCGATTGGGTTTTTATCTTGAAAAAAGGGGACTATAATGTGAAGGATAAGCCTATTTCATATTACATTTGATAAAATTAGGCTAAAGACATGCAATTATAACCATGTTCTAATTTGTCCTAAAGAACAACAACAACAGAATAAAATGAGTGTTCTTTCTTTTGTTTTGTGTGTACTTTTTCTGACCAACTACCCTGGAACCTTTTGCTTTATGTTTTACTTTTAATAAGACAACCAGAAAGGTCATTTTTGCAAACGATTCAAGGGCTTCATCAATTTTCTAAGTGCCTTTCTTAATCTTGATATCAATTCCTTTCCAAGAGTCATCACACCCCTTCTTCTTTGCTCTTCAATGGTAAACTGGTATTCTCTCAGACCTTCATTTGTCAGTGTGGGAGTACCAAGAGATTCTATAACATTACCTCCAGTGTCTTCAAGACACACTGGACCTTTTGCAAGATCTGCAATGTCCCTCTGCACTTAACTAACATTGAATTTCCATTTCCATAATATTCCCAGATTTCTAATAGCCAGACCTGAGGCAATGGCTATGGGGAGACATTGGTCTTACCTGAAAGGGGTGCATGGGGGCCCAAGGGGGTGGGAACTGATTTTATAGGTGGTGATTTTATAGGTGGCCAATTCATTAGTAAGTAGGGCTGTCCTGCGCAGCCCTATAACTCCAGGGACTTGGCTACACCAGGACCCCTGTGACAGCCCCTTGCAGCTGTGGCTTTGAAATGACCAGGCCATCAGTTGAAGCACAGCCCTTCCAGGTACAGAGTCCCAGGCTGGAATAGGGCAAATGCTCAGTCAGTCACACTCCCACCCGTCACAGTTCCTAGGGATCGGGGCCCCCACGGTCCCCATCGAGAGGCAGGTACAATTCCACAAGCACCATGCATGCTGAGTCAAACAAATTCAGATTTCAGTCCTGGGGTTCAGAGGCTTTGGAGTCTTAGAAAAACTCCTTAATCTTTGAGCCTCAATTTCCTCATCTATGAAACTAGAAAAGGAGAATAAGAAACAGAGAGACAGATCCCCTGGCACAGGGCAAAAAATGATCGGTAGCTCCTGGATTTTTGACAACACTCCAGTTCCCCCCACTGAGGCTGCACCCTCACCTGACACCTCCTCCACCACCCCCTCATTCTGGCTCAATGGACTGGGATCAGCCTGGCTGTCCTAGCTCTGGCCCCTCCTCCAACCCCAGCCAGTAGCAAAGTCACCCCAAAATGGCTTATGCCTGAGCCCACCTGAGGCACATGCTCCTTCGACACCTACACCCTCTAAGAAGAACTTCGTGCCACCTTCGCTGATGCACTGGCCACCTGTAAAATTAGTCCCCCCAGGCCTCCTCCAGCATTTGGGGCTGCCTCCCCGCCCCTCCAAGAACAGTGTGGCTGGCACTCCAGCTGCAAATGCCAAGTGAATCCCATGGTGAACATACAAGGCCCTGGCATGTAGCCTGGGACCCCACAGGCTCTCATCCAACACTCAGACCAGGGTGTTCACCCTGGAAAAATAGGTCCATTCACAAAAGCACATAATCTGACAATTTCCCTACAAAAAGCTGTATCCAGCTCTTCCAACACCAGAAAAGAAAGGTGCTTATTTGGAAAACAACCAAATTTGAGGGGCACCTGGCTGGCTCAGTCAGTAGAGCATGCAACTCTTGATCTCGGAGTTGTGAGTTCAAGCCCCACGCTGGGTGTAGAAATTACTTAAAATTAAATCTTACAGAGCGCCTGGGTGGCTCAGTCAGTTGGGTGTCTGACTCCTGATTTTGGCTCAGGTCATGATCTCAGGGTTGTGGGATCAAGCCCTACATCTGGCACAGTGCTCAGCTCAGAGTCTGCTTCTCCCTCTCCCCCTCCCCCCACTCATTTGCACTCTCTCTCTAATAAATAAATAAATAAAATCTTACAAAAAAATAAAAGTAATCTGTATGCCCAAGGTGGGGCTTGAACTCACAACCCTGAGATCAAGAGTCACATGCTCTACTGACTGAGCCAGCCAGGTGCCCAGGATTTATTTTCTTAAAAGCCAGTACAGGGACGCGTGGGTGACTCAGTCAGTTAAGCGTCTGCCTTCGGCTCAGGTCATGATCCCAGGGTCCTGGGATCGAGCCCCGCATCAGGCTCCCTGCTCCGCGGGAAGCCTGCTTCTTCCCTCTCCCACTCCCCTTGCTTGTGTTCCCTCTCTCGCTGTGTCTCTCTCAATCAAATAAAATTTTTAAAAAATCTTAAAAAAAAAAAAAAAGCCAGTACATCTGGGACGCCTGGGTGGCTCAGTCCGTTGAGTGTCTGCCTTCAGCTCAGGTCATGATCCCGGGGTTCTGGGATCGAGTGTCATATCAGGCTCCCTGCTCAGCTGGGAACCTACTTCTCCCTGCAATCCTGCCTCATAAATGAAGTCCATTACTATGTGAAGTCCTCATCATTGGGCACAGTTAACAAGCAGAGGTGTTTGCATGTTTAAATGACCGACAATACATAGCTTTCTTATTAAGCAAGCAGACATTAAGAGCGAGCCCAAGCATTACGTGTCAACATCATCAAATGGGAAGAGGCCGTGACTGGTCCTTCAATTGAGTCGTCAGGCTTCCCTGCCTTGTCTGATGGTTACGATTTGGGCCTTTCCACACTGTCGCTGAATACTCTTTTGAGGCCAATGTGGCTCACATTCAATGACTATACACACCAGCTTCCCTAAAGCCCCCAGACTCATTTGAGAATATTATCTTTTGAAAGCTGGACTCTGTCTAGACAAGTAAGTCCTAATCCGTGACAAGACTGCTTATCTGGATACATCTACCTGGACCGAATTAATCCACTTACCATCAGGGCTGATGGTTCATTGCAGAGCAAGTCACTGCGTGCTCCTGAGACTCAGGGCTGGTTATAATGAATCCACTTAGCTAAAACTTAAGGAAAGGTCACTGGGAGAAGAGAGGGGAAAAAATCACATGGAAAAACATGTGCCTGGAGTAACAGGGGACTGGAGGAGGCAAGACCCAGGGCCAGTATTTGGAAAGTATCTTTTAGGCACGAAAGTGTCAGCGCAGTAACAATGAGTAACTATCCACACAAGCTGACGGGGGTAGGGCAGCTGCCCCGCCATCCGAAAGGCCTCCTGGCCATAGCTCTTGTCAGCCCAGTCGGCAGCAATGCTGGGGACCCGAGGAGAGTGAGGGGCAAGGTAGGAGCTCTGCCCGGGGCATCTTCATCAGAGCTTCTGGAAAGGGGTCATCTCTTCTTACTGCAGTAAGCAGAGTGCCTCTGAGAGAGAGAGCTGATGGGGGCAGGGGGGTAACTGTCAGACGAGCCTCACCAGAGCTGGACTCTGAGCTCGCTGCTGTCCCTGCTGATCAGGGAGGCCAGGCAGGGTCATCCTGGGGTCCAGCTGGGCCCGCTGGTCAAGGGCAATCCCCTTAAGGGGTGACCTGAAGCAGCGGCTTGACTCAAAAGCCAATGTCAGGCAGCGGGCCCCGCAGGGGACAGCATGTGACTCTGACAGGACCAGCAAGTGATGAGGAAGGTGGCCCCTCTCCTTAGCCTCAGTGTCAAACAAGGAAGTAAGTTTGGATCAATGCTCTCTCCCTTTGGCTGCCCATTGGAACCCCTGGGGCCCGTTAAAAATCTCTGGGAGCAAAACACAAGCTTTGAGAGCGAGAAGGAACCTGGACCATCTGGGCCAACCAATGCTATCCTCACAAAAAGGTAATTTCCTCCATGGCTCCAGCTCTCCCCATGTAAGAAGCCCCCTTCCTGGCTATAAGACGGGCCACTGGAGGGCACAGTTATGCCTTCACAGGTGTGAAGGAAGCGAGGGCATCATGGATACCTCAGTTACATAGGTGATGGGCGAGCTGAGGTCATGGCTTAAATCTGCTCAGACAGTTATTATGACCTCAAAAAAGAAAAACACAACCACCACAAAAATAACCTATAACTAATATAGTCATAAGACATGCACATACTTGTAATTTATTTGCTTTTTTACCAATGTCTTTCACCCGCTGACCATCTCCCCCAGACAAAACTGAACCACACTAGACAGTGGGCTGACTCAAGTGAGGGGCCATGCTTTCCTCACTCATTTGGCCTAGGGATAGAGCATATTTTAGCAACAGTAGATACTCAGTTAAGGCTGGCTGAATAAAATGATGAACTCCATCATCAGGCAGGTGGGTTCTCATGGACTTTTCCCAAAAAGCACCTGATTTTCACTCAATGCTTTTCTATACACAGTTATCAGTGGGCTCTCTCTACTAAATATATGAGTTCCCAGTCTGATCAACAGACGCTCCAACATCCTCCTCAGAAAGCTTCCCAATGTCGCACTACAACAGGAAGTAGAGGGAGGCAGAAGACCCTCATCTAGCAGGAGGGCGGGAAGGAAGGGACAGCTGAGTGACAGTCCCAGGTATAACACATGACGTTTAAAATGGGTTTCTTCTAAGGGGGTGCCTGGTTAAGCGTCTGCCTTTGGCTCAGGTCATGATCTCAGGGTCCTGGGATCGAGCCCTGCGTCCAGCTCCCTGCTACCTCTCCCTCCGCCCCTCTCCCCGCTCATGCTCTCTCTTCTCTCAAATGAATAAATTAAAAAAACATTAAAAAAAATAAAATGGGTTTCTTCTGGGGCGCCTGGGTGGCTCAGTCAGTTAAGTGTCTGCCTTCGGCTCAGGTCATGATCTTGGGGTCCTGGGATCGAGCCCTGTATTGGGGTCCCAGCTCAGTGGGGAGCCTGCTTCTCCCTCTCTCTCTGCCCTTCCCCTGGACTTGTGTTCACATTCTCTCTCTCATGCTCTCTCAAATAAATCAATAAAATCTTTTTTTAAAAAATGGGTTTCTTCTGTTTATTATTACAAATTCATTTTTCCAAGTGGAATTTGAACTGCTTTTATGACTATAAAAGTAATACATCTCACCATAAAAAAATTCAAATCAGGAAACGTATAAAGTGGAAACTGAGAAATGACCTGCAAACCCAGTGGCCAGGGGCACCCTCTAAGAATTTGATGTCCTCTCAGACCCTTTTCCTTATTCCACATCTACCAAGAAATGTAAATATATATATTTCTCTGTGATTGAAACTGTGAAAAGAAAAAAGGGTTGACTTTATAAAAGCAAGGGGCAGTGGGAACAGCACCCTGCCTTGGGACAAAGCTGCAATCTGTCTCCACCTGTGGAGATGCTCGCAGCGCCTGAGCAGGGTATGAAGAAGGAGGAGCCAACAGAGAATCCAGGGGTCTCGCCTAGGGTACCTTGTTCTCCAGCTGGGGAAGGAGGTCAGCAGAGGTGAGAGGAGGGGGACCAAGGGCCACCAGGAGGAGTGGGTTCCAACCTCACCTCGAGGCCTGGTCCCGATGCCTGCAGGTTCACAACATCAACCTGCAGGTGTGGGGGAGTGGTCCGAAACCTTTCTGGGGTCTCCGAGAACTCCGAGGACTATCAGGGTGCAGACCCCCTTCCCAGGTAAAGCTGGTGCTACAGAGCTGCGGGCAAGGAGTCAGGGCTGGACACGAAGAAGTCCCACCTCAACCAAGAGACTAAGGGAGCTTCATCTCTTAAGTCTCCTTTTCTGACTTAGAGTTCAAAGCTTCCAAGGGGCCCAAACAGGACCCAGCAAGAAAACAGAGGGAGGCCACTCACCTAGAAACTAGCAGGGCTGGCCTCTTTAGCAGATAGAAAATCTCTTCATAAAATGTCCTGAGATCCTACCCCGTCTCTTGTATCTCCACATCACAGACCTATTCTTTAGTTCTAAGAATAGTGTTCAGGTCATGCACAAGAGGTGTTCCTAGAAAGCAGAGCAGAAGTCTGTAATTGGTAAGCTTATTTACTATGGGAGCCTACTACTTAAAGGAACCCTATAGAGAAGAACCTCCATACATCCAAGAATTATACTGTCATTGATAATACCTTCGGGAAAATGCTGGTTTTCAAATACCAGGCTCTCTGAAAGCCAAGTGCACCTCTAATATGCACTGTTACTTCCTTCGTTTCTCTAACATAGCTCTGAGTTGTTGACACCACAGCATCATAAGCTTACTCAACAGATTCAGCAACTAAGTTATAACTTTGTTCATGATTTGGCAAAAGTTAAAGCCAAGATTCCAGATGCTCCTTTAGCAGAAGTCAAATTAGACTGGGCTCAGTGAAGAAGCAAACTGTTTTTGCACCAATACATATGTGTTCACAGATGAAGAAAGAAAAGTCAGCTGTCACCTCTTAATAGAAGCTATATACACAGACAGTCTTAAAGCAAAATCGGCCTTAGCTTCAGCATGAAGATGTGTTTATTAGATCCAGGCTTAATTCTGCTTTGCACGGATCTAAAGCTTTGTCCAGCAGCAAAGGTGGTGATGGAACTGAAAATGGCCCTTATTGCTCACCTGGCCACGGCTGCCAGTCCGACTGGGGGGAGACCCCAGAGGAGAGCCACAGAATCTATCACTGCAGTGGCAGGCTAGCTGGGCCAGGCCCCCAGGCTGGGGCAATCAACCAACACCCCACTGCACCAGTCAGCCCTTGCTCTGCCTCCGAGCAAAGGACACACAGCGGGCTTGCCTGTGAAAAACCTTCCACAGCAGCTAATGCATCTAAAGCCAGCTCCATACCTGGAATACGGATGGAAACAATTCAAACCCCCCAGCGGGTCGTGGAAATTTTCCTTTAAAAAGAAGGAAAATAGAGGATTATCTTTAAGAAAAGGGGGGGATGTCACCTGGGTGGCTCAGTCGGTGAAGTGTCTGACTCTTGATTACGGCTTGGGTCATGATCTCAGGGTTGTGAGATCGAGCCCCGCATCAGGCTCCACGCTCAGTGCAGAGTCCGCTACATTTTTATACGCAGGTCAAGAAAGCAACTTTAAGTGTTTACAGAAAATACAAAAGCACTTGGCTTGCCTGAGTTTACTTTCATTTCAAAGTTCTCATCAGACTTGCCAAATCCTGGAAAACCAAGGTGTGAGGTCATCTCAGTATTTAGGGCTGTTCAGAGACAGACTTGTTGGCAGGATTTAGGAACTGGCCGGGTACTCCCTCCTCAGATGCCTGGGTCCACGCTGCCCACCACCACCCTGCTAACCTTATAAAACACCCTTTCCGTCATGTCATTCCCCAGGGTAAGATCCACAAAGATTTGCTGTGGAAACAAGTTCAAACTCCTCTGACAAAGGGACTAGATGGGGAGGTCAGAAGACAGCAATGTCCCACAGCACCCTGGGCCACCGCAAAGGCCCTTGCCCAGTCTCCTGGGACACCCTCAGGGTATCAGGAAATAAAGGGGCCAGCCAGGGCCGCGGGCTGGGTGACAGTGTCGTGTCCTAAGTTGACCAAATGTGCAGAAACGCAAAAACCAAAAGCGGACATAATCAGGATTCAGGAAGTTTTGGGGTTTTGTGTGGCTGAGAGATAAATGATGTTGTTCTTGTGACGAAACATGCTGGATACCAACCTGGGGATCGAGGGGAAAGAATGAGGACCAAGCCAGGACACAGTGAGGGAGGGAGAGAGATGAGCAATGGAAAACCACTCAAGAATAAAAGGGTTAGCTTCACACCCTGTAGACAGAAGAGCTCTGTCAATCTAACATAACCTGTGCAAGAAGTATGGGGCCAACTCACGGATGTTCTAGATGGGCATCAGAATTCAAGCAATCAAATCCAGGGGTTCTCTGCAAAAGGGATTCCCTGGGCCAGGTGGGGGAGGGCGACTAGAAATCCAACACCTTGGGCTCAGAGTTTAAGGCCAGGAGAGACCAGGTATGGCATGAGTGAGCTCAAAGGAGAACCAAAATTCAATTGGGAAGAGGCGAGGAGAAGGAGGAACCCGACTAGCGTGAGAGTGTCAAAAGGCAAATCTAGGGTGGATTTCTCATACACCTGCCCTACCAGAGCTGAACAGGATGGAATACCAGGTATGTACCAGGCACAGAGGAATCCTCGGAAGCAAAGTCAGGGAAGAACCGAAAAGGAGCCAGGAAACAGGCCCCCTATCAGATGGCCAGAGTTGGTTCCGGGAGGAGCTAGAATGGATGGGTGGGGCTGGGGTTGGCGCCACATAAGTGTGAGCGCACCCTCATGCAGTGTGTCCTTCTGACACCAGATGAACAAAAGAGGTGCGCGAACACCTGCAGGGCTCCTGTTGGGGAACGAGGGTGCAGACGCAGTAGGCTGGGGTTGCTTCCTTAGAAAGAGGCTGACTGCAACCGGTTCCCGAGCCTGGTGAAGGCCCAGGAGCACCGAGTTGTATCTGATGGATGTGTGGCCTCCATTCATCTCAAGCCTCTTCAGGAAGCGTGTTTCATCCTGGACACTTTTCTCTGTCCTCAGGACGGGGCCTTCTCTTAAATATCACACCCTGACAATGGGCTGAGCACGGGCGACCGCCCTTCCTTGCCCTATCATTAGGAGGACTTACTGGCGCTTTGCAAGAATGCCTTTGCATGCTCAACACTTTCTAAGCCACATACACACTTTTCCATTCGAAAGCAAAACGAGGGCTCTCTACGCCCAGCTGTACGGGGTTTGCCGCACAAAGGCTGAGGTGCACCTCCTCCACGAGAAAGTCCAACTCTGGCGGGAGGGGCACCCCTCTCCCTGGCTCCCCAGTCCTGGAAAGATGAGAGCTAATTTAATTAGGACCAGCAGGGAGTCAGGAAGGCTGGTTACTTCCACATCAGTATTTAAAGGGACCTCTAGGAGGCTGCCCTTGCAGCATAATCGCTCCCCTGAGTTTCTCCCTTGGTTCCCAGCCTGACCTTTCTCTGTTCTAAAGGGCCTTCAGGAGAAATGGATTTTGACAGCTCAGAAACAGCATGCAATTATTTATAGCAAATTCAGGATTGATGGGGTTCCATCAATCTTTATTTTCTAGTTTTTCAGATTAACCTTGGCCCACGCTCAATAGCAGCTTATGGAAACAAAGACTGATGCTTCCTTGTCCATCCGGCTTCAAGCCACAGCATCCTCTCTCCTAACAAGGGGCCCAGGTGATCTCATTTCTTTCTGGAAGGCTTTTTAAAAATGCCTTATTTCTCCTGCCCCAAATGGTAATTCCCTTTATTGAAGCTGAATGGGGATTGGGGACTTCAGAATCACTGGCCTCATAAGGGGTTTATGGGGCAAGGAATGCCCCCAAGGGTGATCAAATCTTAGTTCAAAAGAAAACTCAAAATCTACTTTACCTGCTCTTCATCCACCCAAATCCTACCGTCTCCTCCTAAGGCACCGTGCATAGCCACCTGCTCTGCAAAGCCGTCCCTCACTATTTCTGAATTCCTACGTTTGGTATCTTTACCGTATTAGGAAATATTCATAGCTAGATACTTGTAGAATGATTGATTTTACCCTTTTTTTTTTTAAGATTTTATTTATTTGACAGAGATAGACCGAGTGAGAGAGGGAACACAAGCAGGGGGAGTGGGAGTGAGAAGCAGGCTTCCTGCTGAGCAGGGAGCCCAATGCAGGGCTCGATCCCAGGACCCCGAGATCATGACCTGAGCCGAAGGCAGCCGCTTAACAACTGAGCCACCCAGGCGCCCCAATTTTATTCATATTTTAAACCCTGTATCTCCAACCAGACTGCAAGTACCTTGACCAGATAACTGTCTTCTCTTCTTTGAAACTTCTTTAATAACTACATTACCTTGTCATAGTAAATGCTCAATAAATCCTGAAGTATAGCACAGACAACTGTCTGTAGCTACCACTGGCCCACTCGGGGGGCGGGGGGGGGGGGGGGGGGAGGCCAAGGATGGATCTTCACTGCTCCCGTGAGACCCTCAGGCAAGCCAACAGAAGCTAAAGCCATATTGAGAATGAGTTTCAAAACCAAAGCTGGGACCTTGGGGATCATCGGATCACTGATATTCAAACTTCTGAGCAGCAGGATGTTTTTTTCAAATTAATTTTACGTCAAATCCCAAGATGTAAAACAGATTAGAATAATTGAAAATTTTATAAATTGGATGTATAAAAGGTACTTATAACTCAACCACTATTAGAGCAGAGAAGCTATTTTGATGTACAAACAGTATGAAACCAGGAATTATGGATGACATTTCTAGTCTAAGATCAATGTCAGCATCTAATTTGTTTCTTTTGGTCTTGGTTGTACAGTACAGAGATAATCTCAATTGACACAGATAAGTAGGCGCCTATGGCAACCATTTTTAAACATCTCAGGACCCAAGTCAATTAAATAGATGTGGCAGGTAAAGCTTAGTTGCACAAAATCAACTTATTCTGGCAGCACAAATTAATTAATGCATAATTAATGCATACATAGTCACCCGTGTGATAGGGTTTGCTACAGAACACTATCGGGTTTATATTTTACCGCAGTTTTTAAAACATTTATATACAACTATATATACATATTTATTATGCATGTTAAATTTATATTTATATATTAATACACTATATATGCACATGTGTACCATATGTATTAAATTATGTATGTATATATTATATACATGTACATTACACCTCAAAATGTTAAACACAGAATTACCCCACATGACTGGCAATTCCATTCTTAGATATAACCCAAGAGAAACAAAAGCATACCTACATAAAAATTTGCACAAGAATGTTCAAAACAGCATGATTCACAACAGCCAAGATGTGAAAACAACCCCAATGTCCAACAACTTGAGTGAACAAGATACAATACAATTTGTCCATAAAAAGAGTAAACTATGGACACATGCTACAAAATGGATGAACCTTGAAAACATGACGCTAGGTGAAAGAAGCCAGTCACAAAAGACCCCATATTGTGGGATTCCAAATATATGAACTGCCCAGAACAGGCAAATCCCTAGAGACAGACCATGTGCTTTAGTGGTTGTCCAAGTGCTGGGCGTAAGACGTGGGGGGAATAGGGAATGACTGCCAATGGCCACAGGGTTTCTTTTTAGGGTGATGAAAATGTTTGAAAATTACATAGTGGTGATGGTTGTACAACTTTGTGAGTATACTAAACCCACTGAATAGTACACTTTAAATGGATGGTGGTGTGAACTGTATCTCAATCAAGCTGTTAAAATACTTACATATGATATATAAATGCTAAAATATCTATGCCATATACATATATAAATGCATATTGAGGAAAAACACATAGTGAAAAATAGATCAACTGTGGAATTGTGAAAGTTCTTGCTGAGCTCCTCAGAGCTCTAGATAACACAATTTTGAAGACTATGGCTCTGGTTCAATTTCCCTCGACCAGAGCTACGGAGACTGAGAGGCTGCCCGACCTGCCCAGGCCAGAGCCAGATGGTAGGAGAGCAAGGCTAGGGTGCAGACTACCTCACAGCAGAGGGGCTTCCTTTCCTTTTTCATGGGGGTTGAACTGGTCCTTTTGGGTTTGTTTCCAGCCCTCCGCAGCAGGCAGTGTGGGGGAAGGGAAGGTGGACCTGGGCAAACCCTGGAAAGGCAAAGCCCTGGAAAGACCCTGGAAACCCTGGAAAGACAAAGCCCAACACCTGCGGAGTGCCCACACAGCCACCTTTTCTCCCCGTGGGGCAAACAGGCAACCTCCTTGATGCACACATCAAAGTGTTTATTTGGAGCTCTGAGACTTCAATTTCCATAACTTCTCATTTCCCTAGCCTCTAGTGGAAGCCAAGCAGGCAAAGGACTCCCTTTGTATTAAAGGCTGATCCTGTTTTCTAAGAGAGAACCCGAGAGCAACTTCAGGCATCCAAGAAGCAAGATGGAAGACAATACCCCCTCTGAGGTGCTTCTGTGCTCCTGTCAGCGTCTGGGGAGGTAGTTTAATTTTTTAACAGCTCTTTCGGAGCCCTTTGAAAATATATTATTAGCGCATCTGCCTCACCGTATACATAATTAGCAACCAGAGTTCTAATTACCAGGCTGTTCAGGAAAGGTTTCCAAAGTGTATTTGAGGCATAAGAACCGTGCCTAAAACCACATGAATATTCACTTAGATGTAATGTGGATTCAACTGTTTATTGGATTCTTTACAAAAGCCTATCCCAGAGGTCTGAATGGCCCCTTTATGCCAGGGCTTCTGTATGATACCACATGGTTATTGTGGAAAATAATATTCCTAACAACCTGGAAGGTGGCGGGGGGGGGGGGGGGGGGGGGAAAATGGTTTTCAACCAATGTTTTCCGAAAGTAATGGACTAAAATAAATGCAATCAGCCGCCATTTTATTTCCCTAAGGATTTTTTTTTTTTACGGTTTTTTTTTTTTTTAAGATTTTACTTATTTATATGAGAGAGAAAGAACGAGCATGAGCAGGGGGAGGAAGAAGCAGACTCCCCGCTGAGCCCAACACGGGACTCGATCCCAGGACCCTGAGATCACGACCTGAGCCAAAGCCAGGCGCTTAACCCATTGAGCCACCCAGGCGCCCTTTCCCTAAGGATGTTCAATGGTGTCACTCTTTAGCACAGGATCCTTAGACTGGGATGCCTGACTTCCCAGGGGTTCTGTGCACTTTTAAAACCAGATGCAAAGTGTGTATGTATGTATGTACATATGTCCACTTCCCCCTCTTTTCTAAAAGAGAGTCTATAAGATCCCAAGAAAAGATTAGAAACCACTGTTACCAAGCAGAGGATGGTGCTAACGGGGTAGCAGAGGTAACAGGCAGAGTTCCAGATTCAGCTATCACTATTATGTGACTCTAAGCAATATTCTAATAACAGTATCATCGTTATTACTGTCACAACAATATACACACAAGTACTCACGGTCCTGGGCGTCAGGGATACAAAGAAGAGTGAAGAAACGCTGACTCGGCCCCTGTTCTGCGTGACTCATGACCTTGTATGGAGACAGGGCAAACATAGCTCTAAAACGTCAAGACTTTGGGACGCCTGGGTGGCGGAGTTGGTTAAGGGTCCGACTCTTGATTTCAGCTCAGATCATGATCTCAGGGTTGTGAGATCGAGCCCCACATCAGGCTCCGTGCTGGGCATGGAGCCTGTTTAAGATTCTCTCTCTCCCGCTCCCTCTGCAGCCCACCCCAAGCTCACACTCTCTTTCTCAAATAAATAAAATCTTAAAAACAAACAACCTTCAAGACTTTAGTCGGGGGGCGCCTGGGTGGCTCAGTTGTTAAACGGCTGCCTTCAGCTCAGGTCATGATCCTGGGGTCCTGGGATCGAGCCCCGCCATCGGGCTCCCTGCTCCGCGGGAAGCCTGCTTCTCCCTCTCCCACTCTCCCTGCTTGTGTTCCTGCTCTCGCTATCTCTCTCTCTCTGTCAAATAAATAAATAAAATCTTTAAAAAAAAAAAAAGACTTTAGTCGGATTCTCATGGGCCAGAGCTTGGGATGCAGATGGGGGCCAGGCCCAGGGAGTTGGGATTCCAGGGGGTGGCAGCAATCTGGGGAGAAACTGAGGGATGACAGTCAAAGCAACACCAGACTAGAAGTGAGAGCCCTCTTTGAGAACGGAGTAGATTCCTAAAAATCGCAAGGAAAAATAATAACACTTTGATCTGTCAAAAGTCAAATAGTAACAAAACAGAAAGACGTTGTAAAGCTTTACAAAGAAATAGAGGCCTAAGTAAAGGTACGCAGGGCTGACAAGAAGAGGATATATACCATGGGAAGGCTCAATGCACAGGAACCTTCCCCTCGCCACGTGGGACAAAGCTCACCAGAATGATACACTATGTGTGCATTCAGCCATTCATCCATCACGCATTACGCACCCGTGACGAGCTGCTGGGGAAGCAAGGATGAAAAGAGCATGATGCCTGCCTCCAAGAACAATCTGGTGGGGAGACCCATTAAGGGAGAATTACAAAAGTGGAGTGCACCAATAGGTGTGTTCGAGGTGGGAGCAAGGAGGAGGGAGGCCCCCAGCTCAGGCCAGGTGGGGCCAAGGAGGAGCAAACCAGGGAAGGCCTCCTGGGCGTCAGCACTGGGAGGGACCCAGGAGATCACTAATCCAGGGGAGGGGACCTCGCACCACCCAGCTGCCCAGGTCACGTGCTAGCAAAGCCCACCAGCCTCCAATCACGTACGACACTATCCGGTCTTCCCTGAAGGGAAGAGCAAACCCTCACCTTCTTTGCAGCCAACACATATGAACAAAGGTTTTAACCTTTCCAATACAAAACACCCCTCCAATTTGTCCTTGCTCCCTGCTCAGTCTGAGACATTCTGTTCCTGGATTCTGACACGTGTCCTTTGAAATTGAAGCTTGTCAAGCATCAGGACAGGTGAGGCTCGCTCTGAGGCTGGTCTGTGCCTATTAAATTGGCTCTAAGATTTAATGCCTTATAATCATCAACAGCCCATTTTCCCAGGTTCATAAAAAACCCAGCAGCCTGGCTTTGGCTTTTGCATTTAGACTAATAAAAAGCACGGGGGCATCAAGGGACCCAAAGCCCATCAACATGGTGCCTGAGAAGCCTTGGGTGTGTGGTCTTGGAACCCAGAACACTGAGCATAAAGCTCGGAAGCATCCCTGCCACCCAACCTTCGAGACGCCCAGAGCGAAGGTGTGGGAGAAAGGGGACAGTCATCCTGTGTGTGCTCAGACATTCCTTCCAACAGCACTGAGGCTCTCAGGAGGAACATCACACCAGATCAAAAAGTCGGCAGGCCCTGGTTACACATTTATATTTCATTTTGTGAACATTCTGTACTAAGCACTCTGCTAAAGGCTTTATTTTTTTTTAAAGATTTTATTTATTTGAGAGTGCACACGAGCAGGGGGAGCAGCAGAGGCAGAGGGAGAAGCAGACCCCCCGCTGAGCAAGGAGCTCGATGCGGGATCGATCCAGGACCCTGGGATCATGACCTGAGCCGAAGGCAGACGCTTAACTGACTGAGTCACCCAGGCGACCTTCTGCTGAAGGCTTTACAGGTATCTTTGTGTTTACTTCTCACAACACCCCTGTAAGGTAGGTCCTACTGACTTCCATTTTATAGATGGAGAAACTGAGGTCCCAACATGGTGCTTAACTTGCCCAAGGACACAGAGCCAGGAGGTGGTAGGTAAGGAATGGGGCAATGTTTGTGTCTGAGGTGGCACTTTGTAAAGGGAGATTCATTCTTGCGTCTCGCCTTTTCCAGAACTACAGCGCACAACAAGTGTCTCTTACAGAAGAAGGAATGGGGCTGTCTTCCAGAGGGGAACTGGGAAGGACAGAGGGCTGCTCAGTGATCCCTCCCTCCCGCAGGACTAGCTGACCCACTCAGGGCCACCGCCAAGCCTGGGAAGGAGCCACGTACTCTGAGGCCCCCTGTGACCCCAAGGCGGCTGGCTCCAATAAGGGGAAAACCAACGGGATTTCGAAGGAGTCTCTGGAGAGCCTCTGCAGGCCACACACCACTTCAAGCCCCCTCACTACCTATGGGAGCAACACATCTGTCTCACAGTCCTTGCAAATTCTGATGAGTTCTCCTGAAGTTTGTTTCAAAACAAGTGAAGCTTTTTCTGTCTCTGCTACCTTTGAAAGGAAGCTCTTCTAGCTTCAAACAACTTCAAAGTTTATTTTCCAATGAGAGCTATTTTGCCAAAAAAATAAAGTTCTACCCAACTGGGGAGGGATGATGTTTTTAAAAAATTAACTCCGGGGACGCCTGGGTGGCTCAGCTGGTTAAGCGTCTGCCTTTGGCTCTGGTCATGATCCCAGAGTCCTGGGATGGAGCCCCACATCGGGCTCCTTGCTCAGCGGGGAGCCTGCTTCTCCCTCTCCCACCCCCTCTTCTTGTGCTCGCTCTCTTAAAAAAAATTTTTTTTTAATAATAAAAAATTAACTTTGGAGCACAGAGCAGTTTTTTTGTTCATTGGAGGTCTTTCCTTTGCTTGGTGACTGCAGCTATTCACAGGGCAGCAGAAGCAGAGCGGCAGTCGGACAAGCGGTCTAAGACTTCGGCATCGGGGTAAAAGAACATGGCCCCAGGGGCGCCCGGGTGACTCAGTCAGTTGAGCATCCAACTCTCGGTTTCAGCTCACGTCATGATCTCGGAGTCAGGGGATCGAGCCCCGAGTCAGGCTCCTCGCTCAGCGCAGAGTCTGCTTGTCCCTCTCCTTGCCCCCTCTCACCTCTCTCTCTCATAAATAAAATCTTTAAAAAAGAAAGGAAGAGAAAATGGCCCGAGCCATGCAGACTGCCTACAAATCCACGGCTGGGAAAGCACCCTGCAAACAGCTGGCCACCAAAGCCCCCGGGAGAAGCACCCCCTCTACCGGCAGGGAAAAATCCCCACATCCACAGGCCTGGGACCATTGCGCTTCAGGAGGTCCGTGGTTACCAGAAATCCACCAAGCTTGAGCATCTGATCCAGAAGCTGCCTTTCCAGAGGTTGCCGAGGGAGATTACTCAGGATTTCAAAACCCATCTGAAGTTTTGGGGTGCCGCCATTACCTCACTTCTGGAGGCCAGTGAAGTGCATGCGGCTGGTGGGCTTCTTTGAAGATCCTAATCTAGGTTCCATCCAGGCCGAACATCACCATCACACCCAAAGACATCTAGTTGGCTCACTGGATATGGGGTGGGGGGAGCGTAAGTGAAGGCAGTTTTTATGGTGTTTTGTAGTAAATTCTGTAAAATATTTTGGTTTAATTTGCAACTTTTTTTTTGGTAAGAAACTGTTCATAGTATGTTGCATTTGTACTTGAGTCACTCCGTCTTTCCCTCAGGACGACTGTGAAAAGTGACTCCTCATAGGCCTCGGTGATGTGAGCACTATTGCTCAGGAGGAACCAAGTTGCTAAGATGCAGAAGGGACAAGTCTCATGATGCATGTTTCTGTATGTGAATGACTTGTTGGGTAGCTATTAAAGTACTAGAACTGATAAATGTGTACACAGTCCTTTTGCAATAAAACTAGTTATGACTTGATCCAAGGGTTTAACCATTAGGGCTGTTAAGTCTGACCATACATCACTGTGCTAGAATGTGCGCTTTTTCAAGGGTGAAGATAACAAGTCTTAACCACTGTGTAGCTTACAGTTTCCTTAAAAAAAAAAAAAAAAGTAAACCTGGTAGTGATAGAATACACTATGTACATTTATAATAGTTATTTTTATATATTGTAGCGTCAACATTTTTAAATTAAATGTTTTACATTAAAAAAAATTAACTTTGGGGTGCCTGGGTGGCTCAGTTGTTAAGCGTCTGCCTTCAGCTCGGGTCATGATCCCGGGGTCCTGGGATCGAGCCCCGCATCAGGCTCCCTGCTCGGCAGAGAGCCTGCTTCTCCCTCTCCCACTCCCCATGCTTGTGTTCCCTCTCTTACTGTCTCTCTCTGTCAAATAAAAATAATAATAATTTAAAAATTAAAAAAAAATTAACTTTGGAACCTTGGATTGGGCCACACGGCAAGCTTTGCTCTTGAACTCTAAGGCTCCATTAACAGAATAATTGTGTTTTCCTCACAGACTAGGCAGGTTCTTTGTAAAAGGTCTGACATGACAGGCTTAATGTATTTAACCATAGGACCAGGTCTTTAGGTGACTGGGGCCCAGTGGAGACCCTGCATCATGGGGACCTGTGGGGGGACCCCTCCAGCACAGATGGGCACGTGCAAACATCTGACTGCTCTTCTGCCCCATGGAGGGCCTTGTCCTCGTCCTCATCATGGGAGGCAGTGTGGAAGGGGAGCTCCTCCTGAGGAAAGAAGCGGAGGGGCCAGGGACTCCTCTTGCAGGCTCAACAGTCAGCCCTGGCCTGGAGCTCTATGCCTTGCTTGCTTTTCTTCTTTCTTTTTAAAGATGTATTTTTTTTTTAATTTGAGAGAGAGCATGCAAGCTAGTGGGGGGAGGGGCAGAGGGAGAGAGAGAGTCTCAAGAAGACTCTACGCTAAGCTGAGCATGGAGCCCGACACGGGGCTCGATCCCATGACCCTGGGATCATGACCGGAGCCGAAACCAAGAGTTGGCTGCCCAACCGACTGCGCCACCCAGGTGTCCCTATGCTTTGCTTTTTTCTGCCATTAAATTTTTTTTTTATTGTGATAAAATATGCATAACATAAAATTGCCATTTTAACCATTTTTAAGTGCACAATTTAGTGGCATTAAGTATATTCAAATTGTTGCACCACCATTAGCACCATCCATCTCTAGAAATTTTTCATCCCACACTGAAACTCTATGCTCTTATTAAACACGAACTTCCTAGTCTTCCTCCCCACAGGCAACCACCATCCTATTTTCTGTCTCTGTGATTTTGATTACTTTAGGTACTTCACGTAACTGGAATCATTCAACATTTGTACTATTGTGTCTGGCCTATTTCACTTAGCACGATGTCCTCAAAGTTCATCCGCGTTGTGCATGCATCAGAATTCCCTTCCTTTTTAAGGCTGAATAGTCGTATACACTGCTATTGGGCTGAGACATTCATCCGCTGATGGATATGTGGGCTGCTTCGGCTATTGTGAATAATGCTGCAGTGAACACGAGTGGGCTAATACCTGTTTGAGTTCCAAGCCTGTTTTGTTTTTGTTTTTGTTTTTTATCTTAAAAGGCAAACTAGTATCAGTCCCATCAGACACCTCAGGGGTTGCCCCTGGGTGACCCTGAGGGGCCTCAGGTGTGAAAGGGCAGAGGGAGTCCCAGGAGCTGCCACCATCTGTCTTGCCCACACAGCCACGGGTGTCACCCAGAGAGCTGCCAGCTCAGCTCTACGGTGTTTATGGGAAACGGCCCGTTGCTTCTAAGCGTGGGAAAGGAGGGAAGGGTACAAGCCCTTGCAGGCTCAGGTATCCTTCCATGCCCCCAGACACACCGTCCCCTCCAAGGAGGCAAAGCTGCCTGCTAAACTTCCCCAGGCCATACCTTGGGCTACAGGGGCTCTGGTTTGGAATGGCCCCTTCCCTCCTCCCTCTTGCCCCTCTCTGCAGAGCCTCTCCTTGCTCCCATGGCATCCTGAGCAGTGCTCAGTCATTGCAGCCCTGCACCGTCTAGTGGATGTTCTTGTCTGGCTCTCCTAAGTGATTCACAGGTCCCTAAGTCCAGGACTAACACACCTTAGGTGCACAATAACTACCTGTTAAATGACTGAACCAAAATAATCAGCACCTCAAAACCCCCCAATTAGCACCAAATTAACACTACCCAAATTACGACCAACAGAATCTAACCAATATGATTTCCATACGGATGGCACCTTGCTAGCCTTTTAAGGGCTAGTATTTTGAAAGAGCTAATAAAACTGCAAAAAGGGAGGCATCTGGTAAATAAAACAGACCCTGGATCTCCAGACAGCTTTTGAAAAAACTGGCCTGAGGATTCACAGTGAGGGTGTTGGGGGGACAGTCCCAGGTGCACACAGGTTTCCAGCCATGTGCGAGGAAACATCCCCGAGTCTCCCAAAGAAGTCTGGAAAGTTTTCATTTTTTTTTTTTAAGTAAAAAAAAAAAAAAATAGATGGAATTGAAATTACCATTAAGCAAACATACAAATATTAAAAGCATACTCCCAGGAGATTTGGGAAAATAATTTCCGCTGATAGTGATCTCGAGATTAGTTTTATGGAGTGACTCGAGCCACCAGGCAGTGAATGAGCGCTCTGGTTTCTATTTCCAGCTTCCCCTGTCCTGGTTAAGTCATTTGGAGCTAACTTCTCCTTTTTTTTTCTACTGTAAAATGAGGGGAATGCCATCCTTCCTCCTCCATTAAAATCTTCAGCAGAGAACTCATGCTCAACACAGAACCCGCGGGACACCCGACTCTGGAGGAGGCGCGGGGAGAGAACCCACTCCGTCTCCGAGAACGGAGTGCTACGCGGGCAGCAACAGTCCCATGCAGGGTATGGTTTCGTGGCAAGGGAGGGCGTTCACAATGTCTTAGTGATAAAAGGAAACTTACAGAAAAGCATGTGCAGTTTGGGCTCTAGTATTTAAAAAGAGAAAATATATTTTATATGTGTATATATATATATACTGTAACAGATGATAAGTGGTCCATGTGTGCGTGTGTCCTACACCAAAACATTACCTGGTCATCTCCGGGTGGTGGGTTTATGGGTAGTTTGAATTTCTGCTTCTTCTAAATGTCTCACACAGGTATTCCTTTTTCTTACCAGAAAAAAAAAAAGCAAAAAAAACATACATTTGGGAAATGAGGTATCCATGTTATTTAGAAAGATATAAATATGTACTGTTACGGTATTCTGGGTAGGAAGAAAGTATCAATCGGCGCCATTACTGAAAAAAATAGGGGGAATGGGCAAGAAATAAAAGGTTGATAAGACAGCCCATTAGGATTAATTTCTTAGCCAGTTGCTTGCACACACATGAAAAAAAATCCCTAGAATTGCTTCTTTCCAGTAGACAGGAAATCAGTCATTTCCCTCGAAATGTGAACTTTCAGGCACCAAGTTTGACGAGGCATCATTGCATTCAAACTAACCTTCCCCTTCCCTTTGTAAATCACCCCTTATGAGAGATTGCCTCTAGATGGGTGGGGGAAAAACAAAGCAAAATCCTGAGTGTGATTTTTTTTTTTTAAGATTTTATTTATTTATTTGACAGAGAGAGGCACAGCGAGAGAGGGAACACAAGCAGGGGGAGTGAGAGAGGGAGAAGCAAGCTTCCCGCTGAGCAGGGAGCCCGACGCGGGGCTCCATCCCAGGACCCTGGGATCATGACGTGAACTGAAGACAGATGCTTAACGACTGAGCCACCCAGGCGCCCCTTGAGTGTGATTTATAAACATTCATAGCAGTATTCACAAAAGCCGAAAAGTAGAAACAACGGGAATGTCCGTCAACGTATGAATAGATAAGCAAAATGTGGAAAATATACACAATGGAATATTATTCAGCCTTAAAAAGGAAGGGGATTCTAACACATGCACAACATGGATGGGCTTTATGCTGAATGAAATAAGCTAGTTATAGGGCGCCTGGGTGGCTCAGTCGTTAAGCGTCTGTCTTCAGCTCAGGTCGTGGTACCAGGGTCCTGGGATCAAGCCCCACGTCGGGCTCCCTGCTCCGCGGGAAGCCTGCTTCTCCCTCTCCCACTCCCCCTGCTTGTGTTCCCTCTCTCACTGTGTCTCTGTCAAATAAATAAATAAAATCTTAAAAAAAAAAAAAAAGAAAGAAGCCAGTTATAAACGGCAAATACTAGGGGTGCGTGGGTGGCTCAGTCAGGTAAGCAACCAACTCTTGATTTCCGCTCAGGTCATGATCTCAGGGTCATGAGGTCAAGCCCCGCTTGAGAGTCTCTCTTTCCCTCTCCCTCTGCCCCTCCACCCGCTCTTACTCTCTAGCTTAAGAAAAAAAAAAAAGGGAAATACTGTATGATTCCACTTATATGGGACACCTAGAACAGGCAAATTCAGAGATAGCAGAATCGCGGTTTTCCAGGGCTGGGGAGAGGGGGCAATGGGGAGTTATAATTTAATGGGTACAGAGTTAAGAGTCTTGCAAGATGAAAAGAGTTTTGGTGATTAACCACAAAACAATGTGAATGTACTCAATATCACTGACCTGTATGCTTACAAATGGCTAAGATGGTAAATTCGATGTTATACAAAGCTCAGGCATGTGGGTTTACACTCCCTGTTCAGTTCGGTTTACGGATGCAGGGAGCAATTTCTGATACACAGAAACCCAACTTTTCCCAACATCACACCTGTCTCCCAGCAGAGGCTGGTCTGTAGTTAAACCTAACACGGGAAAAGAATCTCATTCCCGCTTCTGCAACTGGCCACTCAGGGAGAGATGCTTAAAAAAATACAGCGGACAACACCCAGCCCACACGTGGCCCATGCACTGGCCGCGCTGCTGGCTGATGTGGGGCCCTGGGAGGTCAGCCAGCACATTCGCCCCAGGCCATCGTGATGATGACACTGGCCTGTGTCGACCTGGGGAGTGGGGGGCCTGGCCAACAACAACACAGTCACGGGCTAAAGGGAGACAGCCTCACCCCAGCTTGCAAGGTGAAATTAGGCGTTCATATCCGAAATCATCTTCATATTCAAACAGAGCTGAAAGAGCCACTAGTTGCTTCCAGAGAGTGGTGCTCCAGATGACAGAATGTCTGAAACAATTCCACTTCCTTATAACGCTGGTCCCTCCAAAGCAGTGCAATGAAAGGCCCCCCATCCTGCGTGGCCGCAGAGCCCCGAGGGCAGCATGGCATACCAGAGAAGAACCCAGACTCGGTAACCTGGCCATCTGGGCTCAAATGCCAGCTCTGTAACTTCTCAGCCCTGGGATCTTAGATGAGCTAACTAATCACTCTGACCTCTCTCTACACCTCCTCCCTGGGAAGTCCACCATCTCCCTTCGCCCTGAACACCTGCTGATGATGCCAAAATCTGTTTCCCCAACCCGCCTCCCTTTGGAGCCACAGGCCCCTGTGTGCCCATCTGCTTTCCTTAAACCTCCACGTGGCATTCTCAGGGCAGCTCGGACTTCATGCACCAAACTCAACTTCTTCCTCCTCTCCCATTAAACCAGTCCCCCTTGAGCTGCCCCGCCTCAGTTTCTGGTACCAAGAAACCAAGTCACAAACCCAGGACTCATCTTTGACTCCCCTCCCCAACACATCCACATTCAGCAGCAATGAGTACTGCCTAGTTTATTTCTGAAATAAACCTTGAACCCTGGTTCCCCAGCCTGATCATGGCTCGTCTCCCCATCTCCTGGGTAGCCAATGTGAACTAACTGGACCTGGTTGCTCTGGGCTTCAAACCAACTGAGTGTCTCCCACTGCACTAAGAAGAAACTACAAACCCTTTAAGGAAACCCATAAGGCACAAAAAGTCTAGCCCACCTCTTCCCCCGACCCTATTAATTCTCAGCCACACTGACCTTCTTGCATTTCTTCCCCCAAATGGGATCTTCCTAGCCACATGGCCTTGGAACATGTCATTCTTCCCTCTGCTGTCCTTAACTCTTTCCCACACACTCCTCCCGTACTGGTGGCTTCTCTTCCAGCTGTTGAAGATACCTCCTTCAAGGAGCCTTCCTTGACTCCACCCAGTGGAAGCTGTTCTCCCTCCTCCATTAATCTCTTCCACAGCCCACGTTCTCTTCTTTCAGGGCACTTATCACATCTTATACCCATATTTGTACTTACTTACTTACTTCTCTTAATTGTCTGCATCCTGTCCAGAGCTCTTAAGTTCCCTGAGGGTGAGAACCAATGACATTTTGTTCAATTCCTTATGCCCAGCCCCCAGCAAATATGCTTACTCAATAGACATTCCTGAAAAAATAAGCCTAAGGAAAACAAACGTCAGGTACATGCCTCCCTTATGCTGCCTAAGTGTTTGGAAAGACAGCGGGACATTAAGCAGCTGGCTATCTAAGTTAACAATATCTTGCTTTTTAAAAGAACGTTAACCCACCCAGCAATCGTTAGAGGTGATTATCTAGATGATAAAAATTTGCTTGCAAAGGATTTATCACAATTTTTTATTAGAGTCTTCCTGATACTTTACAAATGTGGTTCTTTTTTCACCTTAAATGAAAAAGAAAAAAGCAATTCACAAACATGTAAAGCATGATACCACTTAAAAAGTGAGTGCACACGTATGCAGGCACCAGCCCGCGCACAAGTCCTCAAACTGTGAGAGCAGAGTCTGTGTCCACGGCCTGTGCCTGCTCTACTCCCTGTCCCAGAGCTCAGACCCGACAAACAGGGCATGGGCAGTGAAGAAAGATGGAACCCCATCCTAGGAGTCACACCAAGGTGTTAGCAGTAACGGGATGACAGGTGATTTGACTCATGTTCTGTCACTCATTTTGAACGCTTCAATGATTTAGATCTAACTTTTCTAGAGGGCGCCTGGGTGGCTCAGTTGGTTAAGCAACTGCCTTCGGCTCAGGTCATGATCCTGGAGTCCCAGGATCGAGTCCCACATCGGGCTCCCTGGTCGGCAGGGAGTCTGCTTCTCCCTCTGACCCTCTCATGCTCTCTCTGTCTCATTCTCTCTCTCAAATAAATAAATAGATCTAACTTTTCTGACACACAGATTCCCAAAAAGCATCAGTAAAGTGTTTTATCAGAAAGTGCAAAGGCGAAATGTAACGGATAAAGTGAGAGTTGGTTTTGGGTTGTTTTTCTCCCATTTTTCAAAGCAAAATTTTTATCCCAGTCCACAGGCCAGCTGGTGTTTAGCAGGGCCTGCACTGGGATGGCTGGCCGGCCGGCTCAGATAGTAGAACAAGCAGCTCTTGATCTCAGGGTTGGGGGTTCCAGCCAGTGTAGAGATTACTTAAAAATAAAATCTTTAAAAAAATAAAAAGAAGAAGAAGAAGGGGCCTTCACTGACAAGGGAGTCTCAGGATGAAGACCTGACAGGACACAGGGCCCCTGCAAAGCATGTTTGGGGACCATCTGGGGGAATGCCTGGGAGCACCTCCTCCCCAACCCTGGGCCCTCTGCTGACTGCAGACAAGAGACGGGCAGAGGTCCCTCTAGAAAGGGCCGGCTGGACAGACGGGCCGCCAACCGCAGCACTCGGGACAGGGAACAGCAGGGTGGCGTCCCCTACATGCGCACCGTGTGCCTGGCCCCACGCCCGGGCTTGCAAAAGAAAACTGGAAGACAACTTTGCCTGTGTCTTCTCCCATGTCTCATTCAAGACTCTAGTAATCCATCACTAAAACCCCTATTTAAAAATCAACACATCTTGAGGGGAAGAATGAAGGGGGGGAAATCGGAGGGGGAGACGAACCATGAGAGATGATGGACTCTGAGAAACAAACTGAGGGTTCTAAAGGGGGAGGGGAGTGGGGGGATGGGTTAGCCTGGTGATGGGTATTAAAGAGGGCACGTACTGAATGGAGCACTGGGTGTTATACGCAAACAATGAATCATGGAACACTACATCAAAAACTAATGATGTAATGTATGGTGATTAACATAATAAAAAAAATCAACACATCTTTTTGGATTGGGAGAATTGCTCGGGAGATCTTCTCTTCTTCAGGCAATTTCAAGGGAGCCACAGATTAAGAATTACCTTACAATTCTCCAGAGACATGAAAGAGTCCTACCTGCCATGTGAGTATATTTTAACTTGGCAATGAGTTAAAAAAAAAAAAAGTTAAACCTTTGTCATTTTCTCTACCTAAGATCTTTCGACAAAATGAAAAAAAAAAAATCAAATTCTTTGGAGAAAAATATAAAGAACCTCTGTAACACAGCAGACTAATTTTAATCTCGCTAGGAGCAACAACCTTTTGTCTGTGCGTGTGTTTTAATTATTTATTTTTGAACTTAAACAGATGTCTTTTATAAACTCACACAGCCAGGATCATCTGACTGGAATCTATTCAGCAGTGTTATCTCACACCGTCGCCTCCAGGCTGAGTAAACACAGACTCTGAAGAAAGAATCACTTGTTCACTGATAAAAAAGTGTGTACAGTAGAAGAAACTATTCTAGGGTAAAAGGTCTACTTAAAATGTGTCACAAAACACTTGCTTATAGGAAAGGTGCCCTTTTCTCTTAATAGGAGTTTTCAAACAAGAGAACTCTATATTATAGTATGAGCTTATATCATGAATGCAGGCAGGTGAGGCAAAGCAAAGTTCACTATTAGGTAGGAGGACGAATAGGACTTCAGGTCTGCAATTTTTGTAAGCAAGTAACAGAAAGCCCCCCCACCCAGGGCTGCAAAGTTCCAAACCCTATTTCCAGAGAGCAAACAGGAATCTCCTGCGTTGCTCTCATAGTCCAGGGTCCTATGCCCTTGCTCCTAACGGAAGCATCTCCCGGAAAAGATGAATTTTGTGATACCTGGGTCCATGCGGCTGGGGGGGGGGGGGGGCGGGGGGGAGGGGGGAAGGGGAGAAATACAGAAAGTAACTTGACTGTCCCAAACTGGGGCTTCCAGCAAAAAGAGAAAGAACCGATTTTTTCCAAATGACTACCACATCGTAATTGTACAGATGTGGAAATAAGGTTCCATCCTTTGCAATTATCGTCTCCCAGTGACACAAAAGGTATTACCAAGGAAATGGGCTGGCGGCCTGACTTCTGTTTAGAAAGGTATGGGTCTCATGGGCCCAGGAATGGCTTCCGTGTGGGGACCCTCCACACAATGTGGTATCCCCATCCGTGTGGGGCACACAATTGCTTTTTACTAACATCTCTACCAGATGCTGAGCAGCGGAAGGAAGGAGAGAAAAACCCTGGCAGTTTTAAATACACTTTAGTAGCCATAAAAATGGGAGATTTTAGGGTGACATGGAACTGTGCTCTTTATACGCCTTAATCATGCTCAGCCTTGTGACATCTCATATTCTTGTCTTCTCTTACTTGAATGTTCACAGGCAGGGATGATTAAACCCAGCAGGTGCCCACTAATATTTGCTCATCTGATTAGCTGTCCACTCACCAAAAATGACACAGATGTGACAAAAGTCTGTTTAATTTGCAGAC
Source organism: Phoca vitulina (assembly GCF_004348235.1). Taxonomy (NCBI): domain Eukaryota; kingdom Metazoa; phylum Chordata; class Mammalia; order Carnivora; family Phocidae; genus Phoca; species Phoca vitulina. The sequence goes on from NW_022589727.1 coordinate 18,879,328, forward strand.
AGTCAAACTGGATAAATAAAGCTCTAAAACAGATTTTCCAGGTCTGAACTATGTCACCCAAATGGATCAAAAGGACTGGAAAATTGCAAAATCTCCTCTTGGCTCTGGGCCATACAATTACAACCATATGTTACCATTTGCCTAATTTTTAGAGTCATTGTTGACTGACTCAACATGAATTTCCTGAGCACCTATCCTGCTAAACGACAATCATGGCTAACACAGAGGGTTACCATGTGCCGGGCACAGACCTAAGCACTCAATATGAATTAATTCACATAATTCTCACATTAACCCCACACAGTGGGTGTTAATACTATCTTTATTTTACATACAAGGAAACCAAGAGTCAGAAAGGTTTTACTTGACTTATAAAGTGCCCCGAGTCACACAGGTAGTAAGTAGCAAAGCCAGGATCCAAACGGAGTCTGGCCTCAGAATTTATGCTCTTAGTTACAATGCTAGGTCATCTTTATCTAATGAGATCATACAGAAATTATTAGGAAGGAAGGTAACTTTTTAAACAGTATTAAAAGATGATGTCAGCAGGGGCGCCTGGGTGGCTCAGTCGTTAAGCATCTGCCTTCGGCTCAGGTCATGATCCCAGGGTCCTGGGATCAAGCCCCGCATCAGGCTCCTTGCTCAGCAGAGAGCCTGCTTCTCCCTCTCCCATTCCCCCTGCTTGTGTTCCCTCTCTCGCCGTGTCTCTCTGTCAAATAAATAAATAAAATCTTTAAAAAAAACACACACACAACACAATGTCCACATTCCAACTCTACTGTTTGAAGCACTCGTCCTATCTCGCACCTACGCCTGCCTGCCCAGCATGGTGGGAAGAAAACGGCGTTCAGAGCCGGAAACTCAGATTCGGTTGGGATGCTGGGGCCCAGAGTCACATCAGCTCTCGGGATCTTGGTTTCCTTGTCAATAAAGGGAAGAAAACAAAGCCAGCCCTTCCCCTATCAAGGGTGTTATCAGGAATAAATATAAGAACAGGTGGGGCAGGCCTCTGTAAAACAGAAAACACACCCCTTCCAAGACATCCCAGTCTTGGGAAGCCTCCAGGACACAGCACGCACTTAATAAATACCTGCAAAAAGGACGGTCGATTCTCCTTCTTTGCAGATTCCGTAGCCGTGAATTTATTTACTCGCTAAAATCTATTTGTAACCCCCCAAATAAATACTTACCATGCTTTTGCAGTCATTCATGGCCACGTGCGCAGGCAGAGCAGGGAAAATTTTACAGCTGAGGTGACAAGGTGAGGCTCTGCCTTCCTGTCTCCACTCTCATACTGTGAACGAGTATCCCTTTCAATGTACTTTCAGGCCCACATTTTTTGCATTTTTGTTGGTGATTCTGCTGTTGAAAATGCCCCCCCTCTACCCCGGCAAAGAACTGAAGTGCTATTTAGTGTTAAGTGCAAGACGGCTGCAAGGTGCCCAAGGGAGAAACGTGTATGAGAGAAGCTTCATTCAGGTGTGAGTGACTGTGGGCTGTGAGTTCAGTGTTAATGAGTTAAGTACCTAGTAAGGTATCTTCACCCAGAAACACACAGAAAACAAGGTTATGTACTGACTGACTGATGAAAATGTGAGCAGGGGCTCATAGGAGCCCACCTCTGTCCCTCCGCTCGAGCGACGGGGCAGTGCTCCAGGTCTGCAGCTAACTCAGTGTTCACGGAGACTTGACGACTTCACGAAACATGACTCTTGCGTGACTCTTGAGCAATACAGGTTTGAACTTTGGGGAGTCTATTTATTTCTGGATTTTTTTTTTTTTTTACAGTACCGTGCTGAGAACTTATTTTCTCTTCCTTATGATTTTCTTAACATTTTCTTTCCTCTTGCTTACTTTATTGTAAGAATTTGGTGTATAATACATATACAAAATGTGTGTTGACTATCAGTAAGGCTTCCGGTCAATGGCAGGCTATTAGTAAAGATTTTAGGGAGTCAAAAGTTATGTGCAGATTTTTGACTATGTGGGGAGTCAGCACCCTTAACCCCCACATTGTTCAAGGGTCAACCGTATAAGCCAAAAATGTTATACTAAAAATTCATTCCCGTAGAGTAGAGGCAGCTAACATAGGAGGACAAAGTTGGGATGCTGAGCTCTAAAGAGGAAATGTAAAAGTACTTGGATCACCCAGTCTTGGCCCCCTCTAGGTCTCTGTCCATAGCTGAGAAGCCTTTGACCAACATCAGCCCCAGTGTACAAGGGCAAGGGCTCCCATCCTTTTGTTCCAACATACATGGAGCTCAAGAGTACATGGCAGCCTCACCTCTCTGGGCCTCCGCAAGTCTACAGCTTGTCCCCTGTAGGAAATACCAAGGCCCATCTGGAGGCCATGGAGTGACCTCACTCCACTCCACTCCTGCAATCCTCCAACTACCCGGATCTGATATTCCTCTTTTCCAGACTCAGCCTCAGAGAGTGATTCTCACCAGAGTCGGACAGCATCCAAGGTGTGGAGCCAGAATTCAGACTCAGCTCTCCCAGTCATCCCGGCAACTCTCCAACAACTCAAAATGGGAAAATCAGCCTATATTCTTACACAGCAGCACCTTTTAGAAAGCATTCGGGGAACATGGCAGAGGTGTCAGGCCATTCAAAATTCATTTTATGAGTCATTCAAATGCAAGCAAGAAAAACGGCCTGGAGGATAAGGGAACACTGTTGAGTCCAATCTGAAGACCCAAAACTAAAAGCTATTTTTTTTTTTTTAAACCATAGGGGAAAATGAACAAGCCACCCTATGAGCCTGGGGTCCTGCCACATGGAGACCACACGAGGCCAGCTACCCCAGACAGAAGTGCTCTTGTGCTTCTCCTCTGACCTGAGCTTGAAGGGAATGGAAATGCAACTCCTAGCTCTGGACCCGGTTACACAAGGCTGAGCTAGCTCCCAGCACAAGTGGGTGATGCCAATGTTAATAAAATGTCACCTCAATTACTTCTGCCAGGGTTATAAAAAGAAACTGGAGACTTCCTCCCTTGGGCATCTTCTGTTAATTGCCATTTATAAAAGTTCTGTTTGCTAGGCCTGGAATATGCATTATTTTCCCTTTGAAGACAAAAAGAAACTTCTAAAATATCAATCAGCATTCCAAATGGCAAAGTGATTTGTTTTCCAACTCACACTCTAGGATCAGCTCAGGAGTCTGTCTGAAATGCAGGCATCTGGTAACAATTTGTGACAATATAAAATCAAAGCTGAACTCCCGTGTAAATATATATATATTTTTTTAGCCCAGATTTCACCAGCCTGCACGTATCTTATCCATTTCCTTATATTCCAGTCTTGACTTTTATTTTCCTGGCTCCAAAAGAACTAGAGTCATACATAACGAATGTCACACCTCTTAATAGCCTCTACAGGCTAAATCCTTTCCAGCTCTGTGAAATGCAGCTTGCAGGGAGGGTGTATGTAGATTGGGCGACCAGACTGAAATATATCATTCCTATCTCTTCCAATCGGCCTCGCCTCAATTATTCACTTGCCTTTGGAGCAAACAGGGCCGAACAGAAAAGTCTGGTGTAGTTACTCCACATAGCTGCTCCCCGCTGACACATCCGGAGTCAAACACGGGCTGAATCAGTAAATGACACCGACATCAGGGTATATTCTTAGACAGTGAAGTGTCAAACAGTACGAGTGTCAAGAAACACCCGGATTCTCAGAACACATTTTGCTCAGGAAGGGTCACACAACTTGTTTGGTTAAAACGATGCACGTGTCAAAGGCAATAAAGCACCGTAGCTGAAGTACGGTCTTACTGGGGAGACAGGACCCCTGCTCTGCTGAGCTCTACGTGACTTGGCGGGAAAAGTAAGCTCCCTAGTAAGTTCCCTCCTTTACAGGGTGAGGTCTGCCCCTCCAAGATATGCAGAGCACCAGCAGAGCATAAGGGGATGTAATAATCGCATCGGATATTTACCAAAAACTAACTATGTGCCAGGCACTGTGCTAAGAGCTCTACAGAAATCACTGGATTTAATCTTGGCAGTCATACCGTGAGATGTCTGATTATTACGGGCTGTTTCCGTCCTCTCTACAGATGAGAGTGGACTTCCATGGGGATTACAGAATCTGCCCAAGGTCACACCCAGGAAATGGCAGATCTGGGATGTGAAGCGATTTCCATATGCCTCTAGAGCTCAGAATGTCAATGTTCTATAAACATGTTAGGATGAAAAACCACCAATAAAACAAGAAAAAGACAACTGTGCTGAAATATTAACACGGCATCGTGGCCTTACTCTGAGTCATGGGGCAAGTACAAAGTCACCCCGACCCTGAGTCCCTGTTTAGCTAGTGCAGCCGACCAATCTTGCAGATCGGCAAACGGTGGCTCCTTTTCCCTGGAGAATGTATCTTCACCCTCCATGTTCCAGATCACTGGGACCTCAGCACCTGGTAAAAAGCTGCAAATATGTGCAAGCTGAACTAGGAATTGTTTGCAAAACCTTAGGATCTCACTCAAGGATATTTTTTTCTTTAATAAAAAGAGATGACAGGTCTTTAACTGAAATTAAGTGAATAAAATCTGACTTAGGGTATTTTTTTTTTAATTGATATGCTCAACACTTACCTTAAAAGGTAATTATTAGAATTTTTAGGCCAAAGAACTTAGGAACGAGCATAAAACTTGAGATCATCTCTAAGCAGAAATATCCTTCTCCACGTCGGAAGAAAAAGGAAAATATATGCATCTTCACTCAAAAAGTTCTTTATGACCCTACACATAGGCCACCTCAAACTATCTGGGGATTTTGTAAAAGCATAAGCTGGGGGGTGGTGCGGAGACAGTGAGAAGAAAGAGGGTCATCTCCAGGTCTACAATTTTTCTCTTTTTTTAAAGATTTATTTATTTATTTGAGAGAGACAGCGAGAGAGAGCACAAGCAGGGGTAGGGGTAGAGGCAGAGGGAGAAGCAGACTCCCCACCAAGCAAGGAGCCCGACATGGGAGGCTTGATCCCAGGATCCTGGGATCATGATCTGAGCCAAAGGCAGATGCTCAACCGACTGAGCCACCCAGGCGTCCCTACAATTTTTCTCTTTAACCTCACACATTGGATCGTGCCCATGCCCTCCTCCCTATCCCAGCGATAGCACTGCCATCCCATCAGTCCACACACTAGAAACCTGGGCTTTTCCCTGGATGCCCCCATCTCGCTCACCCTCCACAGCCAATCCATCTCCAAGTCCTCAACCCCCGTGGAACCTGCCCACTCCTCCCCACCCCCGTCACCACTGCCCTCATGCAAGTGGCCGCCACTTCCTTTCCTCCCCGGACCCCAGCAGTGGACCTACGCCTCCCACCTGCGGCTCCCCTCATCTCATCCTCTTCCACATTGCGGCGGCACATTATTTCCAAAGCGAAATTTTGGAAATGATTCCCCCCAGATGGAAACCTCTGATGGCTTCTGGAGCACTCTCCCGGTGACGGTCAACATCCCCAGTGTGGCCCTGAGTTCACCCGCTCTCCTCACTCTCCATGCCCCGGACGCAGCGCTTTGTCTGCTTCCTCCAGGGCTCCCAGGCTGGTCCTGTGGTCTGCTCCAGTGCTCCGCGCCCCGCTAACTGCTCACCCTTCAGACCTTAGTTCAGCGGGCACCCCCAGGAGCCAGCCTTCCCCCCCACAGCTGGGTCCGACCCACTGTGGCACTTATACCTGGCTGCAACAGGACCAAGGACCTCCCCACTGCAACACACACCACAGCAGTGGTCTTACGCTTGCTGGGGGGTTATCAAGGTCTCTCTCCAACTGGAGGTAAGCTCCATGACAAGAGGGACCACCAAGTCCCCCGTAAGTTCTGTCAGTTCTAGTCCATCTGGAGTCCGTCACCCCCTCGCCATCTCTACCCCGAGGCCAGGCCACCATGTCTCTTGGCAGGATACTCGCCTGGAGGCAAGGGGCTCACAAATGTCTCCCCACATCCATGCCTGCCCTCCTTCGATCCACTTGCCACACAGCTGTCAGTGGGCCCGTCAAACAGAAGCCAGAGCACCGGTCCCCTGTGTGGCTCTCCCCCAGCTTCCAGCTGCAGCTGCAAGACAGTGGGCACTGCCCACCGCGTTCTATAAGGCTTGGCGGATTACAGCCCCTGCCCAACTCTGGGGCCTGAGCTCCCTCCAGCCCTGCCTTCACCATGGTCCAACTACCCCCGCCTTCTTTTTCTTCCTTAAACACATCAACCACCGTGTTTCTGTCCCAGGGCCCCGGGACACATGGTTCCTGATACCCGAAACCCATGTCCCTTCTTAAGTGGCTAACCGCTTTCTCATTTAGAAAAACCTTTCGCGGCCATGATGTTTAAGGGATGCTTACAGACCTCAACGACTCCCTCCGGAGCACTCTTCAGAATTTGCTTGATGTAGTTTTTTATGGTTGCTCTTTTTTTGCCCATCTCCCAGGCTAGAGACTAAGATCTAGCTATGAGGGCAGAGGCCCCCCAACTCTCTGGTGCCCCGCGGTACCCCCAGTCCTTGGCACATGGCAGAATGCTTCCAACACACCTGTTGGAATACTTGAACAAACTGCTAAGATCTGCAAATAGAGGGAACTGTGAAATGCCGAAGGAGGCAGGGAAGACTAATTGAAAGGGACCCCTCAGAGCCAGAGTCTAGAACTCACCAGAGAGATGGGGGGGGAGGCGCAGAAAAGGAGGATGAGCCTAAAGCAGTCATGTGGAGCCTCAAACCTGAATCAGCTGGGCTCTCAGCAGAGCCCCACATCCGGAAAGAACTTCCACTGATTCACACTTGATAAACATGTTGAAGCAAACTAAAAATATGTCATATAACACCAGACAGTTTACATCTTCCAGAAGGTGCAATAAAGCTTGAGACACAACAGGCTTTGTCCACAGCAACAACGCTGTTCCCAAACTCGCATGGACCCCAGATAAACTTCAAGGGCCTTCAGGGACAGATAGCTGGTCCCCACCTCCAGAATTCCAGATTCAGCCTGGCTGGGGTATGGCCTGGAAAACTGCATTTCTAATGAGTTCCTAGGTGATGCTCGTGCTCCTGGTCCAGGGACCACATTCCGAGAATGACTGGTCTACAGCTATGACAAAGAACTGAGCAAAAACAGAATTGTTCACCAGAGAGTTTAGGTCCCCCCCCGCCCAAATTCCACAGTACCCCAGCCACCTAAAGACATACCGTCGGGCTGTGCATCGGGATTTCTGTCCTTTCCCACTGGCCAGGATGAGGAAGGCTGGTCCACACAGGTGGAGAACCGGATCCAAATCGAATGCTGAGACACCACCATACATGTGTTTCCCCAGGGAAATACATTAACACAAATTGGGTGGCTTCAAAAAAACAGAAATTTATTCTCTCAGTTCAGGAGACTAGATGTCCAAAATCTGGGTGTCGGCAGGGTTGGTTCCTTCTGCTTCTTCCTTGCTTCTTCCAGTTTCTGGTTCTTGCTGGCAATTCTTTGGCTTATAGATGCATTGCTCAATCTCTGTCTCCATCTTCCCTGGTGTTCTCCTCTCGGTCTCTTGTGTGTTCACATGGCCTTCTTATGAAAACACCAGCCCCTGGCTTCGGGGCCTACCCTACTCCAGTAGGTCTTAACTAATTACAGCTGCAAAGACCCTATTTCCAAACAAGGTCAACATTCTGGGGCTCCACATGGACCTGAATGTTGGGGGACATGATTCGACCCAGTACACACCTCAAGGGCTGCAGAGGTGGGTGACCCAAGGGACTTCAGAGATGACAGGTAGTGCTGCCACTGAGGGGCATGCCCTCAAACCATGTCACGATGACAAGCTACCGCCACATGTCTGTGATGGTCAGAGGCCCTGGTGCTGCCTCTGTGCTCAGGCCCCCACCTTCCTCTGGGACCCCTCAGCCAGCTTCATCACCGATATCCTCACCTCAGGGAGAAATTTTCCAGCCTCCATGAACCTCTGGACACTCTTCCTAAAATTCTGCACGTGTAAAAGTAGAGGAACTCCCTAAAAGTGAAAAATTTTGGACACACACAAGTTCATCCTTTCTGAATGGACAATGAGGATGCCCAAACGGTGAAAAACATAAGGCAGGCACTCCTGGGGTCATCCTCCTCCATCTGACCTGCCTCCAGCTGTTGGAAGTCCAGCTCTGCTCACACTGCCCCCACTCAAAAGCCTCCCTCCATGCTCTGAAACGAAACTCATGTCCACAATTCAGCACCCAGTGTACTGAGCCATCGCGCGCCTGCAGGCCCAGCTCCAGGGCCCTCTGCAAGAGAGCTGCCCACGCCCACGGCAGCAACAGCGGGCCTGACCTCTCTTGCTACCCAGGGGCCCAGCTGCCTTGGGTTCTACTTCTCTCCTGGAAGGCAGGTGCTGGCCCCACTGATCTGTGAACAATGAAGCCACTTGACTGTGCACACGGAGGCGTGTGAACAACCCGGCACACAGAGGGGCGTGGGTTGCCGCCAACCCAATGCCAAGCCACGCTGGGAGCCCTGGACTCTGTCTAACTCTGCTCAAAGAGAAGAGGTGAGGGCCACATGCAAAGGGATCTCTGAACAGTGAGGAGGAGGACAAGTCACCAGAGTAGCATACAACGGACTCCATGGTCATGACCACATGGCCTCGAGGGGTGCCCCAAGGTCCCTCACCTTCTTGGGGATATCCTGCTTAGAAAAGGCGGCTGGGCAGGCAACACACAGACCACAGAACGAGGGCTGTGGCTTCTGCAAAGGGAGGGAGCAAAGGTGCATCTTCTAGAATTTTCTTTGGGGGCAGCAGTCCCACGTGTGCCCCGGGCAGCGTCTTCCACATGCCTGTGTGTGGGCCAGACCAGCTGTCGACCTCAACCTCACCACTTTGCAGTTCCAAGGGGACAATGCTGAACATGTGAATTCAGCCTTCCTTGCTTCCCGTCCCTGAGACCTTTATTCCGGCAACGGAAATCGTCAAGACTCCAGTGTAAATAGAGGCGAAACGCAGGGCCTAACGGAAGGGGTATTGTTTTCCTTCACCGCTCTGATTTTACTTTACTACTATTTATGAAATTAAAACAATGCAGCAAATTATCTGTTCAGTGTACCATAGCATGAGCTCCAACCAAGGCAAACAACCCCGCTCCAGATGATCTTAGCAGACCCCGTCAAGTTTCTCAACAGACGGTGTAAGGCGCAGGGCAATCTGGAGCGGACTTCACAGCTATTATTTATTTGACCAATCAACTACCAAGGGCCAAACCTCCGCGAGGTGCTTCATGCTGCATTCTTATTTTAGGGCTTGCAATGCTCCAGAAAGGCAGGCACTCTCCTCTCCATTCTACAGATGAGGATGTTGAGGTTCAGAGGGGTTAATTGAGGTGCCCAAAAGTGCCGTCCGTGGCAGAGTCTTCCAACTCCAAAGCTGGTCTTTCCAGTCTTGAATCTGTTCACAGAATTAGCTGAGGAGGAGGCTGAGCAGTCAGGGGCGGGGACCCAGGAACCAGCACCAAACACTGATTTTGGAGCAGGATGTTACTGTTCCACAACCAGGCTTCTTGGGCCTGCCTCAGAGCTTACCACGTGAAAATCAGCATCCCGCCTGCTGAAGCACTGGCCAGCCAAAACCATGGCACAATATTTCTTTGTACTGCAACATACTGGATACAAAATTCCGGCTCTGTCACACCCACAGTTCATGACCACGGACTTCTTTGTTCTTCATAGTCTGGACTTCCTAATCGATAAAATGGCTAGCACACTGCCTTTTTGAGATGACTTGATGAAATAATCTATACGAAAACATTCTGTAAGCTGTAGAGCCCCAAAGAAGCAAAGAGAACTTGTATCATCAGATGTTCTGTTTTGTGATGGATAAATCGAGTCCCTCAATTACTACCCACACGTGACCTTGGACATCTGTCATCTTCCTTCTTCGCTATTCCCCCTCCAAAAGCAACCTTTATTCAACTCATTAAATAAAACACGTAATGAGAACCACCTTTCAACATCGGATCAACCATTTGTCCCCTAGCGTGCCAAGGCTTGTCCTTAGGCAAAACTACAGACTTGGCCTGTCCTCTAGCTCCTGACATTCCCCAGCCCCTTTCCTAAGACAACCAAAGCAGACATTGGGTTGTAAATGTTGGTTTTATAAAATCATTGGGTTAATGAGTAAAGTGCTTTAAAATAAAAATCCACGTGCTAGGCATCTTTGGCATTCTCAGTATTTTACTATTCTCTTCTTGAATGGTTTGTCATCTATCATGGAGTTGAGCTTAGGTATAAATACACCCTGGCCTTTAAATCAAGCACAGGACGGGGCCCTCTCACACATACACGTATTATCACATTATTCCAAGTCCTAAACGTCTGGCATTTGCATGTGCCGCTTTATAAGCTTTTTAGTCTTTGCAACTAAATGTGCAGCAATAAACTCCAAACCGCATTAATGATAACCCTGTTAAATATAAACTAGTGTGCAATTATCCAAAATGCTAACACAAACAAAAAGGGGGAAAAAAAACCCAGGAAACTCTGATTAATTATATGTTCTTGGAGGCCTTTAAAAACCAAACAAAAATAAAAATATATCACATAGTCCGTAAAAGAGAATAATGGCTAATACTTTTGTGATTCCTACACATAATACTGAATGGTCTGCTTGAGCTCCATAGGGCCTGTGCAAAGCCTGGTTCTTAAATTGCACGTAGGCTGAAACTTGAGGGGGTCCGATCTTTTTTTGTGGTGGAAAGTAAGTGGTGGTGACCTTTGGGGAAATTCACAACATTATGTGAAGTAGCTGATTCTTATAAAAAAACACTCGGTTTTCAACACTCTTCTCCTGATGGTGACATTGTGCATAGCCCCCCCAGGGCAGAATGGAACCAAACGATGTGCTGGTAAACCAGCTCTCTAGAGGGGAAAAAAAAGAAGAATCCCTGACTTGTAAAGTTGACTGATTCCTGGGGTGTAAATATTCCCATCAGGACTGATTTCAGGTTATCAACGAGCTCAGATTCCCCCGCTGGTTGTCTCTAATCCCTTCTGTAGGAGCCAGCTACCACACACCGGGTCTAGCAGAAACCTGCTTAGAAGCCAGAGACACCAGAGTTATCCCAGCTCTAGATCCCAGCTGGGCCTTCGGCCAGTTCCCTTTACCCCTCCAAAGCATAGCTCTAAAATGGATGGCATCCCTGTTCCACAGGATTGCTGCATAAATGAAACAAAATGATACACGTAAAGCACACAGGATGTTGAAAGGCACTCAGAACTCCATATGTGTTCCCTCCCCTCCCCGGGGAAGGGGAGAGGCAGACAGGGGTGGAGTGGGCCAGATGGGGGTACAACTTACATCACCTGCCTCACCCCCACGATGGGGACAGAAACATGCAAGTGGGGAGGTTCCTTATTGCACAACTGAGGAAGGAGGGGGCGGGGAGGCTGTTTTACCAAATAAAGGGTTGGGGGTGACTGCTGCATGAAAATAAAAGACCTAAAAGGCTGGAAGAGGGTATCAGGATTATTGGGGGACTTTGAGGACCAAGGGGCCCCATAGGATTTTAAGCGGTTTTGCCAGTGTCTTGGGATCAAATTTCCCTACTAACCGTCAGGGAATGTGGGTTTTGCTCGGTTCTGTGGGTGCTCTACAGAGGGAGCTGCTCCACTTCGCTGAGAACCAGCCCCAGATCATCACCAACCAGCCCCCAAGGGGCCAAGAACCAGAGAGGGGTCGGGGCTAGGATGCACAGGGAAGGAAGAAGTCAAGGCTGGGAGAGGGTGCTCAGTGCCAAACAGGAGGGCTCTGCGGGGTGACAGGTCAGAAAGGAAGGGGCATCTGGTGGGAGGGGAGTGGGGACCCTTCCCACGGAGAAGCCTGGGGTGCCCTGTGGAAGGCCAGCACAGCATGGACATGACGGGCAGCGAGGGGGGCGGGGATGGTTGGTTTGGGGGCGGGGTTGCAGTGGTTGCCAGCAGGTGGCCACACATGAAATACAAGGAATTTAAAAGGGACAGGGTCAGATGTGGGTTTCGGAAAGTTCTACCAGCCAGGGGGAGAAGGAGTGGGTGGGCCCAAACAGGGGCCAGGAGCCTCCAGGAGGCAAGGAGGGTGAGGGCGGCCAGGGCACCCCTCCGGGGTACGGCGCTCTGGGCTGGGGCAGGGGGTCGCACACGTCTCCTGTAAGGAGCCAGAGAACAACTAGCTTAGGCTTTGTGGACCGTACGGTCTCCGCCACAACTACTCACTGCTGTTCTTGCCGCACAGGCAGCCAAAGAATACAGAAATGAATGCCGTTTCCAGAAGACGTTATTTATCAACAGCCTGTGGGCTGCAGTCCGCCCACCCCGGAGTTGGGGGAAGGGATACAGATGGAGAAAACACAGAGGGCCCAAATGGAAACACACCCAGGAAGGAGCAGTATTGTTCCCATTTCATGGACGAGAGCCTCGTCACAAAGGCCGCGGGGGCCACAGTCGGGGCCGGGAGGGCCAGGCTCGCGCTCCACTGTGCTGTGAGCTGCCGCAAGGCATCGGGCAAAGCAGCGGATGCACAAACACAGCAACGGAAGACGGGCCACCTAGATGTGGCTGAGAAGAGTTCGGGAGGCCAGGCAGGCACCGGGCAGGGCCGGGCTCCTGGAGTCGCGGGAATCCTCGCCCACCCCCGACTGTCCGCTGGGCCCTCCTCGCCCACAGAGGTCCTCCCCGAATGCCAGAAAGGCAGAAACTGAAATGAGGCCCTTATGGTCATGTAGGCCACCCTCTGCCGGGTTCAGCTGAAGCCAGTTGAAGGAGCGTTTATGAGCCTGACTCAAACCACAGCGCAGGAAGACACAGACTCTGGAGCCAGACTACCTGCATTTTTATAATTTTTTAAAAGATTTTATTTGAGAGAGAGAGCGCGTGAAAGAGAGAGCTGAGCAGGGAGCCCGACGTGGGGCTCGATCCCAGGACCCAGGGATCATGACCTGAGCTGAAGGCAGACGCTTGACCGACTGAGCCACCCAGATGCCCCTAGACTACCTGCATTTGAACAGAGCCCCCCCATGGACTCCAGGGACTCTGCTTCAGAATGGGGGTGATGTGGTAGTGCTGTCTCAGGGCAGTTATAGATATGAACTTGCTTAATCCTCATAAAGTGCTTAGAATAATGCCTGGGACCTGTTTGGTAAATAAAAATACCGTGTCAAGGCACTGAGCCCGGTCCCACAGGGGAGGGGCTCAAAACAACACGTTCACCTCTAACCAAGCACTCATCACTGGAAACATTGGTCCATTTGTTATTTAGATCTCCCAACAGACAGGGACCCCCTTTTATGTCTCTATCTCCCATGACTAGCTCACTGGCACTTCACCAATGAGAGTCATCACGTTCAACGTTTGTTGAATAAATGACACATGGCAGTAAGTCCCCAAACTAGAATTTCCTCTACTACATACCCGACAGATAAAAGTACCTAAAGCCACCCTTTGCCCACTCTGTGGCCTCAGATTCCTGCCCCTCCATGTTTTTTAGGGGGCTGGAATCAATGTCTACAAAGTGCTTTGCAAAGCTGAAGGCCCCTGAGCAACACAGGAGGTCAGCACAGATCTCTTTCTCAATGGGGTGCCGTTGGTTGGGGACTGACAAACTCCCGAGGCAGTGGCTTCCAGCTTGGATGGCCTCCTGAAGTGGCCAGTCCAGTTATGGCAGCTTCACTGCCAGAGGGAGCACAGCTGAAGGTGTTTGGAAAGTTCTCCCTTACACCAGGGGAAATCCACTCATTCCTTCATTCATCAGCACATGGCCCGCCAACTGGAGCCACATGGCACCAACTCAATGTCACTTCTACATCCGATTCTAAGGCTAGGTTATCTCTACATCCTGAGCTAAACATGCCCCGTCCTCAGCAGCAGGCCCAGGACTGAGCCACTCAGAGCCCCAGGCCAGGAAGAGTGGCAACTCATCTATCCCAGCCCTTTAAGTCCATAAGGAAACTGAGGCCAAAGGTGGAAAGCGACCTGTCCAGGGTTACCAGGCCTGGCAGGGGCTGGCCCAAAATCCAGAGCTGCCAACTGCTGACTGGCATCTCTGATTCACACCATGTCACCTCACCAGGCCTCACCTACCTTTCCTTCCCAGTGTGCTTTAAAGCCCACCTGCCCCAGGCCCCTCTCCCCACCTAACAGCTCTCCTTCCCATGGGAACAAGTCCATGTAAGCAGAGCCCCCAAGGCCAGCTGTGGGGACAGGGTACAGAGCCATGCTGTGGCTCCCCAACCCCCTTTCCAAAGGGCAAAAGGTCAGACTTGAACTAGCTGCCCTTTCTGGGCACTTGCCAGCTGTGAGCAGGCTTCCGATTTATTTCCCCTTCTGAGTTCGCCCACCACATAACAGGCTTTGTGAGAGCAAAGGGGAGGGCAGCGGGTGAACCCCGGGCCACTGACCTCAGTCTCTGGCAGGGCACGGCCTCCGCCGAGTTGTGGGCAAGCGTCCTGACCAGGGCCCTGGTCCCAGCTGCCTGGGACGGCAGCTTTGGCCTCTGTCATTCATGTTGCTGGAAAGATGGCTTAACAATAACCTGGGTTTGCTTATTGCTGGAGGAGATCAAAGTTCTGTCCGGATTTCTAAAATCCAGACGGGTCAGGTGACTTACAACAGGAACATGGGGTGGTGACGTGCCGGAGGTCACAAAGCAAGGAGGTAACAAAGTTGAGGAAAAACGTCCATCTCCCTTCTCTTACTCTGGCTGTCAATCTCCTGGTCAGCCCACATAACTTCTTTTTCTTTTCACTGAAGGCAGGGACTATGGATACAGCACCTGGACATTCACCCCAATAGGGGCAAGGCAGAGGGAGGGGCGGTTAGAAGCTCTAAAGCAGCCCGAGCTCTGCCCCAATGGGCAGAGTACATTACTTAACAACTCCGACCAGGTTTCTCAGAACAATCACAGTAACCAGTAAAGCCTTCCTTCTCAAAAGGCTGCCCATTTGCATCCCGCTGTAGCTGTTAGAAATGCAGATTCGAGACTCTCCCAGATCTGCATGATCAGAATTTTCCCATTCTTTCAAGGTCCTAGGGGATTCTAAAGATATTTACATTTGAGAAGCCCGGATATAAAGCACTTGGAACATGCCCACGCAGAGGCAGCCCTCAGCCCTCAATTACATAAGCCCAATTCACACTTGACACAGGCCCCAGCTTCCTAGAGGAATCAGACCCAGAAAGGCTGATTGACTTGCCCAGGGTGCCGCAGCAGCTGCAGGATTTGAACCCAAGACTTGGGAGTTCTTTTGCACCCATGGGCCCTCTTTCCATGTACGAACTAACTCTCCATCCATAAGGCACAATGCTAACACAGGTGCTCTGAGAAGCAAAGCCCTTGTGTTTTGTTTTGTTTTTTTAATTAATTCCCTGGTCACCATGCAGGGTCCTCAGTCAGGCCTGACGGCTCACACTGGTTCACCCGGGCTTGACTCTGTGCTTCTGGGCGGCTGCCTACGATTCAGAAGCTCAAGGAAGTGGAGCGGCCCAGGGCAGCTGCCCCTGCTGCCGGGGATGAAATTTTTAAAGTGAAAGGAAGCCTTAAAACACCTTATAAATTTACACTCCCTTTCACCTATTAAGACCTTCGGCACGCAGCTGGCCCCGCCCAAGCGCGGCACACAGCAAGGTGTCAAGCTAGAAGGCATCTTCTTGGCTTCCCACCTCTGACACCTAGCCAGAGAGCAAACCCCAGCATGTTGGCTTCCCAGGGCGGGAGCCCTGTCCATCAGGCTGGGAAGATGCCCAGGCCCACAGGACTGGGTTCCCCAGAGGCTCCAATGGAGACGTGAGCAGAAGCAGCCGGGGGCCCAAACAAAGGTTAAATGGCGGGGGGGGGGGGGGGGGGGAAGGATGACTCAAGAGTAGAGAATCACACCAGTATGACCGGCCTGCTGCATCCCAGACAAACATTTCCAGTCCACAGCTCCAAAATTGTTCTAGGGCCTACCACATGCAAGGCACAAACACATAGTTGAGGGACGGAAGAAAAGATGGCAGCCTTGGGGGATGTCAAAGATCCGGGTTCCCATCTGGGCCAACACTGGTCTGTGAAACCACCTACCAACACACAGGGTGGCTGTGCAGATTCAACGAAATATAGGTCAAATATCCAGCCCTGGGCACAGAAATGGTGCCTGGGCCTGGGCACAGAAATTTTCCTCTGTCGTTATTTCAAAGCCTGCAAGTCCGAGCAATGACTGCGATTGGTTTTACAGGTGTCCAGATGGAAATGACACACAAGAAAGCGTTTCACGGTTTCAGATCGAGAAATTCTGATTTTTATATATTCGTAACAAACCCAATATAGGATATCTCAAGTTCATTATAAAGGCAGATTTCAGGTTAACTACGGCAATGCCTTCCAAACTTCCATTTGTGTATGAATCACCTGGGGATCTTGTTAAAATGCGGATTTGCACTCAATCTGGAGTGGGACCGGAGAGTGTTCATTTCTAAGAACTCTGGTAAAGCTCAAGTTCCCAGAGCCCACAGTTTTGAGCAGCAAGGTTCTATGGAATTCCTTAAATAGTAAGAGACACATCCAAGGAAGGTATAATTTGATTTAAAAAGGACATCCCAAGAGAACACCCATGAAGTAGTATATGGAACCACTCTGGCTAGTGGGGTTTCTTAAAGAGAGGCACACCAGGGAAAGCCAATGGCGTTCTCGTAAATTGCCCCTGGGCCCTATTGAAATGAGTTTGTACTCTACATCACACGGATTACGCAGGTAAAAGTACTCGTTAGTGGTCATAAAAGCAGCACGCTTCTGACAAAATTCTTGAAAGCAGTGTGGTGTCAGAAACAAAGCATCCAAGAATATTTCAAGTTCACGACCGCTCCAACAGCTGTGGCCAAGCTAGGCTCTTCAAGGCCTTTCTTAAATCCCTTTTTACCCATTTACCTCCTCTCTGTACATTAAATTTCATGCTGTTTCTGTTGACAGCTATAATAAAAAAAAAAAATGCCTCTATCAAGTTGCCAGATACGGATAATCACTAAATAGTAAGACGAATGTGACTGTCAGGAAGCATCTTCTATTGACTGACTCATCCTAACGTGCGTGCTGGGGGGTGGGGAGCCATAAAACATCCAAGGGGTTCATATTTACGGGACTGGAGATTAAATTGTGGCTATTCTTTGGATCAGAAATACTAACACAGGGGCGCCTGGCTGGCTCAGTTGGTGGACCATGCAACTCTTGATCTCGGGGTTCTAAGTTCCAGCACCGTGTTGGGTGTAGAGAGGACTTAAAAATAAAATCTTAAAAGAAAAGAAAGAAAGAGATAATAACACAGAAGATTTTTCCATATCTCCTGCAATGAGATTCTTGGAGAAAAAGTGTGGGGTAATCTGACCCCCAGCTGCTTTTAGCACAGGAACACATCTGTCTACCGTGAGACACAGGCCAGCCTTGCACACTGGCTTAGAACAACATGTACGTGTATTACAATTCCTGTCATGACCCTCTGGCCTGGCTGGGCTAACGCTCAAACTATAGTGTCATTATGAGCCAGTGTGTGATGTCAAGCGGTAACAGCGAGCTGCCCAGAAACTGCTGAGCGTGCACCAATCGCCCAGAAAGGAAGGGATTCCCCTCCTGTGCACTTGCCCGCTGATGGGGAGATGCGTGCTCAGACAAGAAATGCCAGGGCCAGGCGGTCACCTGTGCCCAGCATCGCTAATTCATCCATGCAATCACGAGACTGCCTCCCTGTTCCACACCCCTCCCTGCAGCCCATGCGCAATCAACACCGTGAGGCTACACACCTAGGCAGGGTCATGATTTCACCCTTTGGGGAAGAAGGAGCAAATTTCTGGATGAGCCTGGCTTGTTTTTCCCCATCTGTCCGTTGGGGGAGGAAGTGAAGTTTTCCAATAGCCCACCTTCTTACTTAGGCCAGAAAAAAAAATGCCTGAGCTTTCAAAAGAGCAGTACAAGAGAGAGGCTGTAACAGAAAATGTTCTCCTCTCTCATCTTGAGGCCTGCAAAATGTTTCCATTTCAAAAGGGGAAATCGGGGCCCCCCAGAGGTTAAAATAACTGAGCCAACGTGGAGCCCCTGCTATAACTTCGTAGGGGACCTCATTAGCTAACAAGGGAGGATACTCCCTCCCAGGAAACAGGCCTCCATTTCTCCACGGCTCCCCAGGCAGGTTCTTCTCCAAACTCTGGTCCCACTGCCGACACAGTCCTAATTCCCAACTGTCCTCTGAACATATGTTGACAAACTCCAGCTTTTTCCTTCACAATAAGCAAGTTTCCAACATTTCAGATTTTTGCTAAGATGCCTAAAACCTGCAGATGACTTAAGCTGGCAAATACAAGCTTGTAACTAACTCTAGCAAATTCATCTTGGAGAAAAAAAATCCTCAAGCCCTATTTCCTCCCTGTCCCCAAACTCCAAGACCCGGTGCAAGGAAATGTAAGGATTTTCCACTTCTTAGGAAAGCAAAAGGAAAACGCCAAGTTTTCCTGGGACACGGGACTACTTTGAGTGCAGGCAATAACTCCCCTCACGAGGGATTCACCGCGCGTCTTCAAGAAGCTCAAGCTCACACGCGCCACTCAGCCACCAGCCGGACCCACCGCTGGACTTCGCGCCCCGCCAAGTCTTGCCTGGCGTGGGGAGAGCGCGCCTCTGGGTCTGGACGGGGTTTCTAGAAGTTCGTGATGTCCTCCTTGCAATGGGAGGTTTGGGTGCGGCTTTTTAATGGGCTCCCGCAACTCCCAACTCCGGACTCACAGCATGAGCGTGATGCTTCTGCTCTGCGAGTGCCGGGCTCACGCGCGCACCTGAGAACACACACTCCCTGGGGACTCTCCCTCTTTCGCGTGCCCTCGTGCTTTGGGATTTGGGCCAGAAGCCCAGGGATCCGGCAAGGCGCCGGAAGGTGGGAGCGACCCGTGTCCCGCAGCCAAGAGCCGGCCTGGAGGGACGTGGGGGTTAGGCGCGCGTCGCGTCCTGCATACTCACCGGGACCTCTGCAACTGTTCCAAGGCGCTGGTGCTGGCCCCCTGGCCCGGCGGCTCCAGGGAGCAGTAGTTCTGCGAAGTCTGCCTGGAGAAGGCGATGGGCAGGATTCCCTGAGTGAACGAGTTGAGGCGACCCCGACTGCCGCTCCCACTCGCGGGGGTCCCGGAGCCCAGAAAGGCGGCCGCCGGCACCTGCACGCTGTAAAAGGCATCGTCCTCCTCCAACTCCTCCTGCCCGGCGTTCCCGGGCCGGTCGGGCAGCTGCGGCGGAGCGCAGGAGGCGAGAGGCGCCGGCCGGGGCGGCTGTAACTGCTCCCCCGACGCCCGGCCCGCGCCCAGGGGGCTCACGAAGCCCCGGGCCGCCCCGGGCCCGAGCCCAGCAGCGTGGCCGCCGGGGGCCAGGGGTTGCAGCGGCGAGGGCTGCGGGAGGCAGGGGCCCCATCCAGCTGCTACCGCCGCCGCCGTGCCCGCCGCGGCGAGCGCGTTGCAGCCGCCCCGCTCGGCGGCGGCGAGCAGGCTGAGCCGAGTCCTCGCGCCGCAGGCGCTGCCGGCGCCCGGCTTGGCCGCGCCGCTCTCCTCGCCGCCGCCGCCCCACTCCTCGTCCTGCAGCGGCGGCCGTCCGTCCAGCGAGATGTTGGTGAGGAAGGAGAGGGCAGCCTGGCGGCGCCGTGGGTCCATGCGCGGTTTCCGGGGGGGCTCGGCCGGCGGCGGCCGGGCCGGCGCGGCGGCCGCGGGCTGGGGCTGCTGCGGCGGCGGCGGCTGCGATCCGCGGGTGCCCGCGGCGTCGGTGCCGGCGCGGCTGCTGCTCCTGCAGGCGGCCGTGCCGGCGGTGGCGGCCGTGGTGGCGGCAGTCGCCGCCATTGTGTCCGTCTGCGGCGATATTTCCGCGATGCCCGGAGAAGCGAGCGGCGCCCGAGTGCTAAGCGGCGAGCGCGAGCGCCGGTGACCCGGGCTGGGCAGGGCGCGGGGCGCGGGCGGCGTGCGCGGCGGCCCGGCCCCCCCGCGGGCGGGCCATGCTCGCCCCTCGGTGCTGCGGCTGGGGACGCCGCCGCCCCGGCCCACGCGCGCGGCTAGCTGGCTAGCTGGCTCGCTGGCCGGCCGGCGGCCGATCGCCTGGTCCCGGGCCCTCCCCGCCCCTGCGGTCTCCTGCCGCCCGGCCCGGGAGTCCGTATTTATAGGTGCGCGCGCCCTGCGCTCGCGCTCCGAAGCGCTCTTTGCAATAACACAGTATCACGTGTGGGGAATGAAACCTGGGAGGAAAACAAAGCCGCAGGCGGCGGCCGCGGAGGCAGGCGGCGGGAGGCGAGGGGCCGGAGGAGGAGGAAGAGGAGGAGGAAGGGAAAGCCGAGCGGGTGGCGGGGCGGGGGATCTGCCGGCGGTCCAGGTAGCCCGAGCTTCCTGCGGGGAGTTGGTGGCTCCCAGGGCGCGCGGGAGCCAGCTAAGGGAGGCGAGCACGTTTCGCCGCCGCGCCCGCACTGGGAATTGGGGGTGCGAGCTGAACCCCGGAGTCGCGGTTTGAGGATGTGGTCCCGGGAGAGTTGTGGGTCTGCAGGATAGTTACTCGGAGGGACGCTGAGATTTGGCCTATGAGCTTGTTAACTGAACCCCGCGCAGCCGTTGGGCCCTGAGAAATAGGTCCTTATTTATAGTTACACGGGCAGGTCCACAACCCCTTACGTGGATAGTCCCACCTTAAAGCTGTCGCTTAACCACTAAGTTTGTGTCTCATTCATTCGCAGGCCGAGGTGCAGCCCCTGAGATAAATGTACACCCTCGGTGCATAAGAGCCCAGGCTCATTTGAACATCTTCTGTATGGGCCGACTAATTTACACATCCCCATTTGATGGCGCTGTCACTTTTCATCTCTCTCTTAGCAAAGGCCAACGTCAATTTTTACTCTGTGAAGACCGAAATAAGCTATGATGGCCTCACACCCTTTTCCCCTTGTCACCCTGCACATTTCGTGGATTATGATCTCTTTTTATCCCGTATAAACTGGGAACAATTGGATGGTTACTTTCTGTCATTTATTTCATAAACATCCGTTTGGCACCTACCATGTCTTCTCTTAAGATGGGTACCTGCCCAAGGATTCGATGACTGTTCCAGAGCAGCAACTCTGGACCTGGGAGGAGTCATGGAATGCTGTAGGTCGGGGCCCTAGCCCCAACAAATGCCTGTGTTGGCTGAGGGGGGTGGGAGGCCAGGGGGCCCCAGGAGCCATCTGAAAAAATGTGTACCGGTTTCCCTGTGCAGTTTGGGTGACTTACCAAATGTAGTAAGGAACAATTGTCACACTTTATTAAGCTCTGCGACAGCTAAGACACCTCTCTACACTTTTCTGAAGGAGAAGCAGTGTGTTTAAGATCAAGGGATTAATTTAATTAAAGGTTTAAATTTAGCCCTGGAACTAATGGGTAACTCTACATTGAAATTCCACTCCACTTCAAGTTCAGGAAAGTAAACTGAGTAATGTGGAGCAAATACACCAGAGATGTGCAGCCAACCTGGAGTGTATGAGATATGGGTGAGTTTCAGGTTACATTTGCTTAGGACAAACATGGCACATGGCCCTTTGCATGAACAACTGTTCATATTTTATGCCATTTTTAGGCCTTTTGAAAAAGTAGAGAATGGGATCTGTTTATAGCAGCCTTACAGCGGCTAAGTCAAAGCTTGGTGACCAGCTCTGTGAAATTTCATTAGGAGTTTAATTATTTTGTTTAACTACCTACCTTGAAACTTCCAAGTGGCTTTATTACAATTAACTTAATTTGCATGACCACTGGCCTGGTTGTGCCTGCAGGCAGTGTTAAATGAAAGACACCAACTCTGTTCATGGTAACGATTTTTTATTATAAAAATGACTAAGGGTAATTGCACAACATTTAGAGAATAAGGTAAGTAAAGAGAAGTTTTAATAAAAAAGCATCACTAACAATTTCATCTGCTAAGCAGATAACTGTTAAACTTTTTTTTTCTATCCTGTATTTTTAAACAAGTGAAAGTACGCTGTTCATGTCTCGTGATTTTTGTTTGTTGTGTTGCGGTCATCTTTTCATTTAGAATATTCTTTTATAGGATCATTTTAATGGCTGCATAGTGTTCAAGTCAGTGGAGAGATTATAATTATTAAACCTGTACCCTATATTGACCATTTAGGTTGTTTCAACTTTTGCTGTTATAAAGAGAGTGGTGATGACTTCCTTTGTTTTTCTAAATCTTGCTACCGTCCAGTATCTTCTTAGTTAGACAGATGCTGGGGCAAATGCAGTATCATGTTTTTAAGGTTTCCCATCCAAATAGGTTGGTGCAGTTTGTTCCTTTATACTCTTGCCAGCAATGTCCATTTTTTCATCAATCTTCATTTCTTTGTCCATCTGATATAACTCTTTGTCTATGTTAGGTGGCAAACATGCAGACTAATTTCAAATATTTATTAAAGCATCAACCAAGAATCAGTATCTTATTTAACCTCCACCCTGTTCCTGTGATCGATTCTCTTATAGGGATCATGAGAGGTATGGTTTATTGTTCACCTACTGTGTGTTGGCCACAGAATATTTCTATTTCCAATCCTTTGCACTCTGCAAGGAGGGGCGGTGGTGTGTTATTATCAGTATTTTACAGACAAGGCTCAGAAAAATTAAATTATTTGCCCAATGACATCTAGCTCGTTAACTGGGCCAGTACACAAACCTGTCATAGTCTAAGACCCATACGTGGTCCTGCGCCCTCTGCTGGTGAGGACGTTTTATGCGGCGGTCCATCTCCAGATTTAATCTTGTATTTGTACTTAGAGTCAACTCATCCTGGAAATAGTACAAACTTGGAAGGAAGAGTTTCAAGAGCAAATCTCTTCACCTCTCCAAGCCAATTTCCTCCGCAGGTTATTCTGAGGTACAAATGAGACTGTCTGAGAAGCATTTTATAAACCTTAAAGTACCTTTAAAAATGTCAGTTGTTATTTATATCAGCCCAATCTACCTACTCCCTGAATTATTCCAAATTCACTTATTTTTCACCTATGGAATCACTAATTAAATATTACTGAGGAACTTCTACGTACATAGCACCACCTTGCTACAAAAAGAAAAAAGAAGTGTGGCTCTTTGCCCTTGTGCCCTCTATAGTGAAAATAGTGGGAAGCAAAGACAAAGCTCAGGACACGTTTAAATCAAAATGCGAGGCAGACTCTGATCAACTGATCAAATGAGCAGTCAGACTGGAACTGTGAATGTTATCAAAAGGACCTTTATATTTGAGGTGAGGTCTGTGGGGGAGGCCTCAGCCAAGAGCCAGAATTTCTACTGACCTGGGTGCTTAAGAGGGAAGGGGGAGGACACTTCAGGAAGAGGATGTTCTGCATACAAATTCCTCATGGATTGCAGGCCTAGAAAGAATTTGAAATGTAATTCTTGGTCTGCAGAGGTTTTTGTGTTTTGGGGGGTCTTTCCCCCATTTACTTTAATATTGCCCCTTACGAGTACCCATTCTAAAAACTTTTTTTTTTTAAGATTTTACTTATTTATCGGACAGAGAGAGATAGAGAGCCAGAACACAAGCAGGGGGAGTGGGAGAGGGAGAAACAGGCTTCCCGCAGAGCAGGGAGCCGGACGTGGGGCTCAATTCCAGGACCCTGGGATCATGACCTGAGCTGAAGGCAGACGCTTAAGGACTGAGCCCCCCAGGTGCCCCATTCTAAAAATTTTTTTTGCATGCATCAATAGTTTTGACTGACACATACAGGAGTCAGTTAAAGAAAGAAAAAGAACCTACAGGTAATCACTGACCCTTTAAAAAAAGTAATTCTGCAGAACTTCTTGTCTGAAAATTAGCTTAGAGATGACAGCAGAGGCTATTTCAGCCTTTGCCCTTAGCACCACCCACCTCAGACACCCCCCTCTTCCTACACAGGAGACGCACAGGGGAGATGCGTTCCTGCTCCTCGGTTGCCATAGTGCGATCCTCCAAGTCTCCTCGTCCTGCCTGAGGTCCTGCCCTTCCCTCAGTGCTTGGTACCTGCAGCCCAACACCTAGGCCCACATAGGAACACTTTGCCTCCAGACCCCTCACACTATGTGGAGGAAAGAGAGAGAATGATATTTTATGACAGTCCCTGCCTAGGATGAGGTAGGGCCTCCAGGCTCTTAAAACTTGTATGAGAAGCTGAGAGACACAGGTGATGGGGCTGGTCCGTGGAGTGTATGAACAGTCACGTAAGCCTGTGTTACTAATTTATTAAGGACAATAGTTTAAGCCAAGAATGGATTTAGATACCTCATTAATCTGGGAAGACGTGTTTCAGTAAAACCGTTCCTCATCTCCGCAGTGTTTTTAGAGTAGATATCCAAAGACAACAGTGCAAATGCTTTTACTCTTCAAATTCCTCCGATCCATCGGAAATCTCCGTTGGATGCAGCCCAGCCAACTGTGAGGGAGAAGGCATAGACATCTAGGGTGAAGTGGCCTGTCCCACAAGCCCACCATGAGAAGGGCACAGCCAAAGGACACAGGCTTGAGTTTGTAGATCCCAACTCTCTCACTAACCCCGTGACCCCTGGGCCTCAGCTCCTCCATCTCAAGGCTGAAGCAAGTCCTATCTACCTTGCATGGTTATTGTGCAGATTAGAACCAGGGCATGTGTAAAACATCTCCCAAGTGTCCAGCACATAGTGGGTGATCATGAGTGGTGGCTGTTGTCATTATACAAGGAACACCTGAGAAGCACACTGTTGAGCAAGTGGGTAGAGGACATGGTAGAAACCTGGAGTCAGACTGCGTTAGGAAAATACATTGCAGGTGCTTCCATGAGATGTCCTCAGTCTTCCAGAAGGGCATTGTTCATGCCCATAATGCCACCCATCATCCCACTGCGGAATTTTTTTTTTTTTTTAAGATTTTATTTATTTATTTGATAGAGAGAGACACAGCGAGAGAGGGAACACAAGCATGGGGAGTGGGAGAGGGAGAAGCAGGCTACCCACTGAGCAGGGAGCCTGATGCGGGGCTCGATCCCAGGACCCTGAGATCATGACCTGAGCCAAAGGAAGACGCTTAACAACTGAGCCACCCAGGCATTCCCCACTGCGGAATTTTGATGGTATTAGTATTTTAAAGAAAAATCAATGAATTTTCTTTGTTGTATTACCTTTATACTTAAATCATAGCAAACTTTTAGTTTTGTTTTCTTTGAAGTTAAGCCATTTTTTAAAAATTATACTGGTATGCACGCATAGCCAGCTCACAAACAAAGAAGAAAGCACTTGTCACGTAATCATAGGGGCTAACCATGCAACAGACATACGGCCCGCATGCACAGGCCCCCCAGAAGGCACCTCTAAACCCTGAACACACAGGCTGGCCTACAGGGCTCTATGTCTCGCAGCATAATAGCATCATTTTATAGTGTTTGCCTTTGTTCAGGTCATTGTCACATCAGAGTGGGATGGATGTGGCCCCATTCTGGGGGAAACAGCACCACTTTGCCTGCCATGGGAAGTGGCAGTGATCAGTCAGCTGAACTGATTGGTGATCCATAGTAACCTTGACTCTTAAGTGGGCAAATGATATGAAAAGACAGCTCACAGAAGGTGAAATGCAAATGCCTGGCAATCACTCGTAGGAGGGACTATTAATGGGGCGCCTGGGTGGCTCAGTCGGTTAATCGTCTAACTCGGTTTCGGCTCAAGTCATGATCTCAGTGTCATCAGCCTGCGCTCAGCTGGGAGTCTGCTGGAGATTATCTCCCTCTCCCTCTTCCTCCTCCTCTGCTCCTCCCCCCTGCATGTGCTCTCTCTCTCTCTGTCTCTCAAATAAATTAATAAAATCTTTCAAAAAGAAAGAAGGGCGATTAAGAGTGATGGACACTCATAGTGCTGGTGGTGTCAACTGGAACAACCTTTCCAGAAAGTCTGGCAGCAATATGTATGAAGAGCTTTAAAAAGTTCATGACTGAGAGCATGAGCTTGGGGTCATACTGGCTAGGTTAAATTTTGGCCCCACTATCATGGCTTTGAGCATATAGAGCATGTAACTGATGTGCTTCAGTGTTGTCATCTGTGAAATGGGAATAATATCTACTTTATAGTATTGTTACAAAGATTTGGTGCATTAACAGTGCAGTAAATGCTGGGGTTGCCCGGGTGGCTCAGTCGGTTAAGCATCTGCCTTCAGCTCAGGTCATGATCCCAGAGTCCTGGGATCGAGCCCAGCACTCCCCCGCTCAGTGGGGATTTTGCTTCTTCCTCTGCCCCTCACCCCAATCATGTTCTCTCTCTCTAATAAATAAATAAAATCTTTATTTATTTTTTTAAAAGATTTTATTTATTTGAGAAAGAGACAGAGAGCATGAGCAGGGGAGAGGGTTAGAGGGAGAGGGAGAAGCAGACTCCCTGCCAAGCAGGGAGCCCAACGTGGGGCTCGATCCTGGGACTCCCAGATCATGACCTGAGCTGAAGGCAGATGCTTAACTAACTGAGCCATCCAGGCGCCCCTAAAATCATAAAAAAAAAAAAAACAGTGCAGTAAATGCTTGGCACATGGTAAGCACTCCAAAAACGTAGTTGTTGTTTTTTGTTTTCTTTCTTTCTTTCTTTTTTTTTTTTAAGTAGGCTCCATACCCAATGTGGGGCTTGAACTTAGGACCCTGAGGTGAAGAGTTGCATGCTATACCAACTAAGCTAGCCAGGTGCCCCAGAAATGTAGTTATTTTAATAATCCTAAGAAGTTATTGAGAAACAAGGTAAAAAATTTATGCACAAAAATATTCATTGCAGGGGCGCCTGGGTGGCTCAGTCGTTAAGCGTCTGCCTTCGGCTCAGGTCATGATCTCAGGGTCCTGGGATCGAGCCCCACATCGGGCTCCCTGCTCGGCGGGAGGCCTGCTTCTCCCTCTCCCACTCCCCCTGCTTGTGTTCCCTCTCTCGCTGTGTCTCTCTCTGTCAAATAAACAAAATCTTAAAAAAAAAAAATTCATTGCAGCATTATTTTAAATAAAGAACACTTGAAAAAAGTAGCCCTAAATGTGAACATTGGAAATACTAAGTAAATTATGGTTTACTCAAACAATGTTGTGCTTCTGTTTCTGAAAAAATTACCTTTATTGAACTTTCTTAATGACATGAAAAATGTTTTTTGAAACAATGCTAACCAAATAAAGCAGAATAGAAACCAGATAGATTACAGTATCTCAACTTTGTAAACAACAAATGGAATTGTTGTTTTAAATACTAATATGTGTCTAAAGGCTACACTGTGACCAGAAGTTAAATCACTTGCTCGCAGGATTATGGTGATTTTTATTTGCTTATCTAAGTACAAATAAGCATGTGGTCATTATAGGAACTGCTTCTCAACTAACAATTTTTATTTTTATTTTTTTAAGATTTTATTTGTCAGAGAGAGTGCACAAGCAGGGGGAGTGGCAGGCAGAGGGAGAAGCAGACTCCCTACTGAGCAAGGAGCCCGATGCGGGGGCTCGATCCCAGGACCCTGTTCATGACCTGAGCCAAAGGCAGACGCTTAACTGACTGAGCCACCCAGGTGTCCCTCAACTAACAATTTTTAAAAAATATTTTTCAATGCATGGAAACAAGTTCTGGAATAAAATGTGCCCAAACAAATGGTGGAATTATTAGGGACTTTTTTCAGTTTCTTTAGGGATATTAGGTGGCATCTAGCTTTCTCTGCCATTGTTGGGTAGGAAGTGGTTGAGGGAAATGCCTTTCCGGGAAGGGGCTGAGTATGAATGAAGGATAAGAAAGGAAAGGACTTTTTGGAAGTGACTGGCAATGAGGAGACCTGCCAGAACAGCTACATTAAAAGATTTGTAGCAGTGAATAATGGGACATAAGGTTGAAAAACAGCATATAGGGCCAGATCATGAAACCCCTGAATCTAAAATAAGGAATTTGAGGAGTGCCTGGCTGGCTCAGAGGGTAGAGCCTGTGACTCTTAATTTCAGGGTTGTGAGTTCGAGCCCCATGTTGGGTAGAGAGATTACTTAAAATAAGGGATTTGAACCTATAGGTAATAGAGAGCCATAGATGATTTTAAACAAGAAGTAGCATGTGTGAAGAGCCAAACTGATGGAGGATTAATTTGGTGAATGTGCATTTGGGGTTGCACAGAGAGCCTCAAGGAGTGGAGAGGGTTTTTTATTCATTCTTCCATTTATATGTTTATCGGTTCAGCATGCATTGAGCTCCTGCTCTATCATGCTCCCTGCTAGGCCCTCAGAGTAAGGCCAGGTCCCAGGCCTCAGGGAGTTAACAACCTGCTGAGAAAATTGGGGAAAGCAGGGCAAAGGGAACAAGGGTGGGCTCCTTTTTATGTGCAAGCCCCGAAATAGCCATTTCTACATATTAGTTTATTGAATTCTCACCACAGCCCTGTTATTTATCCTGTCTGATGGATCAAGATCTAGGCTCAGAAAAGCTAAGCATGGTGACGTGCCTCTGGTCACACGGCTGATCCCTGGTTAGCTCCTTCTGTAACATCTTAGGGTGGAGGTCTGCGTCAGTGGGGAACGGCTGAATCCTAGAGGTCAAAGAGGCCCCACAGAGAAAGTGATATTTGAACTTGGACTCTAGTGTACATGTGAGAAGGGACATTTCGGGTCATGCAAAGGCACGGGGGCAATAACGTTAGGACTCTATTACAACAAGCAGTAAAACTTGGAATTGGCAGAGAGAATGGAAAAGTAGGGTCAAGTGCGAGAGACATTAAGGAGAAACTGGCTTCCAGATTTCCAACAGCGGGGGGGGGGGCAGGGGGCACAGCTGTAATTCCTGAAAGAACCAAGAGTACCCTAGGGAGAAGAGAACATGTGAGAGGGGGAAATGCGAGCTAAATATTGGCCTGAGTTCTTGTCCTACACCATCACACAGTGACCTCATGGAAAGGTTAAGATCTTATGTTTCTAAATCACAACTTTGTCTTTATCACATTGAAAGAGTAGGCTTTGAGTTTGTCCTGGCATGGTCTTTAATGTGGTTACAGATGGGCTCACAGGGTGCATGGCTGAGGACGCTGGCCACTGGCCACAATCGCGCACTCCATTTGCCCTTTGAGACACAATTCAAAGCCCAAACAGCATTCTGGCTCCTGTTTATGATACATCCAAGTGAACGCTTAGGAAACAAACCCTTCCAGAAACAGACCCCATTCAGCCATTTCCTAGGATCCCTTTGATTGCAGGTGACAGAAACCCTGTCCAAGTGTCAAAGTGGCTTATGGAGAATTTGTTCTAAAGCTATAGGAAAGTCTGGAGGAACACCAAAAAAGGGAAGCAGCTAATACCCAGCCGGACACTCAGAGAACCGTGAACATGAATGCCCGGGGACTCGCCCTTTCTTGCCCCCTAACCTTGTCTAGTGCCTGATTCAGACTCATCTCCCTCTACAGATTAGGTTCCTCTGCCTTTCTCCATGGGCAAGAAATGTGGCCCCTCACAGATTCCCACCTTTATAACTTACAGAGTCTGGCCTCTCTAGGTTTCCATTTCAAATTTACAGAGAAAGACTGATTGGCAAAGCCTATGTGGAGCAGGCCCCCGCCCGGTCAACTTGGCTAACAGATGTTGGCTGCTGAAGGCGGATGGATGGTGTGTTGGGGGGGCAGCCAATTTCCAGAAGGGAAGTGCGGGGCAGATAAAACAATAGGGGCCTAACCTATTGGGGTACTTTATTAATTTCTCTAGGCTTAATTTTCTTGCTTGGAAAATGTAAATACACTATCTACCTTGGAGGTTCTTAGTGAAGATCGAGGAGGATAAAAAGACATCGGTGATACTCAGACTTCCCACCAAGTGCTCCTATAGGCAGAAGAGAGAGCTCCTAAAGACTCCTAACAGCCTGAGGGGTCTGTTGGTGAAGCTTAAAGCAGGACATTTCTCTGAGGGCCTCTTTTTAGCTTAAAAATGCATGAGCCATGGGAATTTGGCATATGATAACACTGACATCTCAAATCAGTAAAGAAAAGATAAATTATTTAAGCAGTGATGTTGGGACAACTGGGTTGCTAGTTGGGAAGAAAAAAAAAAAGATCCCTTACAGTTTATACCAAATTCAATTCTCAACAGAAGAAATATTTAATTGCAAAAAAATGAAACCATGAAAGTACTTAGGAAAAGTGCTAAAAACTCAGAACATGCACCCATGGTTTATTCAGTTCCGCGCTGCAGCTCCAGCACCTAAAGCAATGCTTGGCACGGTCAGACCTTAGGACATCTTTGGAGGCATGAATTAATGAGAAAATATTTTTTAATCACCTCAGGTAGGGGAGAAGCCTCTTTAAGAAGGGGAAAAAACCCAGAAGCTATGAAAGCAAAGGTCAATTCAGCGACAAAAAACCCAAAACAAAACAAAAAAAATTACAAATGACTATATGGTGGGGGTGGGACCAAACTAAATCAAAAGACAAACATACTGAAGGGAAATATTTGTAATTCAAATCACAAAAGGTACCTTTCCTAAATATTTAAAGAAATCCTAAATATTGGTAAGAAAAAAGCCAACAATCCAATAGAAAAATGGGCAAGTGGTATGAAAAAAACAGTTCCCAGAATAAGAAATACCAATGGATCTCAAACATTAAAAAAAAAAAAGGGGGGGGGGTGGTACCTGGTTGGCTCAGATGGTGGAGTATGTGACTCTTGATCTCAGGGTCATGAGTCCCACATTGGGCAATGTGGGCAAAAAAGATACTCAAACTTACATGATTTAAGAAAAGCAAATACAAATTCTAATGAGATACAATTTTTATATATCAAATTGGCCAAGGTCAGAAAGTTTGAGAACACATTACTGTCTATTGTATGTGGGCTAAGGGATGAGGAAACAGATACTCTGATAGAGGGTAGACTGGAAAAGCTCTGGACCTTACAGCATGCCCTATGATCCACTTCTAGGAATTTTTCCTACAGATATACTAACACATGTACAAATGAAGACTATTCAGGGTCATATTTGTTGTAGTGTTGTTTATACAAGGAAACTATTAGAAACAACCATCATAGGGCTGGTTAACAAATTCTGGCCCACCCATACAATGAGATACTGTGCAGCTGTTAAAATAATGACATAATTCTTTATGAACATGTTATGAAAAGGTCTCCAACATGTAGTGTTATCTGAAAAAAAAAAAAGCAAGCTGCAGAGTAGTGTGTTTTTTATGCTAGCATTTGTACTAAACAAAACAAAACAACAACCATATACATAGGTACTTACTTGTACTACGTATAGATTACCTCCTGGAAGCTTCCCAGGAACCTAGGAATATTGCTTGCCTCCTGGGAGTAAAGCCGGGTGGTTGGAGAACAGAGGGCCACATTTTCATTCTAAACTCTTTTTTATACTTTTCGAATTTTGTCTCATGCATGTATTACCTCTTCAAATAATAAACTAAATTAAGAAAAATGTGTTAATTTAGCACTCTGCTTCACAATATCTCCACGATTGATGTAATGTAAAAATGTCTTATATTACTTACCTTATACTAATTAACTTTCCCTCAAATCTTTGAGTGAAATTAACATTCTGGAAAGATGACGCACATTTATCCTGGGACTCTGTCTCTTGGGCACACCAGCAAGTATCCCCTTTCTGAAGAGAAGAGAACTTTGCAGAGTGTTTGGCACATCAAGTAGCTGCCCTACAAATACGAGTTCCTGTCTCTGTGGGAACGGAACTGTTCCTGGGAGGGGAGCCCTGGAGGGAACCCCTGCTCCACTGGCAAGAACAGAAGGCTGATGAGTGTCTTATGCCGTAAGCAGGGCCTTGGGAGACATTATCCAGTGAAATCCAAGGTTATACAAGGGCCCACATTCTTTAGCCTCGCCCAGGGCCTGGCACATAGTAAACACTCAAGAAAATATGTTTTTGTAATGAATGAACATACCAAGAGTTATGGGATTTCGCCTGAGGGAGTAACAGATGCTGTTTGCTGTTCGGAGGCACCCAGAGGACAAGGGGGAGAAGAAAGCAGGCATTTCAGGCAGAGAGAACAGCTTACCTTTGGGATGAGAGTGGAAGGGGAGGAGGCCAGCTGGGAAGGCCAGGGGTGCTGAGTACAGGGCTCCCACTTGCTGGGAGCAGCAATCCAATATGGTTAGATACCTCAGGGGCGTTATCTGTGATAGCGGTTACCTGACAAAGTTATTTTATAAAGTTCCAGGAGCTGACAGACAGGAAAGAAGCTTCTAGGTTCACATTCACTTGAACCTAGACGAGGCTTTGGGAAGGGAGAAGCTGAAGGGTAGGATGGAGCCCCTAACCCCGGGGGGAAACTGACATTGAGTGGTGGGTGGAGCCATGGTCTCAGCCTATCGCTGCCTTATAATTCCCCATCATTATGGCCAAGTGAGAGCCACGTGTAATCAATGGTTGTAATCCCTTATCCAGAATCCAAAAAGCTTTGGAAATCCAAAGTTGTTTTTTTTTTAATGTTGTCAGCAAAATCTGCCCTGAGCTCATCTGAAGTTACACATAGACTTTATTCATCCCACGCTGTCTATTTATGTTTTACTGTAGAAATATTAGTGTGCTTGATTATAGGATGCTGTTCCAGACCCCGCTGAGGGGTTATATAATATATCGTATGTGCA
This sequence comes from Phoca vitulina, assembly GCF_004348235.1. Classification (NCBI taxonomy): domain Eukaryota; kingdom Metazoa; phylum Chordata; class Mammalia; order Carnivora; family Phocidae; genus Phoca; species Phoca vitulina. Next base: position 18,911,891 of record NW_022589727.1, read on the forward strand.
CCACACTACTTTTCTAAGATCTGGAAAATTATGAAGCATCTGGCCCCAAGAGTTTTGGATGAGGAGTTATGGTCCAATATAATCGACCAACACACATAATGTTTAAGAATAAAAGTGAGGGGCGGCTGGGTGGCTCAGTCATTAAGCATCTGCCTTCGGCTCAGGTCATGATCCCAGGGTCCTGGGATCGAGCCCCACATCGGACTCCCTGCTCAGCGGGAAGCCTGCTTCTCCCTCTCCCATTCCCCCTGCTTGTGTTCCTGCTCTCTCTGTCTCTCTCTGTCAAATAAATAAAATCTTTAAAAAAATAAATAAAAATAAAAGTGATATAATGGCCTTGAGTGTAAAATGAAGAAGAAATAAGACTAAAAAATTTTAATAATACAAAGTATATTTCAATATGTAAATGCTAGGGCAGGACTACACTGGGAACACCTAAGAAATGAGTTGGAGGGGCGCCCGGGTAGCTCAGTCGTTGGGCGTCTGCCTCCGGCTCGGGTCATGATCCCAGGGTCCTGGGATCGAGCCCTACATCAGGCTCCCTGCTCAGCAGGAAGCCTGCTTCTCCCTCTCCCACTCCCCCTGCTTGTGTTCCCTCTCTCGCTGTGTCTCTCTCTGTCAAATAAATAAACAAAAATCTTAAAAAAAAAAAAAAAGAAGAAATGAGTTGGCTACTTGCCCCTAAAGGTAGATTCTCCTGAATGTGGCAATTCAAATGTAACTGATAGGGAAGCAAACCATAAGAGACTCTTAACTATAGAGAACAAACTGAGGGTTGCTGGAGGAGAGGTGGGTGGGGGATGGGCTAGATGGGCAATGGGTATTAAAGAGGGCACTTGTTGTGATGAGCACTGGGTGTTGTATGTAACTGATAAATCTCTGAATTCTATACCTGAAACAAATTTTACCATATATGTTAGCCAAGTAGAATTTACATAAAAACTTTAAATAAAACAAATGTAACTGATAAAGTTGTCTATACTTTTTTTGCAACTCAAGTACTAGGAATGGCATTGCCATGATTTTCCAAAATGGTGCACAACTCTAGGTAAAGTTCCAAGTATAAAAAAACACCATCTCCCTCAATTTACTCAATAGTTGCATTCCTGGAAAATCTGGTGCATGTAAAAACCATGCAAAATTACTGTGTGTTCGTTTGTAAAACATAATTAGGTTTTAGGCTCAGATGATTATAATGGGGTTTTCACTTATAAGATACATTTTAATGAGACATTTGAAAGTGATTCAGGATGCAGAACAGTTCTTTGTTGTGGGCGACTGCCTTACACATGGCAGGGAGCCTAGCGTGTGTCCCTGGCCCCACACATTAGCTATCAGCAGTGCCCCCAAACCAGACCATAGGACAACCAGGAGTGCCCCTCCCATTTCCACAAAGCCCCTATGGTAGTGCCCCCTGGGAGGGGAACACTGCTCACCCCCACCCCCACTGGGAGCCTCCAGGTGGTAGAAGTCAGCAGGGGTTGGCAGATGAGCCCGTGGAGTCCCAAGACAGGCTCTGGTCCAGTGGGGGAATCCTGCAGCCAAGTCTGGACTGAGAAGTTTGGATTTGAAAAACCTTGTGTTCCCTAGAATCTAAGTCTTAGGGATAGAGACTGGAATTGGACACCTAAATTCCTCATCAGATGTGCCAGCATGGAGCCGTAGAGCTCCAGGTGGTGAACCTACAGGTTTTGGCCTCAAGCTCCTTTCTCCCCTGCCTGTGGCGAGGTGGTGCCTTCTGGAAGGGGCTGATGGGCCCCATGGTCCGTGGCGGATCGGTGGGGTGGTGTGTCAGGCAGCCCGTGGATTGTGTGCCCCGCTTTAAGAGTCGTTCAAAGTCTCCATGTATCTTAGTGGTTAAAAGTTAAACACAGCAGCATTATTCACAGTAGCCAAAATGTGGAGGCAACCTGAGCATCCACCCCTGGGTGAATGACGAACAAATGTGTTGTAGACGTACAATGGAATATTATTCAGCCTTAGAAAGGAAGGGAATGCTGACACCTGCTACAATGTGGATGACCCTTGAGGACAGTCTGCTAAGTGAAATAAGCCAGTCATAAAGGGACAAATACTTTATAAACCCACTACCTAGCGTAGTCAAATTCAGAGAGACAGAAATTGGAATGGTGGTTGCCAGGGGCTGCTATGGAGGAAGAGGGAATGGGGAGTTGTTTTTTTAATGGGAACAGAGGTTCAGTTCTGCAAGATGGAAAGAGTTCTGGAGACGGAGGGTGGTGATGGCCGCACAACATGAGAAGATACGGTGAAGATGGTAAATTTTATTATCTGTATTTTACCACAAATAAAATGTAGGTAATAAATTAAAGGAAATGTAGATAACAAAATTTAGAAAAAAATAAAAAGCTAAGGCTCTGATAAGAGACTGGGGATCAAGTTCTGGCTCTGCTCTTCACCAGGATGTGGTGGATCTTGGCCAAGCTAACCTCTCTGAATCTCAGTTTCTCCGTCTGTGAAACAGGAACAATGACTGTGTTCTCCTCCCGGGAGCCCGATGGAGCTCACTAGATATGGTGCGTGTACAACACGGGGTGCAGCACCTGCCGGGCACATGGCTGGTACTCAGGAGATGTGATGATTATCATGTGTGTGGGTTTTACATAGTCACTGCTCCTGAGAGCAATCTTTTCCCCCTCAGCCCTTCCCCCCCCCCCCCCCCCCGAAGCACTTAGGGCATTCGGCTTAACAGCAAGGTGAGAAGGACACTGACAAAGAATGACTGGGGACCCGGGGGGTGCACGTGTAACCTTCCCGAATCTTCCTGCCTGTGGATCAGCATCCTCCCAGCCCACAGCCAACTGTCCTCAAGGGCACTCAGGGCAACTTTGCTGTATTTAGAGAAAGCCCTTCTTAACTGACCCCCGGAGGGACACTTCTTAAATTTAAAACCTCCACTAGTCCCATGTAGACTCAGAGGGAGAGCTGATAATTGTTGTTGACAGCAGTAAAAGTGCATTTTCTTTTATTTTGGTTAAACAATAATTTGATTGGAAAATGCTTCCTGACTGGTTGGAGGTAAAGCCAAAAGCCTTTAACCCAGAAAGTCGTGAGCTACCAGGAAATGTTAGACCTAGAGGGGATTCACTGCTGGTACAAACTCTGAAATTGGTAGGAAGAAAGAAAAAGAAAAACGTAAGCAGTTTCTTTTTATGCAATGAAAAGTTTAAAAATGGAGCGCTGTGTTGCCATAGACACCATTTCTGGCTCCGGGCGGCTCTGGGCTGTCCTCCACGCCTGCATGCAGCCGCTCAGCAATTCGACATGGTTTTCGACAGGGCAGCTGTGCCTCCCAAGTACCTATAATGAATATCTGCGGCCCCAGGCTCCTGCGGAAATCCTCAAGCCTTCACTTGTCACCGTAATTTCCTTGGGAAGTGTTTCTAATTACACATTTCTTGCTGCCTGCCCCAGGTCAAGTCTTCTTGTATACAATATAGAAATTGCAGAAAACCACAAAGCAGCCGAGGGGACATACCCACCCCCTGGAATGGTCCAAATTGCTATGTGGTTGTTTTTAACTTAGTAGTTAAGCATTGCTGGGTGTAATAGGGCGTCATTTGCATGAGCAAGAACAACATTAAAGGAACAGCACGTGCCTCATTCTTTATAACTCTGTAGAGGTTAGAACCCATTTCAGCAAGACAGCTCTATAATCATAGAACTTCCAACTCTTTAACACACGGACTGTTGATTTTAACTATTATTGCAGGGTCCTTGTGAAGAGGAACTTAACTATTTTGTGTTGTTCCCTGGGACCTGCCATTTAGGGAACTTCTGGCAGTTTCGTTTCCTGGAGGTGAAAACATCGTTACCTTTGGACTCTCTTAGTTTAGGAAATTCTCCAAGATGTAAGACAACATTCACCAAATACTTTTTTTTTTTTTTTAAAGATTTTATTTATTTATTTGAGAGAGAGAATGAGATAGAGAGAGAGAGCATGAGAGGGGGGAGGGTCAGAGGGAGAAGCAGGCTCCCAGCTGAGCAGGGAGCCCGATGTGGGACTCGATCCCAGGACTCCAGGATCATGACCTGAGCCGAAGGTAGTTGCTTAACCAACTGAGCCACCCAGGCGCCCTCACCAAATACTTTTAACGGAAACTGAAGTCAAGTTAAATCTAAATCCAGATGCTACTGTTTGGAATTTAAATTTTCTTTGAAGTCAAGTAAAATGGAGGCTCCTTTAGCTCTTGAAGAGAGGGCACAGATGGTTTTCTAAAAGGAGGGGTTTTCTGGACTGGGGCCACCCCCTCTCCACAGGAGAGGTCTATGGCCACCACCCTCCCCACCCTACCTTGTGTTATGGAAGACTGAGCACTTGAGGATCTGGAGGTATTGACGGACCGATCATCTTGATGGGACTGAGGAGCTGTGCTCCATCGAGCCCCCAGGCAGTGCCCACTGGAGAGGGCTGGTTCTGGCCCCAGGGTGCAGCTGATGGCCAACACAAGAACCTGTCCTGACCCCACTTCCTAAAGGAATTTCATAAGGAAGGAGCGGTTGCTGCAAAAAAAATGACATTTGCTCGAGGCTTCCTTCTGCCCATTGGCTCCTCCTCCTCCCATCTTCTAAATGTTGAGTGCCCAGGGCTCAGTCCTGGACTTCTTCAGTCTACATTTGCTTCCTAAGTGATCTCATCGAATTACGAAGCCCTAAATAAATTCCCTCTGTAGCAAACTATATTTTCCAGAGTTGGCCACAACAATATTTCCATCCTACATGCTCTTCTGTAATGTGATCTTCACATGCCTTTTATCAAGAGAAGGGATCTATACCTACCACCCTCCCCATCTCACCTTGAATCGAGGCAGGCTGTGACTCTCTCGTAGCCCATAGAATGAAATGGGCTATGAAATGAAAATGAAAACTTTCAAGGCTAAGTTAGGAAAGATGATGCAGCTTCTGCCTCATTCGTTGGTCTATTCACTTTACAACCCTGAACCGCCATGTAAGTAGTCCAACCATCCCAAGGCTTTCATGCTGTAAGGAAGCTCAAGCTACATGGAGAAGCCACTGTAATATTCCGGTTGACAACCGCTACTAGGTCCCAGTAAATAGCCTAAGTTGTCAGATTTTTAAGTAAAGATGCTTCCAGGTAAGTAAAGATGTGATTCCAGGCCCACCTATCATGTTGCCTCCAGCCCTTGAGGTTTCCAAGCTGAGACCCCAGAAATTGTGGCATAGAGACTGAACATTCCTGTTGTGCCTGTGCTAAATTCTTAACCCACAACAGATTGGTGGGCAAATGAAATAGCTGTTTTAAGCTAAGTTTTGGGGTCATTTCTTACACAGCAATAATATATGGACCACCACCTATATGCCATGATTCCCACATTGGTATCTCCAGCTTAAGCCTCTCTGAGCCCTAGACTCACATTTCCCACTGTTTATTTACCTTTTCCGCTGGGATGTCTAATAGGTTTGAACATGCCCAGGATCAAATTATTGACTATATGCCTTGAAAAGCTGCTTTTCCTTCAGGTGTCTTCATCTGAATAAATGACCCCATCACTTACCCAATACCCAACTGCTCAGGCTAACAATCTAGACATCAATGACTCCTCTCTTTCCCTCCCAACTCCCATCCCATCCATTAGCAAATCCCATGAGCTATACCTTCAAAGCATTTCCCAAAGAGGGGCGCCTGGGTGGCTCAGTTGGTTAAGCGACTGCCTTCGGCTCAGGTCATGATCCTGGAGTCCCGGGATCGAGTCCCGCATCGGGCTCCCTGCTCGGCAGGGAGCCTGCTTCACCCTCTGACCCTCCCCCCTCTCATGTGCTCTCTCTCTCTCATTCTCTCTGTCTTAAATAAATAAATAAAATCTTTAAAAAAAAAAAAAAAAAAAAGCATTTCCCAAAGAGGACTACTGCTCACCTACTCCACAGCTACAACCCTAACCCAAACCACATCATCTCTGTCCTGGGTTACAGCTGTAGCCTCCAATCTGTTCTCCCTGCCTCCACGCCTGATCTGTTGTCCTTCCCCCCAACAAAGTCTCCAGGAGCCACAATAGTTGTCTCAAAATGTAAATTACATCATGAGCCTCAAGTCCTCCTGTTCACTTCTCTCGCTGTTGATCAGGAATCTGATGGGGACTGTTGGTGAGACCTGTGTGGCCTTCGTGTGGCCTGGACTTCCTCACAACATGGTAGCTGTGTTCAGAGAGCAAGCGTCCCCAGAGAGAGAAGGAGTGCTTTTTAGGACTTAGCCTTGGATGTCATGCAGCTGCACTTCTGCCACATTCTACTGGTTGAGGTAATTCTGGAGGCCCCCCCAGGCTTGACGGCAGGGAACAGAGACTCCATCTCTCAATGAAAACTGTTAACAGTCACATTCTAAGAAGAGCATGTGAGGTGGGACGTTTATTAGTGCAGCCATCTTCGGAAAACACAATCTGCCATATCATCTGAGAAGATTTAACCATGTAGCAAAGAAAATTATCTATACCCAAAAAAATACCACATGCACATTGTAAATGCAAAAGGCAGTGTAAAGAAATGCTGACTCTTTTCACTGAACCCCTCCTCTGGGCATCATGGGTTGGTGACAAGCATATTTGACCGGTAACCTTTTCTTATAGTACACAGGGAGAGGTTGGGTCAACTGTGCCTGCTTTCTCTGGTCTCTGAGGGCAGGAGGAAGAGAGTGCTCTCTCCTTCACTTCTACCTCGAAAGCTCACTTCAGATGCCACTTTCTCTACAGACCCTCCCTGGTCCCCAGGGTGGGAGCACAAAGAGGTTTTACCCATCTCACAAGCTACTTATACTTTCTCCCTTGTTTTGCAGTTATTCATGTGCTTCCTATACATCTTGCCTCTTTAAAACCTCAAGAGTATTTTGGACTTTAAATTTTCAAGGGGCAGGGGCTTTTTAAAGATTTGCCAGTTTCCTTCCTGCCCTGGTCTCTGCAGTGTTCACACACGTTAATTATTTAGTACATGTGCACAGGTGTCTATGGCATCTACATTTGATAATCCTGGAACACAGGCGGTGCTCGATTAAAACATGTTTTTAGTGAATGGATTGTTATTGACTAAACACAGGACACATAAGGGGGAAGTAAGCATTAAGAGCTCTTCCTGGCCTTCAGTCTCTTTGACCTTGCACAACAATAGAAGAGCTATGACAAAACAGTATGATACACAGCTATGATTTATCGACAAAAGTCTGTGGGACTTAGAGCATTTTTTTTTAAAGATTTTTATTGGAGAGAGAGAGAGATAAGGAGAGAGAGAGAGCACAAGTTGGGGGCTGCTGGGAGAGGGAGAAGCAGGCTCCCCGCTGAGCAAGGAGCCCGATGTGGGGCTCGATCCCAGGACCCGGGGGATTATGACCTGATCTGAAGGCAGATGCCCAACTGACTGAGTCACCCAGGAGCCCCTAGAGAAAGCTTTTAAAGCCTAGACAGGCTAAGTCAGAAAACGTAAAGAAGATTAATAGTTTCTACTGCATAGAACATAAAAGTAAAACACTTCTGTACATTAAAAAAAAAAAAATCATAAATGCAATTAAGACAAACAGCAAGCCAGGAAAAACTTGCCAATGTATTAACAAAGGGTTCCTATCCTTAATGTTTGAAGAGGTCTTCTATATCAGCAAGAAAAAGACAAGTATTGCAAAAAAATTAAAGAAAGGATATAGTCAAAACAAAAAGAAAAATATAAATGGCTAATGAACAGTGAAAAAAGCCCTTCAATCTCATTGGGAATCATATATATTCATAGTAAAAACACAGTGAAACCATCTTTTTTCTTTTACCAAATTGGCAAAGTATTTTTATTGAAATAATTTGCAATGTTGGCAAGACTAGGAAGACTGAAAACTGATGTTTAAAGTTGCATGTCGGTACACCTGGGTGGCTCAGTTGGTTAAGCACCTGCCTTCGGCTCTGGTCACGATCCCAGGGTCCTGGGATCGAGTCCTGCACCAGGTTCCTTGCTCAGCAGGGAGCCTGCTTCTCCCTCTGCTGCCACTCCCCTTGCTTGTGCTCTCTCTCTCTCTCACAAATAAATAAAATCTTTAAAAAAAAATAAAATAAAGTCGCATGTCAAAAACCTTTAAAATGGGCATGCTCTGTGACCTGGCATTTCAACATCCCCTTACTTCTGCGAAAGAACATATTGCTGAGGTTTATACGAAGATACCTCAGAAGTATTGATTTTAATAGCAGAAAATTGGGATTAATGTCCAGCAATGGGGATTAATTTAAATTAGTTAAATAAATCATAGCACTCCTTTCATTTCAAATAGCCATTTCAAATGCTCATATGAAATAATATTGAATAAAGTGGGAACATATTCATGACATAGAGTTAATTAAAAAAAATCAATTTATCTAGCAAATGTAGTCATTTTTCCCCTTCATATATATATTCCATAAATATAAACATCCATAAAAGCAGCCTATAGGGGCGCCTGGGTGGCTCAGTCGTTAAGCATCTGCCTTCGGCTCAGGTCATGATCCCAGGGTCCTGGGATGGAGCCCCGCATCAGGCTCCCTGCTCCGCGGGAAGCCTGCTTCTCCCTCTCCCACTCCCCCTGCTTGTGTTCCCTCTCTCACTGTGTCTTTCTCTGTCAAATAAATAAATAAAATCTTTAAAAAAAAAAAAAAACAACAGCCTATAAGGATTTACCACCAAAAATTTTAGGATTCTGTGATTTTTCTTTTTCTGATCTCTAGTTTTTTTTTTAAACTTTCTACATGAACATTATTTTCCATTCAGGGCAAAAAAAAAAAAAAAAATACCATTATTTCTTGTAAGTGGTGTGGAAGTTGCCCCTAAAATATAGCTGGGAATGCGAGTTCTAGCTGTTTCCCTTGCAAACATCTCCGGGCCCCACAGGCACACATTTACAACGGCCTGTTCTCTCCTGAGAATAGAGTGGGGGTGGGAGGAATTTGGGTGAATGTTTGTACTTGCAACTCGTCCTGCAGTAAATCTTTAAGACTGTGGGAATAGGTGCTTCGCGTGCCCTCGGGCTGGCGAATGGACTTCAGGTTCCCTGTTCTTTGGTCTGTATCAGGCAGAGATCTGGGGGGGGGGGGGGGGGGGGGGGGGGAGTTCGGAATCGAAACGTCCCTCCAACCCTGTCGGGAGCATCTCGGTTTCACGGGCAAATGATTCACTTTACTTGCTTTGTTCCGTCCCCGCAGAACTAAGGGGATGATACAGTTCTGAGCACTGCCCGTGGGGGTGGAGGTTAAGAGAACTAGAGCATCCTGCAGCAGAGTGCAAATGAGATGGGGGTGAGAGTCGGAGCAGAGGAGGGAAACAAAGCTTACTTCTTTTCGCCTTTATTTAGCTCCCAGGTTTATGAGGATACACAAAAATCACACAAAGAAATCTGATGGGAATGGTCTCTAAAAACTAAAAAATAACATAAACTGATGGTTCAGGCTTCATGAATTCCTCGGACTCTATTTCCAAATATAATTCCTATGTAAAACTATCCCAGACCACTTTGGGGGTCACTAAAACCAGTGAATATTGTAGGACAAAAAAAAAAAAAAAAAAAAGGAAAAAGGTTTATGATGTATGAGTATTCAGATGCTTGCATCAAATATTAAAGCTTGTCAGGTCACAATGGAGAATACCCACCTGGCCCTAGGTATAAGCAAAAACATTTCCTTTGACTGCAAAGTACTTTTTTTCCATTTTATTATTCCTAGTGTCAAAAATATAGGAAATGCTCGAGTGGTTTTAGCTGACTTTTTGTGAGGTTTCTTTTGGATACAGGAAGCTTTGAATGACATAAATGAGCTCTGCATGGATGCTTCTAGAAGGTCTGTGACTCATCTGGAGGTTCCCAGCGTGGTCATCTCCACATCACACCTCATGGGACGCATGACCCATGACAGTGAAGTCAAAGGAGGCTGTAATTCTCAACCTTCTTCAGGCCTGACATGTAGAAGCACCACAGAAAACAATAAATTCAGTGACACACTGATGGGAGGCTTCCCCGCCTGCTAGGGACCAGGGCTATTGTGGTGTGTTCGAGCCCTTGACCTGCTGAAGTTTATAGCTGGGGGTAAGCATGGAGCCAAGGAGGGGACATTTATTTAATAGGCTTCTGGGTGTTTCTGTTCTTATTTCACTCTCGGACAAGCCGATGAAGGCAATGGTTTTCAACAACCTATCTGATCAAATTACTTGCGTATTTAACTGAATTATCTCTAGAAACGCTAAAGGACAGTTTAATAATCATACAAAGCCTCCCAGCTCTCTCTCTCTCTCTCTAAACATGGGTCATGTGTCCTACCTGTCCTCAGCTGTCTCCTGAATCTCTGTCCTCCTTTTCCTCCTCACACTCCCCAGATTTCCCCCAGCTCAGCCAACTCTGGCATTTCTCTCTCTCCTTTTACTCATTCTTTCCCAGTGGATTTTTCTTTCTTCCTACTTGTGCTCTCTGTTCTTCCCTGTATAAATCAAATCAGCCTCCCCTGGCCCTTCTCATTTTCCTCCCTTACCCTAACCCCGCAACAAAGGGCCCAGGATCTACCAGGAAAGGCAGAATTCTCCCTCTTGGGGGTGAAAACAGAGTATTAGACACAGTTAACTCCCTTTACAGATGAGACCCCGGAGACTTCAGTTAAATAACTCTCCCAAGGCCACACCACCCTCAAGTAGCAGAACCAATCTTCAAAATTCCTCATCCCAGAGTTTGGGCTGTTCCCAGAGTACAAGGGGAGGCCCTAGGGGAGGACTCTGGGTGGATGAGGAACAGAATTACGTCATCTGTACCAAGAGCCACATCCTCTCAGGGTGGTGGATAAACAGCCCATCTCCCAGGAAGCTCCCTGTGGTGTGTGTCTCCAGAGAATGTCACCATTCTCATTCTCAGAGGCCCGTCCTGCACAGCGCTGGTGGGGGGATGGGGGGGAGGCGGGGGGGGGGGGGGGTGTGGGGGGGGAGGTGTTGTTCACTCTGTTTGCCTGTGAATGGCTGTATGGGGTGGGGCCCTGGCTGCACAGTTCCTGTATTTCTCATGGTGCTTTTTTGGAGGTCTTGAGGGGAAGAACTGTGACATCTGCTCTTGGAGTGTTTCCCGGCCCTGCTGAGGTTCAAAGCCCTCATCTGTTCAGGGGGCTTTAGCTTCTGGTTCCTCCCGCCACTTCTCACTGACGCTTCCAGGAGGGGACGGATAACCTAAGCTTAAGCCTCGGGTTGTTATACCCTTGGAAGCATCAACAGCTCTGGCAGATGGAAGTATTTCAAAGCGTCTGAGAAAAGGGTATCCCCAAATGTATTTATAAACACGTGAGCATATACTCTGGAAGTTACTGTTATAGGAAATTCAGAAACAGCCACTTTTAGATGAGAATCTAGGAGACATTTTGGGGAGTGTGGAGTGGGGGAGGGAAAGAGCAGGAAGGAAGGAGACTTCAGGGTTTTTATAGAAACACTTTGAGGGTATGGGGGTCTTCTCCCCCTTGCTCCCTCTTGGGTAGGGCTCCCCGATTTTGCTGGGCCCATCAGAGTCAGAACTCCACTTTCCCATGGCCGAAGGTCCCCACAGGTTCCTACCTAACCCCCCCTGACCCACCCCGGGGGGGGGCAGGGAAGCTAGCGACCAATTCAAAGACCAAGGATAGGGAGAAAAGCTGTCTTCATCTGTGGACCAAGGGTCCCTTTAAATGAGTGAAACTCTGCGTGCTTGGGGCTTGAATAAGCCCGAACCCCCTAACTTATTTTTAGTACCCATCTTTGATCTGTCTTTAGCACAGTGACCAATCAACAGACAATTGACTAACAAAAGCCAGAATGGAAGGTAAGCTGAAGGAGGCTTCTAGAAAGCAATGCTACCTAAAACAAAACCGTTTCTTGTGGCTGCGAAGGCTATCATCTGCCGACAAGCATCCCAGGTGAAATTGGTCGCACTGGAGCAACAGGAAGGGAGTTATGGGGTTTGTTCCCCTCCATACTGAATCAATAAAAGTAACAAATCTCGGGACACCTGGGTGGCTCAGTCAGTGAAGCAGCTCCCAGGGTCCTGGGATCGAGTCCCTCGTCGGGCTCCTTGCTCAGCGGGGAGCCCGCTTCTCCCTCTGCAGCTCCCCCTGCTCCTGCTCTCTCTCTCTGTCAAATAAATAAATCTTTTTTTTTTTTAAAGGTAACAAATCTAGTGTGATTACAATAAAAATATATATTTGGTCTTTGTCACCAGTTCCTGAAATGGAGGTCCTAAATCCCTTGGAATATCCTGGAGGCTCTTCTGTTCTAATTCGGCTTCTTGTAGCTGCCCCCTAGGTAGCTTCAAGGTGGGGATTTATCTCCAGAAAGACCAAGCCATGACTAGAGGGTTGGACCTCCACGGAGGGAGAGGGGCTAGAGATTGAGTTCAACCACCAGTGGCCAATGGCTTAATCAGTCGTGCCTGTCCAATGAAATCTCCTTAAAACCCCTAAACAATGGGTTTGGAGAGCTGCTGGGTTGCTGAACACATCACGGTGCCAGGAGAGTGGGGTGCCCAGATAGAGAGCATGGAAGGTCCACGTCCCTCCCCTACACCTTGCCCTGTGCATCTCTCCCATTTGGCTGCTCCTGAGTTGAATCCTTTATCATAAACCAGAAATAGTAAGTGAAGTGTTTTCCTGAGTTCTGTGAACCTTTCTAGTGAATTATCAACCCTGAGGAGGGGGTTGTGAGAAGCCCAAGTTTATAGCCGGTTGGTCAGAAGTTCCAGTGACAAACGGGGGCTTGTGGTTGGCATCTAGAGTGGGGACGGTCTTGTGGGACTGAACCCTCAGACCCGTGGGGTCTGCACCAATTCCAGGGAGTGTCAGAACTGAACTGAATTGTATGACACCCAGTCAGTGTCTGGAGAATTGGAGAATTGGTTGATGTGGAGGAAAAACAAACAAACCAAAACCAAAAAAATGCCCTCACTTGGTGTCAGAAGTGGTATGAGTGAAAACTTGTTACAAGTGTTCTTTTTTAAGGACTGAGAATTCTGGAACACTGAAAAAATTAGTACTAGGAGTGAGAATGGAGCAAAGGAAGGACATTTAATTAATAAACTTTTGGCTGTTTTCTGTTCTTTCACTCTTGGGCAAGCTGATAAAAAAAAATGGTTTTAAGCAGCCTATTCAATCAAACCATTTGTTGGTTTGAGTTTTGGGGGGTGTTGTTTCATTTCGTCAAGATAAAGGAAAGCTAGCTGATACGCAGAGTTGGGGGGCCCTCCTTGCAGGGCTGTGCCTGGCCCGCCAACAGAGGAAGGACTCCGCAGGCTGGGATCCAGAAGTGACCTGCTGGCCCTTTCGGTGCCGCTGGACAAACAGCTGGGCCGGAGACAACACACTGAAGGAATGTTTTCTCAGCCTGGCCCAGGGAGGCCGCGCATCTGTCCTGGCTGGTTGACCTACTTTCCGCAGCCAACGTAGGATCAGGTCCAGCAGAGACTGAGGCCATAAATCAGTGGTACGTGCATAACATTCAACATTCTTCACATATTTCATGCTATATAAAATTAATATTGTATTTACAATTTGTTTCTTAGACTCTAAGTGTGTTCACTAAGCAAAGATGAGCCGATGACATATTCTCTAAACATAGTTGAAGAATTTTAAGAGACCAAAGTAAGAATTTAGAAAGAAGCACCCTTGCGTTCAATGAATAAGGCTCCGTGTGTTTGGGGTTTGAAGAAGTCTGAACTTCCTAGTTCATGTTAATATTTGTCTTTGATCTGCCTTTCGCTAATGACCCATCAACAGACATTTGAGCGACTACTTGAAAAACCCTTTATGTACAATACACTGTGCTGAAGTTGTTATCTCATGTCCTATTCAGACTCTGTGGGAAAGAGAAGCATTCTTTCTAGTTTTGTGTTCACAAGAAATCCCTTCATCAGTGTATGTTGTTATTAGCAATTCTGAATCTATTAAAATATGGAACAGAATGAGATTGAAAGTTCAGAGTATAGAGCTGAGTCTTTTTTTTTTTTTTTTTTAAAGATTTTATTTATTTATTTGACAGAGACACAGCGAGAGAGGGAACATAAGCAGGGGGGAGTGGGAGAGGGAGAAGCAGGCTTCCCGCTGAGCAGGGAGCCCGATGTGGGGCTCGATCCCAGGACCCTGAGATCATGACCTGAGCCGAAGGCAGACGCTTAACGACTGAGCCACCCAGGCGCCCCTGAGTAGAGTCTTTCTAAAAACTCAGTTGCCAGGGCGCCTGGGTGGCTCAGTCGGTTAAGCGTCTGCCTTCGGCTCAGGTCATGATCCCGGGATCCTGGGATCAAGTCCCACATCAGGCTCCCTGCTCAGCGGGGAGCCTGCTCCTCCCTCTTCCTTTGCTGCTCCCCCTGCTTGTGCTCTCTCTCTCTGTCAAATGAATAAATAAAATCTTAAAAAAAAAAAAAAAAGAAAACTCAATTGCCAATACACTAATGTGATGTGTCCAAGCTGTGATCTTCCTAGAAACTGTCTCCAAAACTCTGTCTTCATAGAAACTCTCTAGTATTCCCTCCTCCCTGTGTGTTTTATACTGAACAGTAGTACGAGAACGCTGTCAAGTGCTTCGATGCTCCAGTTGTTTTCCCAAGGAGTACATGCTGTTGTTAACCAAATGTCTATATGTTGTGAAATTTTTAGAGCTTCTCAAAAGCTCTTTAAGAGAAATGTGCTCCAGCAAGCAGAGCAAGCAACAGCCACACACACACACACACACACACACACACACACACACACACACACTTCGAAAATTCAGAACATTCATGCCTGTGTCAACATGATTTCAGATAAGCACCAACCCAAGAACCCAAACACGGCGTTGGCAGGGCCAGTAAATAAAGAAAAACACAGTGTTCTGCTGGCACTCACCTCAGCTGCCTCCAAGAGGACTGTATTTTAATGCCCTTTTATTATATCATCAACCCCATCCTATTTGTGTGTACTTTGGCATTTTACTAGGAAGTACGGTTTCTAACTTTTAGAAGAAAAAATAGCTTTCCTTAATTACAAGACCGTGGATGTCAGAAATTTAATTAAGGTATTAAAGATGTAGGATATGTAGTTTTTAAAAATCACATTGAGAGGACCTTGAAGATTCATTTTCGGCTATCACGAGGTACTACGCCCTGACACACACAGGAATTACAAAGCAGATATTTTGGCCACAGTGGGTATCACAGCTCAGATAGATGTATCAACTCTTGGTGGAGCTGATGGATCAAAGCTTTTTAAGCTGATTCCAGATACCAGACTGCTACCAATTCAGCTACCAGCATTTTAGTAAATATTACTTGAAAACGTTCCACTCTATCATTCATGATGCATCTAAGTGAATTTCTCTGTCAGCTTTGGTACCAATTTTTAGAAAATAAAAAAAGTGAATAAATCAAAAGGAGAGAAAGAGAACATTTTTAGACAAACTTTTCCCTTGGATTCAATTCCATGAGAGCACCCAAAGACTATGAATTTGCTTCAGAGTGAAACACTGTGCTCATTCCCTTTCTTGGGAACGTGTCTGGGCTGTTTGTCCAAGGGTGGCCAGGGACACCTACTTGTAGGAGGCTGAGGCATTGGGGTGTTTGGCCAAGAGCTGTGAGAGATGTGGGGCCAGAGCACACACAAACCCAAGGGCCTGAGTGGCAATGACTCAGAGGCAGGTGTGCCGTGGAAGCAGAGAGCCCAGGAATATCCAGGGGCTGAGCGAGACAAGAAGGCCACATGCCAGTGAGGAAAGTGGGTAGAGATGAAGCCTAAATTAAGACATGGTCAAAGGATGAGGCCTCTGTTCATTTCCTTTCCTTCCGCCAATTCTGTGCTTTCCACGGATGCGTCCTCTCTTGTTTTCTATGGTTCTTCAAAAGCTGCCCCTCTTTTAAGATCAGGGTTACATCCCTTTGCTCCACAAAGTGCTCCCTCCCGACTCGAGCCACAGCTCTTCCTTTCTTGGACTTAGGCTATTAACCAAGTGTGCAACTCATTGAGGACTTCATCTCCTGGTGCCTTTGACGTTCGGAATTGTTTCAATGTGTCTTGAGCTCTATGAGCTCCTTGAAGTGAGGGCCTGATCCATAGTGTGCATGGCTAGACCAGGCATGCTCTTTCCAGAGGTCAGGCTTGCTCACCCCCCAATGGAGCCACTGGCCTGTGGTTTATTAGATTGTTCCTTAATAAGGACAGGATCACTTCCAGAGCCTGAGGCTAGTGTTGAATCTTCCAGGGCAAGTGATCTGAGTGCAGCCTTGTTGAGATATGGGCATAAGTTCCGGTGGTGTGTTCTCCCTACTTCTCCTAACATTTTGCTTTCCAATTCTCTTCTAACTATGTTTGTGCTACCTTTTCTAGATTAGAGGACATTATCCCCTCTTTCTGGAACCTGCAAATGTTATATTTTTATTGTATCTGAATATACTGTTGACCATTCAATCTTTGGCTTTCTTGACCCACTTCTTACAATTCCATGAGGGCCTTTGTTATTCAACCTTTACTATTTATCCTTCCCCTTCATGGATTATGTGATTTTCAGACCAGATTAGTAGAAGAG
Organism: Phoca vitulina; assembly: GCF_004348235.1. Taxonomy (NCBI): domain Eukaryota; kingdom Metazoa; phylum Chordata; class Mammalia; order Carnivora; family Phocidae; genus Phoca; species Phoca vitulina. The sequence goes on from NW_022589727.1 coordinate 18,928,403, forward strand.
CACCTCAGTGGCCACTTTGGCACTTGGGTCTCCTCACATCAGTGCTGTTCCATGGGGGCACTACTGGCATTGAGGGAAGAGTTCTAGGCTCCTCAGATTAAAGGAGTTTTAGCATTCCTGGCCTTCCACCACTGAGAACCAGCATTGCCAGGGATTACAATAAGCAAAAATGTCCCCACAAATTTCCAAATGGCTCCAAGTTGAGTCACACTGCTTTAGATGCTGTCTTCCCACCCCCCACTCCAAAAACACACATTTTCTCCCTAAATGGGATTGTATATGCCTCTATCAATACACTGTTTCTTTTTTCAAAGCTTGTCATATTTTAAAGTCATTCTTCCTTTTAGAGTTTTTTTTTTTAGCCTTGGAATGAGTCATACATTATTTTGTTTTGTTTTGTTTTACTTATTATTATGGGAAATGTCAAACATACACAAATAGAGAGAGTAGCCTAATGAACTCCCATGGATCTATATCACTTCATTTTACCAATTACCAGCACATAGACATTCCTGTTTTTTCTATAATCCCACCTACCAGGGAGACCTTAGATTGTTTTTAATAATCTATGCCATTATTATAGATATTTTTATTATAGATTATTTTTAATAATTTATGCCATTAGATAATTTTGAAGCTAATCATTCAAAATTCATCATTCATTGTATGTATCTTTTTGATAAACTTTTGGATATCTTTTTGCTTTTTTTTTTTTCTGAGTCAATAAGGTTAAGGTGGAACATTTGCTTAGTTCTCCAGGACCCCACCCTTCCCTATCACCCATACATTCCTTCTGCCCCACCAAACATAAACTCAGTGTTGTAGCTACCTTCCTTGCTTCCTCTCTTTTCTGAGACAAGAATGCCAAGACAAGTCAAGAATTGGTCATATACTCTGTTTTTAGCAGCTGTTCATATCATCCAAGGCTTACTGCTGCCTGTTTTATCTGTGCTAATTTGATGATCTCTAGTAGGCAATTGACATCTACATCTTCTCTCGGGTAAAGTGAAATATAGTTTAACAGCATCCAAATACCGCTTCTATTTCTGCCTCTCTTTGTATTCCCTGGAAAGCTCTCTGCCAGGCTGGGAACTCTGAGCCCATGATTTAAACAACCTTCCTGTTTTGTTCCTTGCCTGTCCTGCTAATTTAGAAAAGGTGTGCCCTTCTAAAGTATTCAAGTTACAGTCCTCATCCGACATTTAATGAAACCAAAAAGATTGCTTTTCAGTTGTGTTTATAAAATATTTTGGAAATGAGGGGAATATAAGTCGAGTCTGTTAATGGTGGAGTGCTACTGTTCAACAGAATATTGGGATGATTAGTTCCATCATGACTGGTTCTTAAATGATAGGACCGTGTGTCCAGCTTTCCTTTTTCATAGCCCTGTGGGATGCATTTGCTGGCTATTTGATTGCTTAGTGCTTAGCAAGGATTAACCTTGCTGACTTTGGGGCAGCTTTTTGAAAACAAATTGATGAGCCTTAATCTGGAGCAATCCTAAATGCCAAACCTTGTGTGACACTGAGGCCCCTGGGCTCTTCAGTTTATGGGGGGAGCCATGACCTTGACCTGGATACAACTTTTCAGCCAGTCTCTCACTGAATCATGGCTAGCCCCTTGGGTTTTTTCCCCCAGATGTAGCTCCCTTCCAACTTCTTGCCTCTAGATGGGTGCTAAAAGGAGTACAGGTCTGTGTTAGGAACAGTTTGAAGGATTACTATATACCTGGACTGCAAGCAGATCCAGCAGAAGAAAGGGGATGTTAAGTGCTTGTATCAAACACTCTATAAGAATGCTTAGATTGTTATATTTAATTTGCAAGTGCACTATTGTTTAGAATAGTCTTATCAAAATACTTTCCTAAGTTCTACTCCTAAAAAGACATAATTTTGACTGCTTTATCTTCCTTTGTGCTTTATCATTAACCCTATTTCAGAGGGCACGGTGGTATTATTATTTTCATTATTATTGGCATTGCCAAACACTGAGAGTGATTTAAGTAATGGCAAACAGTTCATTAGCAAGGAGTCTGGAGCCGAGGTCTGCTAGAATGAAGAGTACTCTGCCAACCTTGTCCATTCAGTCTATCTGCTTTTGCCAAACCGAGTCTGTAATAATTCAGGCCAGAATGACCATTTACATGCCATCAGCAAGTGAGCAAGTCATCATCATGAGCTACAGTGTGGAAGTACCTGGAGGTAAAAAGGATCCTCATCCTTGCCTATTTCCCCAAGTTGTTGTGGCAACTAAAAGTGTAAATGTATGTGAAAGTTCTTTGTAAACTATGAAGTCCTATTCAGATGAAGATATTGATGATGATACTAATAGCACTTGGCATCTGTGGAGTATTTTCAGCAAACCAGTCATTGAGCTGAATTCTTTATGCATCATCTCATTTACTCTTCTCTTTAGACTATAAAGAGTACTCTGGACCAGTCCCACTCCAAATAATTAATGTTTACTAGAAAAATACAAAAGGATCAAGAAAACCCAATGGATACTCTAAATAAATCAAATCAGGTGCTTCACCATAACTTTCTCTGGCATTCATAATTCATCACTCAACGGTGGTTTCTAAGCATCTAAACATATATATACCCTTAAGTATGTCAGCAGTGACCAGCAATTTATAAACAAGAACAAGGCTTACCTTCTTCACAATCATCACTTGAATAATTATCCATGGCCATCCTTGGGTCGGAGTTCCTTAGGTGGTGGCCTCTTCTCACTCCTACTCTTCAAAATAACAGAAGGAGAAGTCTTTGAAAGCAGTTAATGTCAATCAAAGCTAAGAGAGATAATCAGAGCCCGAGAAAAGGAAATGCCAGCTTCTTTCAAGACGTTACTTCCTTTTTATAGACTCAAAACCAGTCTTTTCATGTTGGCTTGTGAAGACATAAGTGGCAATGTGGTTCCTAAATACCTTAATAAAATATAGTACAGCCAGCCATACAATGGAATATTATGAGCCAATTAAAATGACTTTTCAATGAGGAAAATTACAGTGTGAAGAAATCCTCAAAATAAAATGGTAAATGATGGAAATCAGGATATATAACTGTTTGTATGGTATGTCCACAGGCTGTTTTACACACACACACACACACACACACACACACACACACACACAATGCATTCAAATGTTAATAGAGGTTAACTTTCGATGTTGAAGTTGTTTTCAAAAATTTTAACTATTATACTTTCCCTTATTTTCTAAATATTCTATAATGAACATTTATTATTTTTAGAATAAAAAAAGATGGATGACAATAGTAAAGGAGTTATATATTGTGGCTTGCATGTAGACAGGAGTTTCTGAAGACTATAGTTTCCAAAAGTAAATATGCGGTTTTAATAGTCCTGTTTAATTGTGAACAGCAATATGATCTTTCTATGTTGCTTCCCCTTATTCTAGGTGCTTTTTAGCAGATTCTTACTTGCACTACATGGTTCTGATCTTCCCAGCATGTACAGAATTTCCCAGAAGTACATGCTGAATGTTTGGGGCAAAGGACTTTCAGATGACTGAGACTCAGCCTCGCTAAACGGATCCTACAGTGCATTAAGATTTCCTTCTAATTTAAAGGAGATTATTTAAATTTGCCTAAAGCTCTCAACGTGCTACTTGAAAGTTCTGCTAAACATAGAACCAAACGGAGAAAAACCTCTAGGGACTAAATTTGACAAAAATAGGAGTAAGATGCATTTTTATGAGCAGGTATTTGAATATTAAATGTTGAAAAGAAAGACATTTATTAATTGGTGATAAACTCCTGAAAACCACTTAAAATGTAAATATGGGACATGATTCTAATGCAGAGGTATTCATTTCTCCCTTAGAAAAGGATTTTTTTTAACTGAAACAGAAAAACATTTGGTGCGACAGAGCTGTATCTCTGGGGCTCAAGGCACGGATTGTGTCCCTGTTTGCTGTCAGATCCCTTCCCCGACTCTGCCCTGCTCCTTTCCTGCCTCCCCTTATCTGCTATTTCAGGAAACAACATCTCTCAGGTTTCTTACCCTCTGGCTGGATGTAGCTTCCATTTGACCAAACAGAAGCTCCTGGAAGATTGGAGTGGGGAGTAAGGGAGAAGCCATGGTGCTTTCCTCCCTCTCTCTCTACCTTGGGCGGTGTCTTTGGTTATAGCTTTTTCTCCTCCGTGGGACGGGCTTCTGCCAGGTGATGCCAAATCCTGGGCTCCATGAACCCTCGCTGCTCTCTCAGCTGTTGCTACTCTGTTTGGCTTCTCTACTCTTTCACCACTTATATATTGAATTCCTTCTATTAAATTCCCTCCAAAATACTCAGATTGGTTCCTGCTTTTCATACTAGACTGGCGATACAACTGGTTCTAATTTAGGATCACATTGGGAAATGCACCCCGGCTCAAGGGAACATACATGTAAGGGAGGCAAAGTAATGACATTTTTTAAAAAAGATTTTATTTATTTGACAGAGAGAGACACAGCGAGAGAGGGAACACAAGCAGGGCGAGTGGGAGAGGGAGAAGCAGGCTTCCCGCTGAGCAGAGAGCCCCATGTGGGGCTTGATGTCGGGTTCAATGTGGGGCTCTATCCCAGGACCCTGGGATCATGACCTGAGCCGAAGGCAGACGCTTAACGACTGAGCCACCCAGGCGCCCCCAATTAATGACATTTCAAAGACCCACTGCACCATCAGATATGTTGTCACAATGCAGTAGGTGAAATGCAGGGCTGCATGAAGTGGGGTTCGTTTGTGCAAAGAGATTTAGAGAGAATTTTAAGTATGTGTCAAAAGAAAAACAAAAGTTGGCTATCTTTTTTGTTTTTTAAAGATTTTATTTATTTATTTGACAGAGAGAGACACAGTGAGAGAGGGAACACAAGCAGGGGGAGTGGGAGAGGGAGAAGCAGGCCTCCCGCCGAGCAGGGAGCCTGATGCGGGGCTCGAACCCAGGACCCTGGGATCATGACCTGAGCCGAAGGCAGACGCTTAACGACTGAGCCACCCAGGTGCCCCCAAAAGTTGGCTATCTTAATAATCCTGGTTTGATGGCTGATTACTGGTGAATTGTTTATGTATCATGGGGAGAAGCCATTTCTTTCCTTAGGAATGAGCTAGGGAGCGTCAAACAATACCTGTTCTCTTAAGGAGAAGCATTCTGGGAACATCCAAATTTAAGGAAACCCGAACAAATCCTCGATATAGGAGGATGTCTCCCATGGCTGTACTAAGCATGATTGGGTAACAGAGTGTATTTAATTTTTTAAAAACCACTCTGGATAATTACTGGCTGCTTTTTAAATTTTAAAATTCTCAACTCTATATTTATTAAGTCAGGACCATAATTTGTGAAATCAAAGAATTACCAATTGCTAGTTTTGTCACCACCGGGAAATCCTTATGACAGAGGCAAGAATAGAACAGCTACCAGCTGTGCCCTATAAAGAAAGAAGGCAAACAAGGTGTCTTCAGTATGTACTGAGTACCTAGTAGAGAAAATCTTGCTTGAATGAATGCCCGCATGCCTGAAATCATTAGTCAACAGGAACAAGCAATTCATTCTGTCTGGACTTAATAGTATTTTTAAAACAAGGTTTTGAAGAATGGTGAGTCATTGTGGAGGCAAGAGCGGAATGGGGTTTCAGGAAGACCCATAAGGTAGAACGGAGAGCGTGAGCAGTGGCCAGGTGAAGCAGGAGTGGGGAGTGTGGTTGGGCAAAGCTGGCTTTGTAGGTCAGATTAAGCAGTTTTGACTTTTGTGAATGGAAGGGCATGGAAGGCTTTTGAGTTGAGGAATGATGTGATCAGATCTGTGCTTTGTGAGTTCCTTGCATGTACAAGTTCAATACATATTTGTGAAATTAAATTTCTGGAAGATGATAATGAAACAACAGCTAAAAATTCTCCTGAATATAATTCCTCTTCAAGTTAGGAGCATTTTCTTGCCAGGTGTGGTTAACACCTATTGTTCGTTTCCTGGCAACCGTACATTCTTTCGGTGGAGAAGACAGAAGGGTCAATTGAACATCTCCATTTAGAATCACTCAAAGGACAGTGTATCTCCAGGGAGACCTTTGCCTCATTTGTTCCCTCAACTTCCAGAGAATACAAGTTGGTCAGAAGGGATGGCTGAGGTGTGGGGTGGGGTGGGATTGTGCTTCTTAGGGAGGGTTGGGGAGTACAGGATGGGGGAAATAGTGCAACCCTCTCCTACCCCACATGCTTGCACCAGAATAAGGTTTTCACAGAAAACTTAAGCACAAAGGAATTTGCAGAGAGAGGCTCTGATGATATGGGAGGTATGAAGTTGTCAGATGGGCTCCAAGGGTAAGATTTGGTGAGAGAGGACAAAGATAGAAGGAGTGAAGGGTAGAGACATCACCAAGACACTGAGTATCTTTTTAGTAATCCTTAGAACAGTCCCGAAGGGAGTTGTTTTTATCACATCCAATTGATAGATGAGCAAACAGAGACCCATGGAAGTTAAGTGGCTTGACCAAACTAGCCAGATCGGGGCCTCATCATTCCAAGGACAAAGGGTACGATCAAAGAACTCATCCACCCACCATGGTCACCTGTGGTCACCTTGCACTAAGTCCACTCTCTGCTGATATTCCTTGACTTCTCTTTGGCATCTGCCCCTTTCCCACTTCCTCTCAAAAACATTGCATGGTTCCTGTCCGCACTTGCCCCCCTTCACCTCCTACCCCTCCAGCACCTCCTTATAGGCATCCCTGACAGGCATCTCTTCCCGGCCATGCCTTCCTGCCCCTAAGAGGTGGTATACCGAGCTCCGTGCCCAGCCTCTTCTCTCCTCACACTACAAACCCTCTGCTGTGATTTGTCTACTGCCCTGACTCCAATCTCCACTCACGCTGAACTGATGACCTGTCAACGTAGGTTTCTTCAAACAGTTCAGCTGCCTCCAGTCCCATACTTCTCAGTATGTGTGTGGATATTCCACAATCATTTCAAATACCAAAGCAGAACCCATCGTTCCTACCCGGAAGTCCCTATCTGATTCGACATTCTGTTATGAGTTCCTCATCAGGGGATAATTTGCTTCAGAAACAACACCACTGTATCTCTAGGGTTCCTTTTAGGTCTCAACAATCCAAGTCTACAATCACAGAACGAACACTATATCACAACCTGAACTTAATGCCAACATGCCTTCTCCAAAAGGGAAAATAAATCTCGATCTGTAATGTTCTTGACTCTATTAGGTGAGAAGAGGAGGGGATGAGGAAGAGGAGGGAGGGAAAGGAGACCCTCATAGAACTGGGTCAGCACCTGCCTGGAATGAAGTCGGTTGCCTAGCAACAGTGCCCTCTCCTCACCTCCCCCTAGATATCAATTTGTGATATTCCATTCCTCCCTCCCTTCTTTCAGGGTTGCTCTCAATATTTACTTCAAGCAGATTTTACCTATATAAAATTGGAAGGGAGGGGATGCATATCTCACATTCTTAATGCTTACATAGCTGAATATGGAATTTGCAGATCATAGAGAAATGTAAATTCTTCAAATGAAAATGCCTTCTTTTGGCCATTATTTATTAAACAAATATTTATTGAATGTGTCTGCAACGTGCCTGACACTCTGCAAAGTACTGAGTTGAAAGATCTTCCATAGGAAGGTTTGAAAACTGAAATGAGTCCCTTGTGTCTAAGAAGGACTAAGAATTGGTGGAGAGATCACACATTAAAATTCTAACTTTAAGAACAATTGTGGGTTGCTGGACATAATATCAATATATCAAAAATCCAATTGCATTACTAGATGCCAGTAATAAACATTTGAAAAATATCATTTATGACAGCGACAAAACCACAAGTTACCTAGGAATTAAACTAACAAATGATGTGCCAGACTTGGTGTGGAGAAAAAGAAAAAAAGACTTGGTGTGGAGAAAACTATAAAACTCTATGAAAAAAAATATTTTAAGAAATCTAAACAAATGGAAGACATACACTATATTTGTGTTTGGGAAGACATAAGATTCTAAAGAAAGCAATTCCCTCTAAAGCAATCTGCTGAATCCAATAGAATTTAGGTGAAAAATCCCAATTGATATTTTGTGTATCTTCATAAGCTCATTCTTAATACAGATAAGTAAAGGGTCAAAAACAGCCATGGTAATTTTAAAGATTTGTTTATTTATTTATTTGACAGAGAGAGAGAGAGAGAGAGAGAGAGACAGCTAGAGAGGGAACACAAGCAGGGGGAGTGGGAGAGGGAGAAGCAGGCTTCCTGCTGAGCAGGGAGCCCGATGCAGGGCTGGATCCCAGGACCCTGGGGTCATGACCTGAGCCGAAGGCAGATGCTTAACGACTGAGCCACCCAGGCGCCCCCAGCCATGGTAATTTTAAATACAAAGAACATGGCAGGAGATGTTAGGATTTCTTATAATGCTACCAGAATTATGGAAGTGTGCCACTGGTGCAGAAATGGAAAAAGCAGGCCAGTAGAACAGAATGGGGACCACAAAACAGATTTATGCATGAAGGAGTCTTGATACACAACAGAGATAGAATTACCAATTAGTGGGGAAAGGTGAACGGTTTAGTAAATGGCACTGGGAAAACTGGCTCTCCATAGGGGAAAAAAATTAATTATATCACCATCTCACCTCATAAGTAAAAATCTATTGCAGAGAGCTTAAATAATAAGGGTAAAACTTTAATAGCCTAAAGGAATATAGGTGAAAATATCTTGATAAGGTTGGGGGAGAGAATAACTTAAGACTCAAAAACACAAAGCAAAGGAAAAGATTAATATGTTTGTTAAAGGACATTTTCAGAAAAGGTAAAATCATACAGATATAAAATCAATACATATTAAAGATTTTATTTACTTCATTATTAATGAGGGAACCAGGCAGATGTTCCAACTGTTAAAATGAGAAAGCAGAGAACCACAAATCTATAGGGAATAAATGCATGTTGAAATAAATTTCCACAGGCAGGTTGGAGGAGAGGGATTAAGGGGGTGGGGCAGAAAGAGTCAGTCGAACCGCCACCAGACAGAATTTATCTTCATGTCGGGAGACAAGAATTATTTTGCATTGTTATCGGTATTTGCAACTTGAAAGTTGTAAAATAGCTCAAAACAGTGAGCGACTAAAATCCAACAACCTGGAGAAATGTGCTCTAAACAATGCATGATTTTTTTATTGAGAACATCCAGCAATCTTTCACGCTTATTCCAAATTTCTTACATATTTGACTACATTAAAAAAACCTTTGGGGGTGCCTGGGTGGCTCAGTTGATAAAGCACCTTCCTTTGGCGCAGGTCATGATCTCAGGGTCCTGGAATTGAGCTCCCGGTCAGGGAGTCTGCTTCTCCCTCTTCCTTTGCTCCTCCCCTTCAACTTGTGCATGTGTGTGCTCTCTCAAATAAATAAATAAATAAATAAATAAATAAATAAATAAAATCTTTGAAAAACAAAACAAAACAAAAAACCCTTTGGCCTATCAAAAGACATTATAAATTAAGTGAAATAATAAACCAGACTAGAAGAGGCTGTTTGTGATGCCTATAATTAACAAAGGATTATCCAAAATATGTAAAGAATTTTTACAAATCAATGAAGGAACATAAAAGCACCAGTAGAAAATGGGCAAATGATATGAACAGGTAATTCGGGAAAGAGAAATACAAAGAGAAACAGAATGACAAATACATGCAAAGATGCTCAACTCACCAGTGATCAGAGAAATGCAGATTAAAACCACAGCGAGATAACACTTCACATTTGCTAGATTGGAAAAAAATAAAGCAGGCTGACAATTACAGATGTTGGGTACCACATGGAGCTACGGAAACAAACTACCGTGAGAGTATAAATTGGTACAACTAGGGCGCCTGGTTGGCTCAGTTGGAGGAACATGTGACTGTTGATCTTGGGGTCATGAGTTCGAGCCCCACATTGGGCATAAAGATTGCTTAAGTAAATAAAGAAATACACTTTTAAATAAATAAATAAATAGGTACAACCACTAAAGCAACTGAGTTCTAACTTGTAAAATTAAAGATGTGCAGGGGCGCCTGGGTGGCTCAGTTGGTTAAGCATCTAACTCTTGATCTCAGCTCAGGTCTTGACCTCAGGGTTGTGAGTTCAAGACCAGCATTGGGCTCCACGCTCAGTGTGGAGACTACTTAAAAAAAAAAAAAGAATTAAAGATGTGTATGCCCTCAAACCAAAACTTAGTAATTTATTTCCTGGGATTTTTTTTTCTACACGTGCATGAGGAAATAGGAGCAAGACTATTTTGACAGCATAGCCTATAATAGCAAATTATTGGAAACCGCTGAAATGGCCATCAACAGGAGAATTTTAAAAATCATGATGTATTGGGGCGCCTGGGTGGCTCAGTCGTTAAGCGTCTGCCTTCGGCTCAGGTCATGATCCCAGGGTCCTGGGATCGAGCCCCGCATCCCGCTCCCTGCTCGGCGGGAAGCCTGCTTCTCCCTCTCCCACTCCCCCTGCTTGTGTTCCCTCTCTCGCTGTGTCTCTCTCTGTCAAATAAATAAATAAAATTAAAAAAAAAAATCATGATGTATTTATACAAAACAGTGCTATATTGCCATTAAGATGAAGGAAACAGAGTTACATTTGTCAACATGGATTAATCCCCCAAACATAATGTTGGGTGAAAAAACAAGTTGCAGAACAATGCATATGTATGCTATCATCCATATCAAATCTTAAAACACACACAGAAATGATAAAAAATGTGTAAGATGGCGGTCACGTCTGGGGCGGGACGAGGGTGGGACCGTGAGGGCTACAAAGGGCTTCAGTTGAGGCTGTGCTGCCTTATTTCTTAGGCTGAGAGACTGGATGTACAGTGTTGGCTATATTTTCCTCCAAATTTTTGTATGTCTTAAGTAGGTGATAGTTTTTTTTTTTTTCTATGTACTTGGATTATACTTGGTATAAGTAGATTTCAGCCCCAAAGCCAAATCAAAGTTCTTTTTCCCCTTTTCTGTTCACTTCTCTCAGAAATGGACTTCCTGCTCCCACCAGGCCAAGTTTGGGCTCTTAGGGAAACCCAAGAAGTGGGCTGTAGGTAGATTCCTTCCCTTTAAGGAACGCTGGCCCCGGCAAGAGCTGGTACACTCGTTGTCAGGAGTGTCTGTCTTCTAGGAGATGGACTGGACTCGCCTGCAAGCAGCCAGATGTGGGAAGTCTAGAAGGAAACAAAAAAGCACTCCTCCCTGAAGGAAAGCCCTTTCCCCTGGCTGGGCTTGAAACAAAGCAAGATGGATTGGGGATCCAGGCCAGGGAGAGACTTCAGGATAGGGGCTCCTGTCCAATATTGTGAAGGCCAGCTCTAATCTTTCCCTGGCCAACGTTAGCCCCGCAGGGCGCATGAAAAAAGGCAGGTCAGGAAGGTACTATCTCACAGCAAAAATATGTAAGTCAAGGACCAACCAAACATATCAAGAAGATAGAATAATCAGGAATTGATATGTAGCTGGAGTAGACATTTATCCTGCCTAGAATCCTCACCCACTTCTCATTTTGAAGGATTCTCTACCTCCTCCTATAGAAGCTCAAAATACCCCACTGTCATTTTCCCAGCGTCGTGGTCCCCAAGGCAAGCCATGTGATCTAGGCTCTGCTAATGGACATACCTTTGCCTCCCTCCATTTAAGAGCTAGTGACATGGAAAAGCAGAGACCATGGAATTTCTCCAGCAGGCTGGGGTCTCCAACAAGACGGAGTTCCTGGGCAGCATTTTGGCTCTGTTGGTCATGTTCCAACGGCTGGAAGCTGCTCACTGGAAAGCAGCATCCATAGCTTTGCAGAGATAACTGTGATATTTGCAACTTCCTCGAGTGGCTTCTGTGGCTTGCTGTGCAGCTGGGTAGCACTGAGCCCAGTGTTTCAGGTCTTCCAATGGGCCAAAGTCAATTTCCCATTGCTTGTATTTTGGAAACCTGATGCCAGGGCCTAGCAACACAGCCTTGACATTGACGAAGTGAAAAAGGATCAGAATCAGGTGAGGAAACTGACAATTGCTATGGTCAGAATGGGAGATTTAAAAGTCATTCTTTGAGAAGTTTACGGATCGGGGAGAAAAAACATCAACAAAGAGTTAATAGTTTTGAACAAGGTGATTTTATTTATTTATTTATTTATTTATTTATTTACAAAGATTGTATTTATGTATCTGAGCAGGAAAGAGAGTGAGCAAGAGAGAGAAGGAGTAGGGGGAAAGGGGAGAGAGAAACAGACTCCCTGCCAAAGCTAGAGTTAAAATTTGGAGCTCCTGTTGTTAAATGTGTTATTTGTGATTTTGATACAGAGGTATATTAAAAAGATCTGCTACTAGACATTTCATTAGGTGCCCTTATAACTACCCCCAGCCATATGCTTATATATGGTGTTCATCTTCTAAAGATTAATGAAAAGAAAGCTTTAAAAAAGTTACCAAGGGGCTCCTGGGTGGCTTAGTCGGTTAAATGTCCAACTCTTGGTTTGGGCTCAGGTCATGATCTCGGGGCCATGAGATCAAGCCCCGAGTCGGGCTCTCAATGTGGGGTCTGCTGGAGATTCTCTCTCTCTCTCCTTCCCCTCTGCTCCTCTCCCTGCTTGAGTGCTCTCGCTCTAAAATAAGTAAAATCTTTTTTAAAAATGTACCAAAACACTATAAAAAAAAGAACCAGACTGATATATGAGAGACATATTGCACTTAGAATGTGCATTTAATTTTTACCTGGAATGGTAATCTGAAATACAAGTAAGTTAATGGCTGATGCATATTTTTTAAATTGTAAGAATTATAAAGTTACTTTCTCTCTTTGCAAAATAACCAAGATGGGACGAAAGCTAAATTATAAGCCCAGGGGCGCCTGGGTGGCTCAGTTGGTTAAGCGACTGCCTTCAGCTCAGGTCATGATCCTGAAGTGTCTGGATCGAGTCCCGCATCGGGCTCCCTGCTCGGCAGGGAGCCTGCTTCTCCCTATGACCCTCCCCCCTCTCATGTGCTTGCTCTCTCTCATTCTCTCTCTCAAAAAAAAAAAAAAAAAAGTTAAAAAAAAAAATAAATTATAAGCCCATATAATTTACATTCTCCAGGTTTGCCACTTGATGAGTAGCAATAAAATAACTTGGTAATAGTGAGAAAACTCAAGAACACAAGAGGATATTTGATATGACACTGTTTATAGAAAATAAACCACCATTATAAATTTAAAAGTATTTTATAAAATAGCCAACTAGTAAACCCACTGCACAAATCACCTTTGACTATAGACTTCAAGGTCATAAAAAAAGTGAGGCTTTCTGTTTACCCTAAAGTTTGATGATACACAAGATGTTATAAAGAAGACAAATTTAGGGGAGGTTCCTTTTCCTGAGTATTGCCCAGTCTACCTTCTTAAAGAAGAACAGAGAGAAATTATTTCATTTGGCAACAATACAGTTTCTCTCTTCCAAAGAACTCAAAGTATTTGTACAAATATTCACTGATAGCCTTGTAGAGATGGAGGAAAAGCCGGGAGGGAGGAGAAGGAGGGAGAGCGGAGAAGGAGGGGAAGATGGAGAAGGGGGAGGTGGGTGGAGAAGGGTGGAGGGGGGAAGGAGGGAGGGTGGCGAAGTGGGGCGGGTGGAGAAGGGGGCAGAGAGGAGAAGGGGGAGGGTGGAGAAGGGGGAGAGTGGAGGGGGGTGGAGAAGGAGGGGAGGGTGGGGAAGGGGGGACGGTGGGGAAAGGGGGAGAGGGGAGGGGGGATGGAGAAGAAGGAGGTGCCTGCAGGGGCAGGTGGTAAAAGTGAGAAAGTAATTTTTCTATTTTTCTTAATAATTCCCAGGATGTCCACACCTAAGTCAACTCACCACTAAGTCAGCCGCGAATTACACTGTTCTGGACCTAATATCTGCCGTACAATGAGAGCACTATGCTCTATAAAGTTGTTCTTGCACAGTTGTGTCTGTCTCAAGAGAGACAACGTGTAAATATTTGCACAACCCGGCCTGTTATCTCAGGGAGTCCAGGATTGTTTCAGAGTGGCTTCAGTTCAGTTGAATGAGTAATTATTGAGCATCACCGAAGTTCTGGGCCTTCTAGGGATTTGATGGTGGATATATTCAGGCAGGGCTTCTTAGACTGCTCCTAGCGCTGGTAACCTGGGCAGCACCTGGGAGTGGTTAAGAAATGCAAATTCCAGCGCCCCACCCCCTTGCTACACAATCCGAAACTTGAAACCCTGGGATTCTGGTCCCGCGTCTGCATTTTAGTAAGTCCTGGGGTGACTGAAGCTCTACAGTCTAAGAACCATTAACGTGGTGTTAGTAGGTGACTTTCCATGCAATGGCCCCTGAACGGATGGATGACAAAGCAAACGACAGCAATATAATGAACGAGCCGTTACGGAGTTTGGGGCGGCACAAAACATGAGCCTATTTGTAAGAACCAGAGAAAACAAGCTCGGTCTCAGCCTCGCTCTGCTTGCTGGCCCCGGCACACGCCTGTGCTCCCAGCCTGGCTGGTGATTTCTTTTCCTCGGTTCATTTGTTTATTGACGACTGTTCACTTCCGTTTGTGGGAAAAACAAAACAACAAAGTAAAGACATGAACACGATCAGACAAAACCAGAAGCACTTGAGAATAGGTGATGTCCTGACAGCAAGTCTGGTTTTGCTGGATTCCTTGGGATAAGCGTGAGTGGCGGCTGGTGTGTTATTTATAAGGCGAACGGAACTCACTGGGGTCAGTTCACTCTGCCCTGGTGTGCGGGGAAGACAGCCACCTCTCTTCTCCCTCTTTCTGGAAGAAGCTGGCAGAGCTTAGCTCAGCTATTTTAGTGCAGTCAGAACTCGCCTGGGGACACGAAACTTCCTCCACAAAACTGTTTTTTTTTTCTTCCCCCAATAAAGGAAACACTTTTGTGTCTTCTAAGCTGCCGCTGGCCTCCCGCCTGGCTCGCTGCAGCCCCTTCTTCCCACGATCTGACTCAGTGTCGACAGGGGCTTTCTTTGGCACGCAAAACCCTCAGCCGTTTTGCCCCGCCGCGAGTGAAATAGACGCGGTGAGAGCCTCTTTCAGTGAATTTCAGGGGAATGTCGACTGCGGGAGCCCCGGCAAGTCGCGCTGCCCCCGACGCGGGAGCCACCTAGCAGACGAGGACACTTGGGTTTCGTAATGTGACTTTTGTCACAGTGGAGCGCACTTGAGAATTTCACTTCCTGTTTTAATTGTTTGGAAATGAAATCTGCTGAGATTTCATTTTAAAAGAGCGGTGCAAACCTCGTCAAACTTTCTCGGCAAACTGGAAAAGTGAATGAGAGCAAAATCGTTGAGCAGCCAGTGAATCTTGGTAGTTAGGTGCTGAGGGTATGCGCACCTCGCTGGGCGTTCTGAGCACCTGCAGGGCAGGGGGTGGGGGTAGCGGGGCGGGGAGGGAAAGCTTTGCCCTGGAGGGGATTGCTAATGAATTCTCAGACAGCCAAGGTTTTGCAGGGGGGCGGGGAGCCCGGGAAGAACAGGGAAGGCCTGATGGAGAAGGGGGGGGTTGCTGAGGGGTGGAGGGAACGAGGTGTGCGGGCAGCCACGGATATCAAAGGTTTAAAAGGCTGTGGGGAGGGGTGCCTGGGTGGCTCAGTCGGTAAAGCATCTGCCTTCGGCTTAGGTCATGATCCTGGGGGTCCTCGGATCGAGTCCCCCATGGGGCTCCCTGCTCAGCGTGGAAGCTTCTCCCTCTCCCGCTCCCCCTGCTTGGGCTCTCTCTGTTAAATAAATGAATGAATGAATGGCTTCGGGGCCTTGTGAAAAGTTAAAGAAACGTGGGCTTGACTCCCCGGGCCAGAGGGAGGTGTGCAAGGTGTGTCCTCAGGGAGGAGGGGCCGAGGCTGTCCAGTGTGACAAAGCTCACTCTGTGGAGAGAAGGAAGCAGCCTCTTCGAGCCTGCTGGCATGGCAGGGCCAGGGGAGCCCCGGACTCCCCGGCAAAGCCCAGGTCACAGCCCCTGTGGAACTGGAGGCAGAACCGGACACAATACGGCATGCCAGAAAGTTCTTTCAGATATTAGATATTGCCTTACAATTCAGGCAGATGTTTGCATTTTGCTTCATAAAATTGGTGCTTGGGGAAGCTGGGCCGTATTTTTGCTCTGTGGCCTAGGGTGCGTCCTCTGCACCCTCCAAGGTCACCCATTCTCCAAGGTGGGAAGGGGCCTGCACCATGTCCGCCTCTGTTGACATCCCTTCCCACCATACTGGAGCAGGGGTGCCAGGCTCATTGCGGGGAGCAGCAAGCACATTTGCACAAATAATCCCTTTCTGTGTCATGTAGACAATGCTTCCCTTGTCTGGAGCTAAAGGATTTCCTGAATGGGACGTCATTAAATTAATTCTGTTCATTCTCTTCTAATACTTTTCCTCCCTTCACTCTGCTTCTCTGTTAATTGGCTCTACAGATCCGTAGATAGCTAACTGGCGGGCGGAGAGGAGTGGGGTTGACTCTGCGATGGGCGGTCTGCAGCTTTAGTTCCATCACAGTCTTCTGTATCCTGGGGCTGACTTTTCTGAGATGGAGAGTGAGAAGTTAACATCAACTGCGCCCTTACTGGGTGCCAGACACTACTTTGTTTCTTCTTTACAACAGGCCTGAGCTGGAGGCTGTTATGATTATTATTCCCGTTTTATAGATGAGAAGACTGGGATTTGGAGATTTTTCAAGTTTTTCAGAGTTCCACAGCCAAGAAACGAGAGAGCCAGTGTATGATCTCAGGTGGTCAGAATCCAATGGTGAGTTTTCAGTCTGTCCACTGTGGGAATGAAATTGAAACTTTGGTACAGGGCTAGACCAGTACCACGTAAGATCCTCTGCAACCCTGGCATCCCCTGATTTTGTGAACTTTTTAATGTTTTGGTTTTTTTTTAATTTTTACTTAAGTCATCTCTACACACAATGTGATGCTCGAACTCATGACCCTGAGGTCAAGAGCCCCACGCTCCTCCAACTGAGCCAGCCAGGTGCCCCTGATTTTGTGAACTTTTAAAAGAGCAGACTGATTCTGAGGAGAATTGGGTGGGCAGACTACTGTGAATTCTCACTTCTTCTCTAGTGATCACCTTGAGATGAAAGGGTACCCAGTAAGACTTTTCCACTGGAATTGTGTTTTTCTCATTTTTATTGAGTATATAGGTAGAAATTGCAGAGGTTAATGTATTTTAAATTTTTCTTAAGATTTTATTTATTTGAGAGAGTGAGAGAGCACAAGCGGGGGGAGGGCAAAGGGAGAGAGGGAGAAGCAGACTCCCCGCCTAGCAGGGAGCCTGATGCAGGGCTTGATCCCAGGACCCCAAGATCACGACCCAAGCCAAAGGCAGACGCTCAACCAACTGAGCCACCCAGGCACCCCGAGATTAATGTATTTTAAAGAAAAACTTGATTTTCTTTTTAGTTTTAAAACAAAAATGAAGACATTGTCATCGCCCCAGGCTTCTGGGGCTGCCATAATGAAACATCACAGACTGAGTGAAATTTATTTTCTTACAGTTCTGGAGGCTGGAAGTCCAGATGAAAGTTCCAGCAGGGTTCGAGTTCTGGTGACAACTCTCTTCCTTGTTTGCAGATGACTGCTTTGTCCTCGTGTGGCCTTTCCTCTGAGGGAGAGGGAGGGGGCCGAGGGGGGTTGGGGAGTTGGCGTGGAAGGAGGCGGATAGCTCTTTTTATAAAGCCGCCAGTCCTAGTGGATTAGGACTCCATCCTTATGCCCTCATTTAACCTTAATTACCTCCCAAAGACCTTATTTCCAAATATTGCCACATTGAGGGTCAGGGCTTCAACATACGCATTTGGGGGACACAATTTAGTCCGTAGCAAGCTCTAACATTGCCTTGACATTGAGCTCCCCTTACCCTGGGGCAGGAGCCCTGTGACTCTGTCTGGTCCCGCCTTGTGCACACAAAGGAGTTGGCTCTTCCGTGGTGCCCATTTCACTGGCCTCCCCCTCCTCGTGTGTCTGGGACTGTTAGGGCTGGTGCCCATGGGAAGTCCCCGTCCAGCACCACCTTGCTGTGTTTTGTTGTTGTTAATATGTTTGCCAAGCTGTCTCTCTTTTCCTAGGTTTGAAAATGCAAATAGATATTTCTCATGAGAATTGTATCGTTTTTTTTTTCCTGGTGCATTTTATTGGAAATCACTGTTATATACTATATATACTGTTCTGGGGAAATGCCACTTCCTTTATTATAAACATTACAGAATAGGGATAGTATAATTGATCATATTTCCAGAGCACTTTACAGTTTGCAAATTGATCTCATTTGCTTAATTTCCTCATTTGGTCCCTGGGGGATAAGCAAGACAAGTATTATTATTCCCATTTTACAGATGAAGAAATCAAAACTCAGAATTCACTGATTCATACAGGGGAGCTGGAAAATTCTTCTGTCTGCTAATTTTTCTTCCTACGAGGTTCTTATCACCCACAGCAACCTCTGTAAACTTATGCTCCAATTTTTCCAGGCCACCTACTGACTCTTATCTCCTGGGTCATGGACCCCCTTGACACAAGAAAGCATTCTTCCCTAGACTTCGGTTCTGGATTGTGGTGACCTCAGTCAATCCAAGAGCAAAGTTCATGAAGATATTCACTGGCGGGTTTGTTCCTGATGTTGCTCCTTGTGATGGCTGCCTCTGGGTGTCTTGAGCTTCAGGGTCACCCTGGTGCTGAGACACAGCATTGCTGAGCTCATGGGGCGCCCCAGGCTTGTTTTGACTGTACATCGATGTCATCTCAGAGCTGTGGTTACTGTGGTTTTGGGATGCAAAGCTTCGAAGATGACTGTAAATAGTGCACTCCCATCCCATCGGAACAACCCAGTCCAAGGAAAACAGCAAAAGCTAATCGAAACTAAGACAACAGCACAAATATTTATGGGGGCAGAAATTGAAACACTAGCAAAAACAAAGAATGCATTTCAGATTGGTATTAATTAAACGAAAACAAATATTATGGTATCTAATGGAAATATTTTTTTTTTTTTTACCATCAGATCGGATACCTTTGAATGATTGTTACAACTAGAAGGATAAAGTCATACAAATGATTTACTCAAAATAGTTACTAGTTTCAGCCATTTGCCTTCCTACTGAGTGTCTAGTGTTGCCCAATGTCAGAGGAAGGGCACAGAAATGGGGCTCAGGACAAATGCCATAAGTAGTTGTGTAACTTTGAGCCTGTCACCTAACCCTGCCCAAAGTGACCTTCAGTTTCTTCAGCTGAGAAGAAGAGAGAAGAGAAAAGAAGGGATTGGGGAGGGAGACAGCATGGTATCCTCCAGACTGAACTCTATGATCTCTAACACAGTGGTTCCAAGTAGGGGCTGGAATTGGGGTGCTCAGGTTCAAATCCCAGCTTCATTATCTGCTAGCTAGGTGACCTTGACAAATTCCTTAGCTCTCTGTGCCTCCTTTCCCTTGTAAAATTCCAATCTCTTTGTGTTAGGAGCATTAAATTAGTAAATATATGTAAGTACTTCAAATAGTGCCCAGCACATAGTAAGTACCTGACAAGTGTTAGGTGTTACTATTATTATTATTAGATGATCTTTCCTTGGAGGAAATATAATGGACACTGGAGGAGAGAAGGAATGAAGGGGATTTCTCTAAGGATTCTGGCCTTTGACTAGGGAATAAATAGAAGAAAGAAAAGAAACTAATATTTAAAGACTTACCTATTCCCATTGACTAGATATGATACAAATGAGCACTCAAAAACTATTTTCTCTAGGAATAAATAATCCTGTGAAATAAGGTTTTTTTAATTTCTATTTTTTTTAGAAGAGGAGTCTGAAGATCAGAGAGGTTAAGTAACTTGCTTGAGATCACACAGCTAGCAGTGGCTGAGCTGGGATTTGGTCTCAGGTCTCCGCAGCTCTGAAGCCTGTCTCTTCCGTTACACCGTGATGCTTCCCAGAAGGTGTTGGCCAGGAAGGGGAGACTAACGTGTCCTGCCAGAATGAGACCGGGCTCCTGCTCGGCGGTAGCTGCCCCGCAGCCAGCAGGGCCAGGAGTGTGGTAATTCCGCCAAGTGGTGCCTCCATCACCAGGCGCTGCCCTCCCCTCCCGCCCAGCCGCCACTGTCATCCGAGCTGCCCCGCTCACCCCTCCCAGCTAACAGGACCCAGGCCCGGTCTGGCTGGGCTTGCCATGCGGACGTTTTGCACGCTAAATTAGCAGATACGTAGCTGACTCTCGGCTGGCATAGGGAGGTATTCCCTATGATTGTGCTGGGCTTCCAACCAAGAAGAGCACACAGCTCGGCTCCCGTCCGGCCCCTTTGCTCCCTTAACCTCCACAGCAGTAATGCCGGCTTAGGGAAGACCAGAGGACCCAGTTGGCTTAGACACCCATGTGAAGGGCAATTCTCTTGCTCACAGTGTGTTAGTTGTCAGGGCTCCAGAGGTGAGTAAAGCCCGGACCAGCCCTCGGGGAGTTCACATGTAACTGGGGAGAAGGTAATGGGGTGCTGCCAGATGTCAGACTGGTGGTAAGAGGAGGGGGGGCTCAGTCTGTGGGAGGACTGGGGAAAGATCCACGGAGAAGGTGAATTTGGAGCTGGGGAGGAGTCCGAAGGGGCTCAAGGCAGGGCAAAATAGAGACAACCACAGATAGGAGGCCCAGAGTCAGGAAAGAGCGCGGGACTTCCAGTGGGCATGTGGCATCGGGCGTCTGGGGAGGACCGTGGCTGTGCGGGAACATGGGGGGGGGGGGGGCTTGCAGACTCCTGGGGCCGGGAGCCAGGGAGACTTTAAGGAGGGGAGCCATGGGGCTGGATTAGTTCTGGAGTTACGTTCAGATGCTATGGAAGAGGGGCAGTCAAGAGGCTGTCTCCCCAGGTCATCTCTGGGGGCCCCATCCCCTCTGCTACCAGTGACAGAGGGAGAATGGAAGAGAAGTTATTGAGGCGACTATGAAAACTCAGGCCAAGGGGCGCCCGGGTGGCTCAGTCGGTTGAGTGTCTGCCTTCAGCTCAGATCATGATCCCAGGGTCCTGGGACAAAAGCCTGCCCTCTGCCAAAGAGCACCCATGAGGGAATTCCCCTTCCAGAGCCTCAGCAGGGAGGGTGCTCAGAGGGAAAGGCGGACACCCCGCGATCACTCATTCATCATCCCTTCCCTCGTGGAGTGCCTGCTGCAAGTCGCTAGGGAACTAAACGTGAGGCAGGCAGAGGTAGAAGGGCCAGCGTCTGTCCTCCAGAGACTTGCTGACTCTCTGTGAAGGAGGACAAGTGAACAGGAAAGCATGTTAGGGTATGATCCATGCTGTGGTAAAAGTGAGATGGGGAAACGATGAGGTCAGGGAAGACTTCCTGGAGGAGGTGGTATGGGACTTGAGTCCTGAGGGATTTGTAGAAGTTGGCGGAAATCTAGAACCTGTGCCTTCCAGCAAAGGAAACAGCCTGTGCCAAAGTGTGGGGAGGAAGAAGGGTGGGACAAGCAAGAGATTCAGGACGCATGAACTAGGGAGCTGGTGGCCCTGGGTTTGAAAAATGAAGTCTGAAAAAAAAAAGGGTAACTATTTGAGGTGTGGATAGATTCATTAACTTCATTGTGGTAATCTTTTCACAATGGACACATATATTAAACCACATCGTACACATTAAAAAAATCATGTTATACAACCTAAATATGCGCAATTTTTGTCAATTGTACCTCAGTAGAGCTGGGGAAAAAATGAACTTTGAGCAATTTCAGAGCTAGAGATTGTTCCACAACAATAATAAGAGTTTCACATCAAGTAGCAGTCACCCCAACTCTGGCACGGGCGGGACCCCAAGGGATACATGGGCAGGACTTGCTGATGATAGAACTTGGTTCAACTGAGTCATACGAGGCCAAGCTGGGGCACCAGTGATGCTTGGCCAAGAACACCTGGTTCCTTGTGTGGAGAGATGGACACACACCTTCTGAGCCCTCTCCAGAGGGTTGATAGTTTGTTCACCAATTATACATCAGCTTGTTGAGGAGTAAACCTTAAAACAGTGCTCCATTCATGGTGGGGCTTCATGCAAACCGTCTTAGAGACCCAAGGGTAAGAAATGCCCAGGTATGTTTTACAGCTCTCTGGGGACCAGGTTCATCGTTCCTGACCACAACAGGCAACATTTATTCTCGTGTCAGCAGGGTCCGACCAGCAGAACACCCCCCTTACTTCCTGGCCGCGCTACACATTTCGTCCCATCAGCCTTTTCGTTGGCGCGGGTACCTCCTTTCCCTGGACTGGAGTCAGGGCACCTGGGGCTTATCCATGTTCTGCAGCCAGTTCCCCCCCGTGAATATGGGCCAGGCATTGCATTTCTATTTCTTCATTTTGAAACTGAGGGGCTGGGCTACAATATTCCCTGGGGTCTCATCCACACCCAACTCTTGGCAGATCGAGGGGCCTGCTAAGTATCTTGTTCATCCTTACAGCCTTCTAAGGGGGTGACTAGGTTATTAATATGAGGTGCCCAACGTCAGCATTCCTTGACCATGCATTTCACATACCATGAACTAGTCTGTTCTGTCTCTCTCTTCCTCACTCCATCTCTTTTAATTTTCTTCCTGGCTCCCCACCCCAGGTTGAGAGGCCAGAGAAAGAAGCCTTGGTCTTAAACTGGCACAGCTGTGTATGTAAGAAACCATGAATGATGCCATTTGGTTTTGACAGTATTTCTTTTCTCCTTGCTAGAGAAGCCAGGAGTTTTCACTTGCTCCTGTGTCCTTACCTTCCTAGACAATCCCACCAAATCACTGCAACTTGGTACAGAGAAAGAACAGCATGAGCTGGGAATTGGCTACTGTCCTATGCTTGTGTGATGAATAGATCAAAGAGAATTATGGAGGAAACCATTGATTTAAGCCAGAACAAAGCCGAGCAAGTTACTGACTACGTAAAGTATAAACTGCAAATTAATTGCCCATCTTGGAAATACCATAGTTTTTCAGAGTATTATAAAGTTCCAAAAGAGAACTTGGAAATCGAGTCCTACTGTATCTTTTTACAGATAAGGAAATTTAAGACTAGAAATAAGCTAACTCATTCAAGGTCACAATGCTATTTGGTCTTATTTTGGGGAGCTGTCAAATAAAATGTCAAATTAAAAAGAAGGGCTAATTGTCCAAACTAGAGTACAGAAAACTTTTTCTTAAAGGGCCACGTAGTAAATACTTTCGGTTTACGGGCCATACAGTCTCTGCCATGGTAGCAAAAGCATCATAACCATGTAAAGGAATGGACATGGCTATGTTCCAATAAAACTTTATTTAGAAAAACAGGCAATGACAGTAGGATAGCTATAACAATAATTTTATTTTTTTATATTATGTTTAAAAAGATTTCATTTTTGAGTAATCTCCACACCCAATGTGGGGCTCAAACCCACCACCCAGAGATCAAAAGTTGCATGCTCCACTGACTGAACCGGACAGGCACCCCATATAACAATAATTAAAAAAAAGAAAGAAAGAAAAATTGTTGGCAAGGATGTTGAAAAATTGGAACCCTCATATGTTGCTAGTAGGAATGTAAAATGGTATAGCCACTGTGGAAGGCAGTTTGGCAGATCTTCAAGAAGTTAAACATAGAATTACCCTATGATCCAGCAATTTTACTTTTAGGGATGTACGCAAAATGATTGAAACGGGAATTTAAACAAGCACCTGTACGAACATGCTCATAGTAAGACTCTTCATAATAGCTAAAAGGTAAGACTAGTCCAAATATCCATCGATGGATAAACAAACTGTTATATGCACATACAATACAAAATTACTCAGCCATAAAAAGAAATGAAGTTCTGACATAAGCTACACTGTGGATGAGCCTCCAAACCAGGATGCTAAGCAAAAGACGCCAGACAAAAGACTACATAGTGTATGGTTTCGTTTACATGAAAGATCCAGAATAGATAAGCACATAGCGACAGAACACAGATAGGGGGGAGGTTTGCCGGGGGCTGGGGGGAGGAAGGAACCGGGAGAAATTGCTTCATGCGCCCAGGGTTTTGCTTTGCAATGCTGGAAATGTTTTGGAACTGGATAGAGATGGTGGTTGCACAACACCGTGAATGGGGTAAATGCCTCTGAATTGTTCACTTTGAAACAGTTCCCTTGAAAACACTTTAATTGTATAAGAATTTCACCTCAATAAGTTATTAAAAGCAAACAGGCAACACATTGGATAGGACCCATAAATGAGATAATAGAGCAATTCCTGTTATGAAAGAGAGAATAGAATGGTTCAATGAAAAGCATGCCATCGTCATCAATGATATTTGTTGTTATTATAATCATTTATTCTGTCCAGGAATGGAAATAAAGTAATTTTCCAGGTGTAGTATTTTCAGAGCCAAGAATATTTATGACTGTAAAGATGCCTCCAAACCCAACCAGGGGGGTCGTGGATAAATTTCAGACTAACTTTAAATCTATTGAACATTTTGGTAAAGACAAAATTCAATGTTGAAGGGCTTTTCCTATTTTTAGAACCCGGGGACATCCATCCCAATTTTGGGAACTAAAATAAATGTTTGGGACTTTTTGTCAACTTCCTGTTTCTAAGGAAGAAGAACCTAGAAAAGTCTCATGTAAAATGTGCCAGAAGTTTTGGATTATCAGAGAATTCCCAGGAAACAAGGGAATTAGTTCATTGTAAAAGAATCCGAAAGACACTAGATAATTTTATTTAATAAATACACAGGACAACCCTTTCTCCAAGCCAATTCAAAGGATTTAATCAATTTGGGGTTCAGCGACCTCAGAGCCCTGGGTAATTCCGACATGGAGACAAGCTGTGAAAGATTGTGTGCTGGGGAACGATGAGAAATTCTCATGTGAAACTGGACAACTTGGCCTGATAGGCTCCCTGCTATTCTAAATGAATTTTAACAGTTAGGAGATGTGAGAGAGAGAGGTCGTTTTCAAAAGGGAAGAAGGTAGATGCGAAAGGATGTCTGCGACTTGACTTTGGCGCCAGCCCTACTTTCCCACGCGACAGAGGTCCCTGAGCGCCATTGCAGTGGGAGACACGTGCCACTTAGGGGGCTTTTGCTCAAAGAATAGCTGTGTTCAAAGTTAAATAGGGCCTGTTTAGGCTTTAAAAGACTCACCAACAAGTGGGGCTGCCGGACTTGAAAAGGGCTCATTGCTGACTGGCGGTCTTTCGTGGCACCCCGCTTCCTCACACGGAGGCCTGGAGAGCTGGGCGTCCCTCTTTCTCCTTGTAGACACATCTAACAGTCCTTATTCGCATTTTAGCATGAATGAGTTTAAGGCAATGGGTATTTACATTTAGCCAACTTTTACCGTGAATTCACAAGTGCTGTTTCCTGAGTTCTGGTTTTGGGGAGCAGATTGGATGGAACAGAATATTTCTGGGCACCAGCCCCCTTGGGGACCCTGAACATTCACTTTACAGGGGCTCCCAATTCTGTCCACGACTAAGGCTGCCCTAGGAAGTGTCATTGGCTTTGGGATTGCAGACTAGAAGCTCTTGGAATGAGGGGCAGACAGCAGAATACGGGAGGACATTTGTTGATTGCGGAAGATGCAGTTAAGCTCCACCTCTTAGGTTGAAACAGTGTTCACAGCCACGGTGGGAGAAGGGTAATTGGCGATTCTTTTTTTTTTTTTGTATGCTTTCTTATATTTTCTGTATGCTTTCTTATATTTTCTACAATGAGCTGCATTACTTTAATAATCAGTAAAAAAAAATTGTAATATTTTAAAAAACGGAGCACCTGGGGGGCTCAGTCGTTAAGTGTCTGCCTTCGGCTCCGGTCATGATCTCAGGGTCCTGGGATCGAGCCCTGCGTCGGGTTTCCGGCTCAGCAGGAAGCCTGCCTCTCCCTCTCCCACTCCCCCTGCTTGTGTTCCCTCTCTCACTGTCTTTCTCTCTCTCTGTCAAATAAATAAATAAAATTTTTCCAAAAAATTTTTTTAAAAACATTTTCAGCCTATACATATTTCATTCAGTTTATCACTGCCACCCTTCTGAAACTGTCTCTTAGAAATTTGCAACAGGAAAATTCTGAGAATTATTCTGGCTGTAGCTTTTGGTCAGACTGATCAATGTTTTCTGTGCACACAGCCATGGAGACCTGTAAGGATTAGATGTTCTGATCTCACTGGGGTGCGGACCGATCACCATGCTTGGTTTGATTGAAAAAGACAATTGGTGGGGACGCCTGAGTGACTCAGTTGGTTAAGTGTCTGCCTTTGGCTCAGGTCATTGAGCCCCGCATCGAGCTCCCTGGCCAATAGGGAGTCTGCTTCTCTCTCTGCCTCTCCCCCCCTCCCATTTGTGCTCTCTCTCTCTCTCTCTCTCTCTCTCAAATAAATAAATAAATAAATAAATAAAATCTTTAAAAAAAAGAAAGAAGGAAAGAAAAAGAAAAAGAAGACAATTGGAGGGGCACCTGGCTGGCTCATTTGGTAGAACATGCAATTCTTGATGTCCAAGTTGTGAGTTTGAGCCCCACATTGGGGGTAGAGTTTACTTCAGAAAAATTTTTTTGTTGTTTTAAATAAAAAAAAAAAGAAGAAGAAAGAGATAGTTGGGATCATTGAAACTATTCTGTCCCTGTGTGTGGAGACACAGTCTTGGGAAGAGTTGCCCTCCTGTACCACTCCCCACATCCTTACACTAAAATATCACAAATACTATGCCCATTGTTCCCAATCTTATCTCCCTTATCTGATTGTGGAAGAATAGGAGGAAGTGGAGGCATGAATGAATGGGGACCCAGGATACTGCATCATCATGGAGTTGGTTTTTTTTTTAAGATTTTATTTATTTATTTGACAGAGAGAGACACAGTGAGAGAGGGAACACAAGCAGCGGGAGTGGGAGAGGGAGAAGCAGGCTTCCTGTGGAGCAGGGAGCCCGATGCGGGGCTCGATCCCAGGACCCTGGGATCATGACCTGAGCCGAAGGCAGACGCTTAACGACTGAGCCACCCAGGCGCCCCCATCATCCTGGACTTTAAGGAGACATGGATAGGAAGAAAAAGGAGTATTAAAATATATATGTATAAATAAAATGTGAATATATTATATATAATATACATACATATATACATACATATTATATATAATATCCATCATATAATATATATGTATATATAATATGTACAAGCAGTATTTTAAAAAATTAATGAAATATGTATAAATATAAATATATATTTAAGATTTACAAAATATTCTTCCTTCCTTTTTTTAGATTTTATTTTTAAGATTTTATTTATTTATTCGAGAGAGAGAGAGAGAGCATGGGGAGGAGCAAATGGAGAGGGAATCTCAAGCAGACTCCGCACTGAGTGCTGAGCCTGACGAGGGGTTGATCCCGCAACCCCAAGATCATGACCCAAGCCGAAACCAAGAGTTGGATGCTCAACCAACTGAACCACCCAGGCGCCCCTCCTTTTCCTTTCTCCCCACATCTCCATGGAGTCCATATTGATGCATTATGGGTCCCCCATTCATCATCCATATGTACATATTTGAGGCTGTCTCACTGTCTTTCAGATCATAGGTATATACTGTTTAATAAGTTTTCTCTGATCTTCAATACATTACTTTATACATATTTTATACATATACATGTTTATACTTTTGTTACTATCAACATACACTGCTTAGATCAGTATCCATGTCTGGAAGAAGGTAGGAATATTTTACTATCAAAGAAAGTTGTTGGGTCTGGCTTTACTTTTGAGAGCTGTAATGAGGGGTCTAATTACCAAACCAGACACACTTTGCCAGCCGCTTTCATCTTGGTGTAATAACAGCGTACCAGTCTTCCCCAGCCCTGCTGGTTTAGATTATGTGAGGGCAGCGGATGACTGTTCCCCATGCCACAGGGCAGTCACTTGTCTTAGAGTGATCAGTTCAGACTGACATTAGGCTGGAAGCTGCATAATGTCAGAATAATTATAATTCCCTCCTTTTAGATATTTACATGTTGTAGTAAGACTATAATGTCAATGATTCAGGTTTTAAATCTTCTATCAAGATGCCTTTTGGGAGCGGGGGTTCCTCTCCTTTCCCGGCAGTTAGAATCCTCGCCAATGCGTTCCCTGCTCTGTGCCCACTTTTGTCCCCTAAAAGCCATTCCAGACATGTCACCTGTCTTTAGTGGAATGCATTCTTGTTTCTGTTTACGAGTCCTTGAAGTAAAGCATGTAGGATGAAAACAGTTCCAGTTTCCGCAGACTGGCCCATTTGAACTCCATGTCACATGTCTGTTCCAATCTGGGCTGTGCATATTTGGAGTCTAGCATCTTGCAACAAAAACATGACTTTGATAAGCTTCCCAGGTCAACCGAGGGCTGGAACAGATGATCTCTTTTGTAACAAGATGATTGAAGAGAGTCCAGCCATCTGTTTCAGCCTGGCACCCTCGGGGTAGTTGTATGTTGGCGGGGTCACTATGTTCCAGACTCTTAGCTTTGCAAGTCCAGATATTCAGTATCATCAGATCCCTCACAGCAAACCAGTCCCAAAGGAGACTGATTCCCAGTAATCAAACTCACAAAAGACTGATGGATAAACCTACCTTATTATGTGTTTGTCAGGATTAACTGAGTGGATATAAAGATTACCTCTGGCCTGGCACATAAAGCAAGTGTCCTGTAAATGTTGGCTTTTATTTTATCCAGTGAGCGACCTGTCAAACATACAGTATTTGCAGCACAGGATAAACACTGACAAATATTTACTCTTTGGCTCCCTCTCCTAGATGCTAGCATCCATACAGAGCACACCACCCTTTCGTCAGGCTGTCAGTCACAATGTGATAAAATAGGTTATTTTTTTTAACTTTTTTTTTTTTTCAAGTAGCCTCCATGTCCAGTGTGGAGCCCAAAGCAGAGCTTGAACTCACAAACCTGAGATCAAGACCCGAGCTGAGATCAAGAGTCAGATGCTTAACTGACTGAGCCACCCAGGCACCTTTGAAAAAGGTTCCAGTCCTAAGGATGCAATGGCCCACAGGGTAGAGGCCCTCCGGTCTCTTGATCGGCTTGAGAGGGGCTCTTGTCTCCTGATTATATTTGGCGGAGCTGCAGGCTCCTGTTTACAGCTCTATTTGAAGTGCTTTGCTTCTGCAGATGGCTGGTCTTAGCCATTCTATGTTGATTCTTGTTAGCTTCAGTGATTAATAGTGCCTATAGATGAGAGTCTCCCCTGAGCTGCATCTGTCACCAATGAAACAGTTACGTCTGTGCTCAGGGAGTGGTCGAGGTGCTGGTTTGTCCTGGGGGCTGTAGGTGTGGAAAAGTTTTACTTCTTCCCTTCTAGACCCTATGGCTGGTCTAGTAATTAAATTGACCTGAGAGAGAGTAACAGGAGGAAAACACAAGACAGTTTAATATTAGGTATACCTCCTGTGTACAAGGGGAGAGGCCCGAGAAAACAGAACTCCCCCAAATGGCCAAAGCAAATAACCTTAAACACCATCTCAGCCTAAGACAAAAGAGGTTGGGGGGTAGGCAGTTTTGGGAGGTGACCAGGAGAAGCACAATAAACAAAGGTAAGGTTGTTATGCAGATGTAATTCCTAGCATTCTCCATTGGTAACAGATTCCTAGAGATCTAGATACCCTCCTCTTCCAGGTTGAGACACCCTTACAAATGGAGATTTCTCTTATAAATGTGAAGGTTTCCTACAAGAGGGTAACTTCTCAGTTTTCAAAGCTTCACCTGTGTTTGCAGTTTCTTAAAAAAAATAATCAGCTTAAGGGGGCCTGGGTGGTGCAGTCGGTTAAGCAATCAACTCTTGATTTCAGCTCAGGTTGCGATCTCAGGGTCGTGAGACCCAGCCAGCGTTGGGCTCCGGCTCATGGGGAGTCTGCTTAAGACTCTTTCCTTCGCCCTCTGCCCCCCCCCCACCCTCTCGCAAGTAAGTAAGTAAATCTTGAAAAACAAAAACAATCAGCTTAAGATGATCAGTACACCAAAGAGGCATATCTTGGGGGTGGCAAAATCTGCTCCCCTTGAAGGTCCACAGAATTTGCTGGAATTCGCGGTAGTGCTAATACGCAGCACAAAGTCACACGCCCGGTCCGAAGAAGCCCCTCCCCGGTTTCTGTGGTGCATAGAGTGGGACGCCTCCTCCCAGCCCCTGCCTTTCCACATAACCACCCAAGCCACAGAGAACAAAGCCCTCCGACTGAGGAAGAAACTGGCTGTGGTTCAGCGGGAGTATGGAGCCGGGGATGGGGGCGGGAAGCACAGAGCTCTTGCTGGCAGAGAAGACCCCAGGGCAAGACGGGGGTCCGGGTGCCAGGGCAGCCCCGGGGCCAGCGGGAAAGCACATCATAGTCCAGGCGGTCCGAGGGGCAACGGGCCTTGCAGACAAGAGAGAGCGGAGCGCGAGTGGACGTCAGCTCTGCCCCCTACTACGGAGTCCCAGGGTGGCTTCTGCATACGGCAGGCTGGAGGGCGCGGCCTGTGGGGGAATGGCAATGAGAGACAGGTTTCTCTCCAGGAGGACCGTCAGAAACTGTTTTCCCCTTGGAGGGACTGGCTTGGGAAGGCATTTCTCGTTGCTGGGCAGGAATGGGGTCTCAAGCGAGTATAAAATCAGTTATCGGAAAACAAAGCAAGAAAAAATTGTTCCCCAGGCAACCTTTAATACTGTAAAATTAAATACCAGATACGTTTGTGAACTATGTGGTGAATATGATCTCCTTGCTTTTTCTTCTTTTGTTTATGAATAGTGACAAGTGTGGGAAAATATGAGAGAAGAAACCATTCCTTCTATGAGAGATAGTACTTTGCACTCCCTGATGTTTATGTAGCAGTGAAGAGCTGGTGGGGCTGGGAGGATCAGTCATGCCATAATTTGCCCGCTGATGGCACTGATGAAGTCAATATTTATTCACCGATTGATTAATTAATTTTTGTCAACAAACCAGTTAAACCCCAACAGTGGCAACTTGTTTTCAAGAATATCATTCATCACATTAGATTAATGTTGCTCATTACATTAGTGTTGTTCATTAAAATATTGTTGATTTTTGTGGTTTTGTTTGTATTTTAGGACATTTATTTTTACAATTATATGAGGGTTATAAGCATACGGGCTTTATGTACTCTTTAAAAAACATAATAAAAATCATTCAAGGCAATATTGAGGGTCCATGAGAATTATTTTTCTTTTGAATTAAGTCTGTAACAATTTTTTCCTCTTTAAAAGGGTCCATGAATTACATAATATTTGATGACCAGATGTCACTGAGTTTTTTGTTTTTGTTTTTTAATATTTTCTGGGGCGCCTGGCTGGCTCAGTCAGTGGAGCATGTGACTCTTGATCCCGGGGCTGTGAGTAGCAGTCCCACGTTGGGTGTAGGGTTTACTTAAAAAAATGAATACATAAAAATAAAAATATTTTCTTAGGCCTCTAGAAATTTGCACTATT
Source organism: Phoca vitulina (assembly GCF_004348235.1). Taxonomy (NCBI): domain Eukaryota; kingdom Metazoa; phylum Chordata; class Mammalia; order Carnivora; family Phocidae; genus Phoca; species Phoca vitulina. The sequence continues at coordinate 18,959,814 of NW_022589727.1, forward strand.
TTTATTGCCTTATTTTATCACAGGGCTTATTAAGTTTTCCCACCAGTTCCTTCTGTGGTATGCTTTTCTCACCAATGAAATCCCACTTAATGGGCAGCCACCCCAAGACTCCCACTTAAAATACATCCAGTAGAGTTTCTCCTTCTTTTCTGATTGTTGAGTTCATTAAATAGCCGTACTGAGCATCAGAAGACTAGAAAGAAAATGCCTAGAAGGCTGAGCCTGCAGTAGATTTCCCCATACTTCTTTGACAGACATGGATTCCTATGGCCCCTGTGAAGCCTAAGTTCCCGCTATGCTAGATCAGAAGGGAGGGAAGGGGTGCTTGGCCGGCTTAGTTGGTACAGCATGTGACTCTTGACCCCAGGGTTCAAACCCCACGTTGGGTGTGGAACCTAAAAAAACACAAAAAACACAGTACAAAAACTATCATCCAATTCATCAAAAAAAATTGCTTACATCATTGATGAGTGATGTACTCACCTATGTCTTTATTGTTTCATTTTTGTCTTACTCATTAAAGTAAATTAAAATATTAACCAATATTCATGTCAGAACGATATTTGTTCATCAATTGCAACACTGTTGGCTGTGGATACAAGAGTTCAGCCAAAGTCAATGAAATCATTTCATGAAAATCAGTTTTATTGAGAAATCATTGACATACAAGAGTTTGTATATATATATATATATATTTAAAGATTTTATTTATTTATTTGACAGAGAGATAGACAGCGAGAGAGGGAACACAAGCAGGGGGAGTGGGAGAGGGAGAAGCAGGCTCTCCGGCGAGCAAGGAGCCCGATGCGGGGCTCGATCCCAGGACCCTGGGATCATGACCTGAGCTGAAGACAAACGCTTAACGACTGAGCCACCCAGGCGCCCCAAGAATTTGTATATTTTATTATTTGTAAATCATGTGATTCACATCCTTTATATCAGTAAAATTTATAACAAACTTCTGTACACATATTTGCATACAGATACTCTGTTGTTGGAAAGCCGGTTGATGAATATTTATCGGCACTCCATTGGCTAGTTTGGTCACTAACCATTGCCTCCCTTAGCAATGATACCAGAAGCCTTTCTTTAAAAAAGGATCTGGGGGCAGTGAAGAGCACAAACATATTTCCTTCCCTTGTTTTTTTTTAATTGTGATAAAACATACAAAACATAAAACTTACCATTCTAACCATTTTTAAGTGTATAGTTCAGTGACATAAAATCCATTCACGTTGTTGTCTCCAATACTTTTCATCATCCCAAAGTGAAACTCTATAGCCATTAAACAATTCCCTATTTCCCACTTCCCCAGCTCCTGGTAACATCTCTTCTACTTTCTGTTGCTGTCAATTTGACTATTCTAGGGACCTTAGGTAAGTAGAATCATATAACATCTATTCTTTTGTGTCTGGCTTGTTTCACTTAGCATGATGTCTTCAAGGTCCATCCATGTTGTAACATGTGTCTGAATTACCTTCCTTTTTCTGGCTGAATGATAATTCATTGTACATATAGACCACATTTTGTTTATCCACTCATCAATCCATGGACATTTGAGTTGTTTCACATTTGGCTGTTGTGAAAAATGCTGCTAGGAATATGAGTGTACAAATAACTGTTCTTTCCTTTCTTTTTATGAATGCCTTTAGTTTTGGCAAGAATCTTGGAGCTCCCAGAAGGCCGATGAGAGAGCTGGATGGATCAAAACGGGACCCCAGGACTATCTTATCCCTTGCTTTCCCTAAATGCTTGATGGCTCTTTCTGCTCCCTCCTCTTAAGTAAGAGGCTGGTGTGCTATGGGAACAGCACCCAGAGAAGCCAAGTTCAGCGGCTGATGTGTGACTCCACCTAATGCCTTTGCCAATGGTTGGGTTGCGTTTGGTGTGAACTCCTACCACAGTGTGAACCACAGTTGTCCCTGGCAACCACCCGAAACCGGCTGACAGAAAGCATGGAGGGGTGGGAGTGTGGTGAGCAAAAGTCTCTAATATTGTGAGGCAAGTGCCTCAGGGATGAGAGAAGCAGCCAAGGGCTTAGCCCCTCTTCAGGATCAGGAAATGCCACTGACACTGAACGACCAGTATTTAGATGTGGATCTAAATACACTTCTCCTTTTTTTTTTTTAGTGCTGGAAATAATCCATCTTGATTTGTGCCTGGTTGATGAAAATGCCATCAGCCTTTTCCCAGATGGAACAAATTATTTACCATTAAAAATTCATTTAAAAATAACATAACCAATTAGTGTGCTTCAATGTCAGCTTATCATCTAAAAGGAACTGAAAATATAAAATGAAATGGGAAAAGTTTTCTTTTTTTTTGAAGGAGAAAGCAGACATCTTAGGTTTCTCTGAGCAAACAGTAGAACCGTGTTTAGAAGGACAGGGTCAACAGGACGAAAGTTTTTATGTGACATCAAAGGATGTGCAGACAGTGGAATCAAAACTTGAAATGAGCACTTTCAGATATATTTTTGAAATCTTCTGTCGGGCTTAGAGCAGCTTACCAGGTTGTGGAGTGCTGGCCTGTGCTGATACGTTAAGAGCTTTGATAAGGTAGGTTGGCCAAGAGCATTGAAAGCTTGAGATTGCTGACTAAAGCTGGACAGGACTTCCCCAGCAGCCGCCTTCCTCCACGCGTCTGCTCTCTAATCCTTACATTCCAAACCCCCCCACCCCCCAGAGGCATTTGTCTACCCCTCCTTTTGGACTCTTGAGCACACCTGCTGGCCATGTGCCCCTCTGGAGGTGAAGAGTCTAGAGAGGGAACCAGTAATCATGTCTGAGTCACTCTCTAACTGTGCCCAGGTGATCCTCGAAGTCCTCACTGTGGAACAGGGGCAGATAGATGCTCTGGATTGAAACAAGCCACTTCGGTCTATGTCTTCACCTGAGGTAGTTCATACTGGCTTGACACCCTTTTGGTGAAAGAAATGGATATGAACCAGCAGACCTGTGGAAAGGATGTGTGTGTGTGTGTGTGTGTGTGTGTGTGTGTGTGTGTCTGTCTGTCTGTGTATGAAGCATTAACCCCAGAAGGGGGTAAAATCCTAAGAATCTAGGGAGTCCACCTGCTTTATTTTTTTCTGATCCTATCTTAAAAACTGGTACTCACCAGGTAGCCATAAACAACTCTTAGCACCTCTGAAATTGCTAGGAGGTAAAGCTGACTTCCTTTTTTTTTTTTAAGATTGTATTTATTTATTTATTTGACAGCGAGAGAGAGCACAAGCAGGGGGAGCAGCAGGCAGAGGGAGAGGGAGAAGCAGATTCCCTGCTGAGCAGGGAGCCCTGATGCTCGATCCCAGGACCCTGGGATCATGACCTGAGCCGAAGGCAGATGCTTAACGACTGAGCCACCCAGGCACCCCTAAAGCTGACTTCCATTTAAACAAATTTTGCAAGATGGACTTCTATTGACAAAAGTAAGCAGATTTCCATTTCAATGTAAACCATTTTCAACAGTTAAAAAATCCTGTTAGAAAATGGGCAAAATGTATGGAGAGACATTTTTGTCCTGAAGAGGATTTACAGATGGAAATAAACATGTGAAAAGATGTTCAGCATCATTAGCCTTCAGAGGAATGCAAATAAAAACCTCAATGAGATATCACTACATACCTATCAGAGTGATGAAAATAAAAAACAGTGACTATCATTACAATAGTCACTACCACTAAATGATGTGGAGAAACTGATCCCTCATACATTGCTTCGAAGAATGTAAAATGGTCCAGCCTCTCTGGAAGACAGTTTGGCAGTTTCTTCAAATACTAAATCTGCTATTACCATATGATCCAGTAATGACACTCGGGTAATTTCCCAGAGAAATGAAAATGTGTGTTCACACAGAAACCACTACATGAATGCTCACAGCAGCTTTTATTTGTAATAGCCACAAACTGGGAACAGCCCAGATGTCCTCCAACAGTTTAAACAAACTGTGGTAGATCCATACTATAGAACACCAGTCAGCAATAAAAAGGGAGGAAGTACTGAGATGTGCAACAATTTGGATAAATTACACTGAGTGAAAAAAAGGCAATCCCAAAGTTATATACTGTATGCTCCCATTTATCTAACACTTTTGAAACGACAAAACTTTAGAAATGGAAGACAGAATATTGGTTGTCATGGTGACTGTGGTGGACACCCGAACATGTGATAAAACTGTATAGAATTAAATGCACACACACAAATGGGTACAGATAAGACTGAAGAACTCTGAATAAGATGGGTGGATGGTATCAAAGGTAATATCCTGGTTGTGATATTGTGCTGCAGTTTTGCAAGATGTTACCATTGGGGGAAACTGGGTGAAGGGTCCAGGAGATCTCTCTCTATTATTTCTCACAACCATATGTGAATCTACAATTATCTCATTAAAAAACATGAATCACAAGCACAACACTCTCCTTAAAAAGCATTAAGTCTGGGAAAACTGCAGGCCAAACTCTCGGTTCTTTTTTTTTTAAGATTTTATTTGTAAGTCATCTCTACACCCAACGTGGGCCTTGGACTCACAACCCTTGAGATCAAGAGTTGCATGCTCTACTGACTGAGCCAGCCAGGTGTCCCCAAACTCTCAGTTCTATTACAGGATGCCACATGTCTCTCAGAACCTCATATCACTTTAGATCATGTTCTTCATTATACTTCTGCTCAGATGTATTTACATATTTTCCCCTAAAACAGACTTTTTTCCCCCTTTACAGTCCTCCCTCCCACCTCCCCATACTAATTATAGAGTAGACAACAGGTACTAGGCATGTTGATGAATTAATCTGGAGCTCATATGACCGTGAGACTTACAGCCCTCTAGCTCCTAAAATCTCTTACGAAGAGATTTCCTTTCTTAGAGGTCTTGAAATTGTCTAACAGATGATCCATATAGCATTAAAAAGATTATGATTTTAGATCTACTAATAGAGAAGCTTCATATCTTGGAAACAAAATCTTTTTATAGGAAAGACTAAATTTTCTCTTCTCTTCTTTTCTTCTTCCCTTCCCTTCCCTTCTTCTCTTCTTCTCTTCTCTTCTCTTCTCTTCTCTTCTCTTCTCTTCTCTTCTC